>NC_137029.1:15401834-15741834 GCF_032717465.1 Coenobita brevimanus | reverse complement strand
GTTCTTTGAGGTCCCACAAATCTCCTATGCATAAGATAGCACGCAGACATGTGGGAACATACGTACATACATAGTCTCTCTCTCTCTCTCTCTCTCTCTCTCTCTGGTGGTAGCAACAAAGTAACCCACAGACAACTTGTCCTTGTCGTGAAGGCGGCCTGGGTAAGACGGGTAGATGGGAGAACAGACGACAAGGACAGAGGCGGTCCCATGGGTATTCCTGGGTAGGCTAGCCTGGGGGCGGTGCCAGCTTACTCACATTCTTGGCACTCCACATGTCCCGTCCTTCCACTCCACTCCCATCCGCCTTTCTCATTCCTCTCCTCCACAACATCTCACAAGCTACAATTTCTATGTATAATGCAACACATTCCCCACTGTACCCTGTTGTAATTTATATTCCCAGTGTATCCTCCGACTCAGTAGTTCCTTAAATCGTCTATCATTTTAATCGAAATTCAAATTATCCAACACTTTCATGCCCCAATCCGAGATTAAACTCATGTCTTTACGAACAACAGACCACTTCCCTAGCCACCTGACCACCTTCCCTTTTAACCAATTCTTATACCACAATTAATTTATATTGTTTACTTCGTCCCCATATGACAGCTGTAGCTTATTAACCTTCCTGATATTTTCGACCCTCCTATGCCTCTTCTCTCCATTCTCTATAATCAAGAAGTTGGCTGTGGATTTTCCGGCTGAATCTCTAGCCAAGGAATAAGTTCCTCTGCCAGCCGCAACGGTGCGCGAGGTGTAAACAACTTCTTGGCTCACTCTCCACTTCCCTGCACCCCTTCCCCTCCACGGCCACCCGCTCCACCCCCCCCCCATCACACTCACACACACACACACACACACACACACACACACACACACACACACGCAAACGGTCATCAGTAAGCACACACATACTATAGAGTTAATGTGCCCTTAACGAAAATTTAAGATACAACTAATACATAAAAAAGTACATAAGATTCCAGGACGTGTATTAATTTATAACTGAAGACAATCGGTGGGCTTCTTTATGTCAACACGCCAGTTCCTGATTTATCGTTCACGCTCCCAGAGATTCTTACTTGCACCAATGTTTTGAAATAATCAAGATTACCCCACGGCCACAGCAAATGGAAGGTCTTGTCCCGGCCGCAAACAAAATAATGAATCCACGGCTAGTCATTACTTCCAAGAAGCCATTAAACCAGTTCCTTTGCAACAAAGGATACTAACTGTTCTAAAACTAACCTCTCTTTGGAAAAACATGCCTGAAAATGATCCAAGTCAAGTTATTAAGTTTTACACCTTCCCAATAAACACAATTATAATGTGCTTCCATTCCTCTGCCTCCATCAATTCATGGCAATGTGAAATAAAAATATAAGCAAGTGTCATTTTAGCATACCACATACACTAACGTACCACAAGCCGCCATTTTTTTTTTCAGTATATTTCCCCTAGTGGACAGCACATGACATTTTCTTTCCAAAATACTTATCAAAAGAACACTTAAACTTCCTCAATGACCTACTTGCATTTACTGTGCAAGCACCATAGTTCTTTTACCGTAACTTACTACTACTACTACCTCAACTTGGCCAAGATAATCGTCCTTTCTGCAGTTTATTTCACGACGTTCAGTGCTGGAAAAAGACAATACTACGGCTCGACATCCTCTTCACAGCACTTCTTCATGACTAGCACCGTATTTCAGCGTTAATCTTTTTTTACAATTCAGCATTCAGACGGAAAGATGGCAATTCCCTGCAAAGTTAAAGTAGTAGAGCATCCACAACAAAGCGAATGAATACAATGATCAAAATTCTAATAACCTTGGCTTTCATAGTTTGCAGATGGTTTCCTATAGGCTTTACTGATCTACCAGAAGACCCGCCGACATGTCGTAAAAATACCCCCGCTAATACCAATACACCAGTCCTGCATGAGACAGCCCTAGCATGTATTCAATATGGAGGGTGGGTGTTAGCGCCGAAGTGGTGACATGTAGAGGTGTATGGTATGTAGGAGGACTGCTGGGCCTTGATAGCAGGCTGTGAAGCCTATGCCCAGAGTCGGACACATAAAAAAAAAAAAAAAAAAGGCAATCCATCTTTTAAGCATACTGTTCCCAATTCATGTAACTCGCCGCCATTCTTGCGGTCTGCCAGAGTTCATTACTTACAGGGGCTCATTAAGCAATCAAGTCAACCATGCACACATTAGCCCGCATTCTTGCTGTTAGAGATGAACTTTGCAGCAATTCTTTATTGGCGATTTACACTGCATACCACATTAATATTTTCTTGTATGATACATACATCTCAATAATATCGACATGGTTTGCACCAAGAACATACAAGAGGATATAAATGTGTAATACGAAGCGCTGTACTCAGTGTGCTCCGTACTCTCTGCAAGGACAAGGTTGCAGTCACACGCGGAACAAACTGCCCGGTAATAACAACTTATGAACCAACCTAAATCTCATGTGCCTAGTAACATCAGTAACAATTTCATTCAGTCTTAGGCATGAATTAGGATGGCGCAGCAGAAAACAATTTCTGAATTAACAGTAACGACACTGGTTGCTACAGATTCTTTGTTGCTATCCAAGTCTTACTCTTGTCTAATCATACGTTTTGATTAGGAAGGAGAGTGAGTCCCTCTGCCAATCGCAAATGGCGCGCTGCGCTAGGTGTAAACAACTTAGCTCACTCTCCATTTCCTTTCACCACACACCAGGGCCGTGCACACGGGGGAGGGGGGTAACCCCCCCTGTAAGGAAAGAACAAAAAATTCGATTGAAAATAATACTAAAACCTCAACTCAATAAATTAACAAAATCCTGTTGTTACGATAGAAAATTAAGTTTAACAGTTCTACAAAATATAAGAAAACGAATTAAGAAGTTTCACGAAGGTCCTAGAATGTGTTTTTACCGAAGAGAATAAATGTAAGGTCATGGACGGCTACCGGTACCAAAAAAAATGGAAGTTTGCAGAACGTAGTGAAAATTTCTAGAATGTTTCCTAAGGGTAATACAAACGATACTTTAGGGTCAGAAATCAGGGAGTGAAGATGTGTTATCTCTTGTTTTTCTGTGATCTTTAATGAAAGATATCAAGTAAATGACTGAATTCTTTGCTTCACTTCCAAGGTTCTGTAGCGTTCAGTACCGGTATATAACTACCCTGAGTTTGTACCCTTCCAGTACATCAGCCAGTTACAGTATCTAAGTTTACCTTATTTCGTTACTTAGTTTAGTGGGTAATTAAGGCGCTCTAATCAGACTGAGCATGTGCAGGTTTACAACCAAGGGAAGGTTGAGGTTTATTGCCCTGGTAATGCCACTCAGGGATGAGTCAGGCTGGTGACTCATTTTAAATGTCAGGACCAACTTGCCTAGCCCCGGGCGCCTACGTTCCTCATGGAGCAACACAGGATTATGATAAATGAATGAATGAATGAAATAAAGTGAATAAACTACGTTATGAAAAGGTGTTTGTTTTTTCAAAAACCCCATCTCTAAAATCCTGCGCACGGCACTTACACACACACACACACACGGCACTGACACACACACACACACACACACACACACACACACACACACACACACACAAAATGTGCTTTAGATGGGAGCTAGCTAGTATGAGCCACCTGGCCTACAAGTTACCCTCTCATTATCATATGATGAAGGATTTATGGTAACGAAAGTAACCTTGTTATAGCTCAGCATTCACGAAAGACACAACAAAAACTTAGTTCAAGGTAAAACGGAGAGTACAGCCACAGCAATTCCTCCAATTTACCTAAACTTGATGCATCTATATGGTAACAAAAGTCAGCATGTTACAGCTCAGCATTCATTACGAAAATGAGAACGTTTTAGGTCATAGTCAAGGTGACAACACAGCCTTTTAGAACGCTACCCAGGCCTAATATGACTAGACTAAAGCTGTCCTGTCCCAGAAACAGAACTGCCCCTGTCAAACATACGGGATTCAAAGGCCGACCGCGGCGCGACTCAAGGTCGTAACGCATTTTTTTATCGATCGTCCCTTGATTCGCCACCAAAATCCGGACTCTTTAGGGCGCTCGTGAGCCACTGGGACGACTCGTCAGGCCGCACCATTTTTTAATGTGAACGTTAAAAAATCGCGGTCGCCTCACAACTTTCCAAAGTCGCGTCACAGTTGCATCGCAGTCGGGAGTGTCATACGTCGGTCATGAAGCAGTCTTAGCTCAATTGGATGCGTCGTGATGCGGTCGTTGTGTGTCATGATGTTGTCGACGAAAAAAAGTTACGACTACGTGTCCCTCATCGACTGACTAGACACAGAAGAGGTCCATGGTGATGCGCTGGGTGTCATTGGTGGTCTAGGTGTGATGCCCCGCCCCATGGGTCGGTCGTGGGGGGTCGGGGTGCATTCCTCAAATGCATCACGCAGTCGTCTTGCGTTCGCGGGCGGTCGTGTCAAGGTCGTGGCTGCAAAAAATGTTAAATTTCAAATCTGAAGACTCAAAGCTCCGTCGCCTCGTGATCTTGTCACGTTCTTGAGGACATCACAACTGGTCGTAAGGCAACTGTGAGCAGAGCAGATTCAGGGCCAGTCGGGAGGCATGGGAGCCAACTAAGACACAACCTTGAGTTGCGCTGCGGTCAGACCTTGATTCACTTGTGTGTGACAGGGGCTTTAGGATCGCTCTTGACTCCCGCGCACAATGAACAATTTGTAACCACGACAACTATGAGTGTCCCAAGGCTGGATGGTGGTAGAAGCAGTAGCAACCCCGGCTATCTGGCCAAAAGACTCATCAAGTGTAGGCAAGCAATCGCTCCTGCATAGCTGTCCCGCGCAGTGAACCGATGTTCCCTTATGGTTGGCAGCGTCTCATCACAACAAGGTGTGGGGAATTACGGGGTTAGGTTCCTGAATGGATGCTGCGGCTGTATCTTCACCTAGATGAAAGTGCCCCACGGTAGGCTCACCACCCAGTGATGTAAATGGATTCCTATGTTACAAGAAACTATTCGGCTTGTCTCTCAGTGCAGAGGTACTGGTTAAACAGCAGATACCTCAAGATGGGCAACAAAATCATTACATGAATATTCTAAAAAATCATATTTCAAACACCTGACTACAAGCACCGATGCTGGAGTGATATAATGCAGAAACTATCGGAAATTTACTTAACTTTTAAACTGAAAGTCATTCATTCGTACCTGAATTAATGAGACACGTCAGGAGAAGAGTGAAGCTTGTGACTCTCTATGGATTATATTATAGTAACAGCACTAACATGTATTTCACAGTACAGTAATATATGAAGAATAAGTACTATACCTTTTGTCTGGGGTACTTACAGTTGTTTCCACAAACATGATAAGTTGCACTTTTCTTCTTCTTCTTCTCACTACGGCGTAATGAAAACACCATTATCCTGACTGATTTGGTGAACAGAATGCCAGGTTATACGACGTACGCGTAAAAGCACCCACTGTATTCGCTAAGAACAGTGACATTTAACGGTTAAATTTATCTGTCAAGTCTTTCTGTTTATACTACCGTACTGTTGATTTCATGACACCACCTACATGATCCTACATTCAACAGGAGCAGCATTCAGTACGGTATATTACTAGTCTCATGGCTGTTCTCACGAGTATCTAGGTCTAGAAAACTTAGACCACTCCAGACTGGTCTGAAAAAAAAAAAAAAAAAAAAAAAATCGGTAAAACGCGGATAAAGTGATACGGAAAAAAAAAAAAAAAAAAAGATGAGGCACGAGATGAGAAAAATATAAGCGTAGAACAGTAAGTGGAGGAGGAGGGAAAAAAAGGGAAATAAGAAGGAAAATAAGAAGTGAAACAAGAAATGGCAAGGACGAGGTGGAAAGCGCGAGGAGAAATAAAAATGACGGAAGAGGATTTTGATACAAGGTGAAGGCGGGAGGAGGAGGAGCAGCAGCAGCAGCAGGAGCAGGAGGAGGAGGAGGAGGAGGAAATGAGGTTACAGTAATAAATACAAGCGGAAGGCGACATCATACGTTTCTTTACGTATATACTCATTGGTGTGGCTGGGAACACTAACGGCAAACCAGTTTTGGCAAACGGTGCGTTTAAGCAAGGTTCTAACAAATCACAAAACAGGCATAATGCAAATTGTCAACATCGATCTACAAACAGGAGACATGATGGGGATTTTCATCCCGAAACCTACACAAAACCGGTATGAATATACAATATGCTTACACTATGGCGAACACCTATATGGTAACATAAAAACTCCTGCACAATGTCAACGTTCTCAGCATTACCGTGATTCTGAAGCCTTGAATAATCACAGAAGACTCCAATCACATTTTGGTCACACTAAAATTTTCAAATAATTCATTCAATTACACAGCACTATTATATTCTCCCAGTCAACATGCGATTACTTCCAGCTTTGACTGAATGGGTCAAAGGGTGTTTTTATATCATTCCATAGCTCAGTTCCTTTGACAGGGTATACTACAGCGAAAAATACCAGTTTCAGGCTTGCAAATAACTGGAAAACCAAATTACTAACCAGTACATGGTAAGAGTGTGACTGCTTCATTATGAAGTAACAAGAGAATGAAATGGGTTTGTGGGATATACAGGATGAGTTAAATTATGGTACTTCTTTTTCTGGCGCACGGTACATTCTGATCAAACATGATCTTTACAATAACGCCACTGAATATCTGCAACCTTATACATCGGTAGTCAAACATATATCTCATTGGCACCTGCACTGGCTATGTCCGTATCACACCCAGGCAGACCAAGCATACGGACAAGGCTCATATACATTACGCTCACACACGTATGCAGAGGTCACCAGTGTAAAGATGACTACCTCTTTCCTGTTTCCCCCCTCCCATATGGTAAGAATAGTGACGTACGTGTAACAAAGGACAGTACTGAAGGTGGCACTAAGGCTTAGTAGCACCTTTCTAGCAGCAATGCATCAGGCATATTGACTTCAATACTGTCATGTATCTTTTTTTATACTGTTTTAATATCGACACAAAGAAGTGCAATGTGCAGAATCAATAGCTGAGGAAAAGGTTTTACGAAATCTTCAAAGGTACATAAAACAACGACCCCAAGAGCGAAACGGGTGGGTACAGAGGACAACATAATGTTAAGACTGGTCTGTGGATCCCTTAGTTTGATACTGGTTTCATCTGGGGGTACGGGGGGTTCGGGGGTATTTGTTCAATTTTGACCGTACCGGTACTGTCACTAAGTCTGATTGGTGGTTACGCAAAAGTAAACGCCGGTCCGCAACAATCCAACCAAACTTAAACCATATCATGACTACCAGTATCTTCTGCTTCACCATCTATGCCTTGTAGCTATCTGTAGCTGTCCAAGTCAACACCACACCAACGCCTACAGCCACTGTTCCACCACCTGTGCCTTGTATATTTTGTCCTAACTTACATCATACCAACGTCTACTACCGCTGTCTTCTGCTCCACCACCTGGGCCTTTTAATTATCCTACCTACACCACACCAACGGCTACAACTATTATCAGTTCGACCGTCTGTGCCTTTTATTTGTCCTAACCTACACAATCCCAACGTCTACCACCACCGTCTTCTGTTTCGCCGCCTGTATCTTGCATCTGTCCCACCCTCCACCTAACCCCCCCTATGACACAATGCTAGGCCACCCGCCAGGACCAGTTGAAGCAGCACGAGGCCAGACCACACCACATACACACCCACTCTCACGCCAAGTCAACACCACTCACACACCATCATAGCCTCATAAACAACGATACTGTTTTTGCAACTTCTGGCAACAGGTCCACATTTGTTCCACGTCCCTCCTTCACCTCATAAATGGTGGTCGTGCAGTTCTAGTCTTGTACAGTAAACCCCTGAACAAGGCCTGAGAGTCACTACATGTACGTCATGCAGTAACTTACAAAATGGCAGCTATGAATAAAAATAAATCACTTAGTTTACTATCCACGTTGAATGTTCCGACGCTATAACAACCCCCTTAGCCCGAGGAAGTTGTTTATATTCCGTGCTCAGAAAGTGCATCCTGTGGAGAAAGAGAGAGAGAGAGAGAGAGAGAGAGAGAGAGAGAGAGAGAGAGAGAGAGAGAGAGCACAACTATCTTACACTACAGGGACAGAAGGCTAGTGTGAAGAACATTTTGTATTCAACTGCCATCCGTCCATGACCATGGACGGACGGGGGCAGGGACACACACACACACACACACACACACACACACACAGGCCTTCTCGCAACTGTGCGATAGGTAGTTACAATATATTTTTAGTTAACTGCACTATATTCTCTCTCTCTCTCTCTCTCTCTCTCTCTCTCTCTCTCTCTCTCCAGCAATGCAGATAAACGGTAATGCGCCACATTAAAAAGAATCCTGACTTTCAGCTGCAGACATGAATACTGGTTCATTCCATAATCACAAATAATGAGACAGCTAGCAATAACGTTCACAAAATTCGGTGATGTCATCTTCGGAGCGCAGCATATTTTTCTCAGTATTACCGGTACACGTTTCAAGTTCGTTCGTATAAAAACAAACTACATTACTTTCCGCAAATGTACAGCTGAATAACGTTGCCTTGATTACGACAGGAGTTACCCATTCAATCTGATGACATACGTTATGGTTTATTCTTTTCTCCAAAAGACTTTATACCGACTGGAGAGATTTACCGAACTGTAAGAGGTAACTAGTCTTCATTACTCCTTTCAATAAAAGAGGTTCTGTATAAGGTGAACAAAATTATTTGCATACCAGAAATGATACAAATATGAGTCATGAAACTGAACTGGTTCACTAGGAATAAGGTGAACTTGAGGAGGAACATCCTGTCGTATACTCATCCTAACGTGAGCAAAAAAATGGGAGAAATGGAGTTCCCCCGAGCTAAGCCCTGTATTGGACTATATAGCCCCGCTAGGGTTACAGGAGCGAGCTACCACTCCCGGCACGGCAGCCCGGGCGAGGCTCGAACTCGCGATCCCCCGATTACGAGTCCGGCGCGCTACCACTGTGCTACCGCGCCCCCTAACGTGAGCAAAAGACAGGCTTACAAAACAACCACACCTCTACGACGGGCGCGTAGCACCCGTCTAGCAGCAAACTCTCATCCTTTTTGTGTCCAACTCTCTAATGCAAGAGTTAACCGTTACTCCCAGTCCTTCATTTATGCAACAGGTCAATTTTGGAAGTCTCCCTCAGTATTTCCTGCTAGCTATGATCTCCAGTCTTTCAAACGCAGTGTGTCCAGGCATCTCGAAATGATCTGATCTTGAATTTGGCTCTCTCTTGTATTTTGTTTTTCTCTTGGAAGGAACAGTATTGCGGGCTCATGACCTTTGGTTCCTTCTTCCTACAAAAAAAAAGAAAAAAAAAAAAAAAAGCTACCTAGTATGCTGGATGTCTTTACGTGAAATGACGTGGGTCATTTCAACTGTTCCCAGTTCATATTTATATTCCAGTTTGTCCAAGTGATTTAATCGGTACTACAAGTGCTCATTTACCTCCAGTATTCCTGAAGTTATTGTAAAGTGAAAGGGAAGAAGTGAACCGAAAATACTGGGATGGTTACGCTTCATTTTCACCAGGTTACCTCCAAACAACTATATATATTTAGGAGCCAACATACGACTCTCTCTCTTCTAAAATTGTCTTCCCAAACAGAACAACATAGCCTGGTGAAGGTAAGAATAAACAACGTCCTCATGCTGAACGAACTAAGAACAGTCTATAAGCATACGATGGACAGCACACAGCTGAGCACTGAAAAACCGCAGGCATGCCAAGGGACAACCGTCGCAGTTAACATCTTGGTTATGGCGCCATGCAAGAGACACAGAAGTCCGTAGTTTCATATGCCTTCTGTATGAGACTTTCTTACACCACTTCCTCATCTGTATTCATGTATAAGGCTGGTTAATCATCTGCAGAATGTATCGTAGCTCGTGCAAACAATAACAACGGCAGAATGATTTAATAAGGAAGAGGATACTATGTGCGATATACCGTAAATAACTTCAGGAGGTATTTAAAGGCACCTACGCTGACGACAATACGAGCCCAAAAGACAGATGGAAGAGGTGCTAGAAAGATTCCTAAGTTGTCAATAATACAAGTCCACGATACAGACATGAAAAGTGACAAAAAGATTGCTAAGCTGACGGGAGTACGGAGTGGCACTTCCCAATGAACCCCTCGCCCGTGAGAATGTGAAACCATTTAACCTGAACGTTGACCGGCACTGCTGACCCAAATCTTTACCCTGGCTTGTCTTGACTCCCTATTTTTACAACCACCCGGGCCTGCCAACAAAAACACACAAACACTAGCACAACCGGGATAAACAGGATGTCTGGCTTACTAACATATTCATTGCGAAGTAACTGCACACAACGGGTGACTTACACTCCCCTTTCTGTCTTTCTTTCTTTCCTTCATTCTTTCCTCTTCCTTCTGCCTGTGGGTGACTCTAGACTGAGTGACATACCTAATGGTCTCCTGTATACCAGGAAACCATTTACTACGCTGGGTGGTAACCATATAACCAAATTTTGGCGCCTGGTGGTTTAGTGGGTAATTACAACGCTCCAATCGGACTGAGTCGGTGATGGTTTATATCCAAGGGATGGTTGGGGTTTATTGCTCACATAATGCCACTCGGGGATGAGTAAGGCTGGTCACTCTCATCTTAAATGTCAGGACCAACTTGCCTACCCTCGGGCTCCTATGCTCCTCATGAGGCAACGTAGGATTGGATGATGGATGGATGGATCAGAATCTTGTTGTACCAGTAACCAGTATCAAATAAATGCAGTCATAATTATCATGCAATGCTGCTACTCGTAAAATATTACATTTCTTAAAACTAAACTCCCAAGTTAATGGTATAAAAATGTGAACAAAAAAAATCCTAACTTGTCTGGCTGGTCATACACTATAATTTGGCGATTTTGTTCTTTTACTGCTTATTGTCCGTGGCTTAGTGACAATAAAGACAACACTACTGTTCTGCGCAAGTTCCACGACACTTCGCGACAGACACCGCACTCGAGTGATACTCTCTTGTTACGGGTCAGCCTTCAAGACGGCTATGGCAATTTTTGGTCACGTTAAAGCAGCCTGAGTATAACGCGCAGGTAACTCCAGATGCCTTTGCTGACAATCCCAGGAAGATCAATACACTGCATCCCTTCCAGCAAACATCCTACCTCTCATCTTTAACCCCTTCAGTTTGAACGTATTTTCTGCCTTATCCTAGTTACCTCCAGACGATTTTATTCAGCTTCAGGTTGACCTTCCTGAATTGGGTTCGATATACCGTACTTTACTATCTGAAGACAGCAAATATAATACATGAAATGGGTCAGCGGACTGAAGGACAAGACGCGGCTCACACACACACACACACACACACACACACACACACACACACACACACACACACACACACACACACACACACACAGTCTCCACTATTTTGTGCTTAGTATGTGGTGCTGAAGAGTTGTCTTCATTTGATCGGCACCACAGCTGAGCTATAAAAAAGATCCCTCATTCTTTCCGTCCCCCGAAAGAAGGACGGTGGCCAGAACAACTCCAGCCTGCAGTCCAGTGGGTTATGACCGATGAATATGGGGACAAACTAACAACCGAGGTGTGTATATGGATATGCACTATGACTGTAAAATACCAACGATAAAGATGTATACATAATTATAATGTAATGCCTTCAATATAATTTAATGCCTGAGTAACGAGTAATGTTCCTAACTTTTTTCAGTATTTACCTGGCCCGGGATGAAGTCCGGTGCGGTACTGTTTTTGGTTGTTTGTTAGCAATATTATGGAAAAAACGGCTGAATTACATAATATGAAATTTTCACGATATGGGGCACTGGTCCCAAAAGGAACTGATTAAATCTGGAGGTAATGGAGTGACCCTGAAAAGATCAAATCACGGTCACGGATTTTCAACGGGTTATAACTTGAAACCCGTTGAAGATAGAGATATTTACTATTATCAACATACTGGAACCCTCATATGGGCTTTCATCTGCCACCAAGACCTCTGACCCTGAGTGACCTTGAAAGGTCAAACTCAAGGTCACGGATATTCAGGGGGCTATAACTCAAAACTGGCTGCAGATATTCACCGTACTATTATCAATATATGGGAAGTCCCATATGGACTTTTAATTGGTAACATGATTTTTGACCTTAAATGACTATGAAAGGTCAATTGCACCATTACCTTAGACTTTAACTGTTTAGTGACACTAAATGGCAATACCGATCCAGTATTTTCCAGCAATAAAATAACTGATTCGGGCGAGGTTTGTTGTGCCTGGCACGGCACCACTTGTTTCTATTGCTTTCATTCTTATTTTAAAAACAAGGCATTCTAGATTCATCATTATAAGAAAAAAATACATTGCGCTAACTTATATTCTTTCTCTCTACTTCTTTCCATATTTCCAGATGTCTTCATTCTTATGAAGGCATTCTGGAATTTATAATGAAAGAAAAAATGCAAATACAGGAATGTGAAATTCGACATCCATTATCTAATACCTACATCTGTCGGCTACAAGAAAAAATACTTAAAGCAGATATACCACTATCAGTCTCTCTCTCTCTCTCTCTCTCTCTCCGATGGCTATCAGTCTGGAACCTCTCAAAGATCAATTACGGAGATGAAAATAAAATTTTCGAGTTCCATAAAGGAGCGGATACAGTTATTAATAAAATCTTCGAGTTTCATAAAGAATCTGATATTATTATTATCACCCGCCTTGTGAGGCGATAATGTAATCGTCTGCATCTGTGTGTTTCTGTTACCAAAATACCTCAATATCAGGTAGGCAAACTGTATTCAAACTTTGTGGGCAGTATCCCGGGATATGTGGCTTGAACAGATTAGATTTTGACGAGGTAAACTGCAACCATTTTAGCAAATATTACTGTTCAAGTTTCTTAGTGACAACGGACGATACACATTCGTGAGCCAATGCTTTGTCTGTCCTTCACTGTCTTTGAGTCAAGTGAAAATCAAAATTTTCTCCTTGGCCGTCCACAGTAAGTGAATAGAAATATACAGTACTACTTAGCAACTTGTATCGGAAACCTAAATCACCTTTATGACGTCAAATAAAAACTTCAAACATAGATGCCCTGTCCAAAAGCTACGTATTAACCCTTGCTGCATCACAGTACTATACACCATTTTGCATCGCTGGACACTCCTGTCTGACTTTTGACTTACCTTACGATATTGCTATAAGGGTAATGACTCGTGACGTCATATGAGCTATTTTCTTTAAATGCTTGGGTTCCAGACACTGCTTTTTGGCATGTTATTATATAACGTCTTTCGTTAATGTTAAAGTATTCTATTTCAGCACATGATTTATACAGATATATACTTGCTGCTGAACTAATAATCCCGCGCACGAATTCATCTCCATAATTTACCTTCTAACACCTCCTATTTAGTAAGGATATTAGAAAGTAACAATGACGCCGCGCTTGTTTCCTATTAACCTTGAAGGGCATGACGCAACAGAACTAACTGTATAATACGTAAATGCGCCTCTTCCTCAACCATGCGTCTAGTCTCTTTTATTACCAACAGCATGCTACAATTTCTAAAATTAACATTCACTGTACCAACCTCGGGCGCAAAAAAATGCTATTCGACGGCTGATCGATGAATTAGGTTCGTGTTTGCGAAATATGAAAATTGCAAATCTTTTTAAACATCAGCACCTAACATAATCATTAAAGATTTCAATCAATTTCCTAACATCACACTCTCCTGAGAATTCAGTGCCTCATTACACACATCATAAATTATTATTTTTTTTTTTTCATACAGGCGTCCGAAAGTTACTTTTTCCTTCGTAAGTGGGTAACTGTGCAACTCGGCTTGACAAGAAAGAAACGAAGCGACTCCCTTTCACCACGCGGTAACGGACCCTATGACCCTCACTGCAAACGCCACCACCATTGCCACCACCACCAATGCCGCTCTCATCATTCAACCATTCCTATTTTTGCCGCTCTCATCATTCAACCATTCCTATTTTTCCCGCTCTCATCATTCAACCATTCCTATTTTTGCCACTCTCATCATTCAACCATTCCTATTTTTCCCGCTCTCATCATTCAACCATTCCTCAATAAACACTAGTTCATACATTCGGCTTAACAGATGGTCCCATTATTTCCCCCCTACCATGTTTTTCCTCTTATCCCTTACACAATCAGCGCCCACATATATGAGGGAGGTTAGTTATCAAATCTCTCCCCACCTCCCCCCCTTTGGGGGAAGCGCGGTAGCTCGGTGGTAGGGTGTCGGGCTCGTAATCGAGAGGTTGCGAGTTCGCGCCCCGCCCGGTGGCTGCCGTGCTGGGAGGGGTAGCGCTCTCCTATAACCCTAGCAGGGCTATATGATCTGATGAGGTCTAGCTCGGGGATTAATCCCATCCCCACCTCCCCCATCCCTCCGTCTTTGGTATTTTAGATTTTCATGCTCAGCACTTACTCCACTGCTGCTATTCTACGCAGTTGAAAAGCGCTCCCCCTAAGCATTGTCTGCTTGTAAGCAGGAACAGAATTTTATCAGTCCGGAAAGAGGTGTGAAGCGCTTTATATACAGTCTCTAATATACTATAGCACTAGCCGTGTGTGTGTGTGTGTGTGTGTGTGTGTTGGGTAGCCGAAACTACACATTCATATCGCACCAACATTGGCACAGACATCGCAAAAAAAATCGCTGATATGAAAAAACTTGTCTCCACCACGATTGAAAAACTTTTACTATATTTAGATGAGCGATCACATTTTGACCCAAAAACGCAGCTCCTGGCGCCTGGCATAGGATCTCCGGTGACTTTTTTGCCCATAGGTACAACTAAAGTATTTCGGACTTGCGTTCGGACAACTTGGGTTCTATTCCCGAAGCTGCAAATAACACGGTCAATTGGTCAGCTGCAAAAAATCCAAGTGACAAAGTTACACTAGAACAGCACATAAACGCGAGAACCCTTTGCGAGGAGCAAGTGCGAGGGACCCGAAGGGCCCACGAGCACTTGTTTCTGCCTAAGCCTTTCCTCGCTCTGGGGCCATACTCTGGGTGGCATAGAAATCCTCGTAGCACCTTAATGTTACCTTGTATGTTATGTGTATCGTTCTGATATCAACATGGTTTGCAACAATAACAAACGGTGGGACAGCAAGTAATGTACGGAATAAATGGACAAAGATGTTATTATTTCGAAATCTCAACCACTTACTGGGTCATACCACCTTCATAAGGGGGATTTTTTTTTTTTTTTTTTTGTATCTGCAAATTTATTCACTCAATACATGCACTCATACACTTGCGTTAATTTGGTGAGAAAGTAATGAGTACCGTAACACATTTTTAACTACAGTACAACTACATTCGTTTCTTGTGTATACTTCTGTTTTAATTATCCAACTATGCAGTTAGTTGGATCGAAGATTTATGTGAACCACCAAAGTCTACGTACAGGTATGACTTGAGCAGCCCCACCCCCTTCTCAAACATTTTATGATTGATGAGCCTTAGAAATTCATAGTTTGCAAGTTCACGTATAGTCAGTGGTCCGTATTCTAGTCGGTTGAGAAAGCTCACAAACACAGTTTCCTAAGCGATTATTTTGCTTGTTACACCGTACTGTTACATAAATCCATCAAATATTGCTAGTCTGCATAAATAACATACAAAAGGATATTAACTAGCAATATCCAAAACTAAACCGTTAAAGCAGTGGCGCTGGCGACGAGAATGTGTGTGTGTGTGTGTGTGTGTGTGTGTGAAGAGATTAGACAATTCCGCAGCAAATGTATCTGCATCCAGTATGTACAGTCCCAATGTAGGTCCGGTCCATCTCCTCTGCGGAAGTCTCTGTGAGAATTAACCCTTTGCCATGCTGTAGTTGGAAATGGGTGTCTGTAGGATGAGTAATGCATAAAATAGTCTGTGCTGTAATGGCTACGTATGTGTCAAGAACCTGTATAATGCCATCGGGTGCAACCAACAGGGTGTGAACGTAATGTAAACACTGAAATACCCGCTTTAAATGTCTGCCACGACTTGGATAAGCATCCTTGACCAGGGGCAACTCATCACGATTACTATGCTAACCACCCAGTCAGCGCTGCCCCTTCGGTAGTACAGTGTATACAAGTGTAACTGACAAAGAAAACATGTTCTCTGAGAACATACTGTGTGGAAGACTAAAAAACGCAGCTGTGAAATGGAAAATAATTAACAAAATTAATGACCAACAGCCATCATCAAAGTGAAAAACATGAGAGATGCGGCTCTCAGATGTAAGGGACCAACGAGTTCTACTCTGTGCAAATTAGTACAGCACAAAGAAATTGACACTCATCTGTTTTGCTCCGTACTCGTAGTGACATGATCAAGAAATTATGCACTGCTCTATTCTGTGACTGCCGATGCTGGCAGGAGTTTCACTGGAACAGGTGAACAAATAAAGTTCTGTCTTCCATGCCCATCATCACGGGCAAATGGAGGCCGTGTTGGAGGACCGGAAATTCTATCTATCTATTGCCTGACGCCTTAATCCCGTAAGGGATGGCCACAAACAAATCGCCTCCATGTCGCCCTGTTCCCTGCCATTTCATTGCCCTGCTCCCAGCTCACACACCCCTCTCTCATATACCTCTCCACTCCATCCCTCCATCTCATCCTTGGCCTCCCCCTCCCTCTCCCCCCCTCCACCTCATTCACATACACTCTCCTCGTCAGTCTCTCACTTTCCATCCTCTCTACATGGCCAAACCACCTCAGTGTGTTTCTCCTAACGCTTCCTATCACATCCACACCACAACGCTCCATCCCCCACCAATACTCCAAGCTTTGGCATCCTGGACTGAGTCACAAGCAAATTTTTTTGTCAGTTTGCTTTCAATTTACAGAACTGGGCCAAACACATGAACTGAATACTACGTCGTGGTTGCTTGAATTTCGATGAGGTTTTGATAATTGTGTGACTACAAGTCTGGTAACTAGACCTATGCAATTATCCCTCTTAGGCAGGTAACATTCCATCACACATAAATAGTCAAAGCCCAAACTAAGTTTCTCACATCATTACAAATCTTAATTCCTACCTTAGTTTCTTTTTTCTAACAGCTTCCACTAACTGTTTGGTAGTAGCTGACTTTGGTTCTCGCATCAGATATCAGTCCATGGAAAACGCCATTTGCAGCAAATCTTTTTTTTTTATGTATGATTGCTCAGTATTTGTTATGTTAGTTCCAGGTAAAGTTGCAGACTACTTACTATATCAGTTCAAAAATTATTTCTATATCCCTGTGGGGTATGCACTGGGAGGAGCATGTCACTTCTCCAGAAAGAGAAAGCAGAATTCTTTGGCTTGAATTTGCAAAGTACTATACATCTGACCATCACTGTCAGGCGTGTGCAAGCTGGTCACTATAATACAAACATGCAACCCTTTGACTGCCAACGAATGCCTCAGGTCTGTTTTCCAAGGGTATTTTTCGGGTCTTGAAGATTCTGAACCGTCAACCCCATCACTGGACAATATAACAGGACTACAGTTGGTGCATGTTCTATTGTAATAAAAGCCCAAGACTCCCCTGCTACAATTTGCAATTGGTCACAAATAATTTACCATTTGCTCTGACAGCTTCCAACTGCCTGCTCCATTTTATAATTACTGTATTAACCATGAAATGTCAAAGACAGTGCATGTTCTTTTTACTACAGTGTGATTCACTACTCTTAAGCCCAGGAATACTCACTGAGATCTGGTACAGGTACTTACTTTTTTATCCACAGCCACAACAAGTCTTGAATGGGTGACTTTCAGTGCTTACTTATAACTGGCATCAAATCCAGACCAAAGTTAAAATCACCCCATAATGCACATGCCTTTTCCAGCAACAAATGACTGATTGCCAGTACTGAAAATTGCTTCACTAGCTATAAACCGTCATCTCTCGAGGGTACTTTTCTTAATATGTATACTGTCCTGTGATACTGATTTCTTGTGAGGTGTTACATGACATGTCTACTTCTGTACTGTATTAAAAGTTACATGATATATTCTTGTCCTGCATTTAAAAAAAAAAAAAAAGTACTCACCAGCCCATGAGGCAGACAGAACATGTACTAGAGGAGAATCAGGGTGGGCTGTGTTGGCATTGATGATTTTCTTCATTTGAGAGTAAGAGCAGAAGTAGATGGCACGGGAGGGTGCCACCCCAACCAAGTTAGGACCCAAGCCCCGAAACAGTGCCCGAGGACCCTCCACCTCCACTATGTATCTGGTAAGATGGAGCACAGAAATAAAAGATGTTGTTAAGGACAATGCATATGCAATTATTCTATGAGTACTATCTCAATGAGAGAGAGAGAGAGAGAGAAAAAAAAAATAAGATGGCTTATGTGCTAACTTAAGCACAAAAAAATGCATGCTTTATAATAAACAACCATACATAATTGTCCTCAAGGAAAGCTTAGCTCCCACTCATTGAGGTGATTCATTAAAAGTAGTTCATTAACACTGCTATTGCCACTTCCAAAAATGTTTAATCCTTTGACTGGTATGGACTTCCTCTCAAAGTAAATGCCAAAAGCAAGAATTTAAAAAAAAAAAAAAAAAATGCAGTTGCTACTGTTGTGGCCCCATATTCGAGTGCACAAACATTTTCATAAGCTGGTTTTTCATGCCAGCATGCATAGTCTCATATACAGCTACTGCAAATTGACTTAGGACCTCCCCCCACAAATAAAAAAAAAAAAAAAAAAAAATCAAATCATAGCATATCACAATGATTGTTCATGAAATGCCTTTCATTAATATGAAATAATGTTCCCCTTGTTTTTCAGGACCAACTGGATGCATTTTGGCATGGAATCACTTAGATCTCTAAAGTAATCTAAGGACATTTCTTTGCACCAAACATCTGTCAGTTCAGTGTTGAGGTAGTCCAGATTGGGTGTCTTCTTCTCTGCCATAATTTTCTTCATCTTTGCCCACCAGTTTTCTACCAAATATAGATCTAGACTGTTGCCAGGCCAATTGAGGACCTCAATCCAATTATCCTGAAACCACTTTGTCATCTTTCTTGACTTGTGACATGGAGCTGAATCGTGCATGAAAAAGTCGCATCCACGAATAGCAAAAAAGTTTTACAAATGATCGTTCAGAACTTGAATGCACTGGCCATCATTCATCATCAAGTTCTTAGAAAGAAAGTAGAGGCCTCCCCTTCTCATTCAGCAGAGAAACACCCCTATACCATTACTGATTGTGGGTGCTTAACAGTCGGCACCGTGTGAGCAGGGTCATATCGACTAAGGGAGACGGTGACGAACCTTGGCATAACGCACCCGGAACACTTGAAATGTGCTTTCATCGGAAAACATAACTTTTCTCCACTCATCCGATATCCAGTGCGCATACTTCTTGGCAAACTGAATGCGCTGCTTCTTCAAGCGATCAGTGAGAAGCAGTTTCTTGGCTGCGGTGCGGCTTGGCAAACCCAGCTCCTTCTGCAAGCGGTGTTAGATAGCTCGAATTGAGACATCTTGTAACAGCTATGGATGCATTCTCTTCAATTCTGCTGTTGTCAGTCCATTATTCTTGATTACTTCCCTCTTAAGAAGCATATCTGTACCTCTGGAAGCCGTCCTCTTCTTTCCACCACCATGCTTGTGCTCTGGTACATCAGGTGGCAGGCCGAGCGCTGCAGCAAGAATCTTCATGACGGTCGACTTTGCAGCCTTTGCACGTCCGGTACGTTCACAAATTGTATTGATAGGGACATAATCCTGCCTCCATGCAAAGACAGGACCTTTTCATCCCATGAGCAGTACTTTCCAGGCATGGCAACTCAACTCTATGAAAATAACTGGGCAAACAGTAATGCATATGAAAAAAGAGGGAGGTGCAAGCTCAGAGTGACGGGAACATACACTCCCATTTTCGCTTCTGGGCAAGCGCTTAAGTGCTAAATGTTTCACCATCTCCCACCAACACCAGAGGAGTTGCCAGTTACTTCTTGCCAAAAAAATTCACTTGGAAGAGGTGGAAACACAAAGCAAAGACAGACAACTCTCCCATAGCGATTCTGTGTGTAGGTCCTAAGTCAATTTAAAGTGGGTGTAATATTCCAATCAAGTACTTCTCATGATTTCACCCCATGTTTTCCTTGGTCTGTCAGCATGGGCCATCCCTTGTACATTCAGGGTCTTTACAGTGCTTCTCACAGTTACCAATACCCTCACATAAGTTCTCCATGACTCCAAACAACCTATGCCTGCCTGCATGCATCACAGGCTGTTATGAATACAGAAATCTATTCTTTGCATGAAAAAAAAAAGAACAGTAAAAGTAATTTTACTGAACCTATGCTGCTTCATGTTTAAATTAGAGCACAAAAGCAATAATGTATGGTTAAATCATTTTACAAACAATGTGGAAGAATATTCAATGTACTGAAAGATAAGCTACTCTACTGCGTACCCTGGCAGGTCCTGTATGCTGACCTTTATCAGCTATATCTACCATTATCAGGGTCACAGCACTGGTTGAAATACTGGTGTAAGTACTTATAGAATGCTATACTTTTTTATTTTTTTTTAAGGTCTGTTCACATACAATGTTTAGAGGAATACATTTTCAGAACAGGTTGGTGGGATGCAGAAGTTGAAAAGGTAGAAGAGAAAAAGAAATTAAAAAGTGGTTAGAGTGGATGCAAGAAGGGATCAAATTTATGAAGTGAATATACTCAGAATAATAAACATGTGAACAAACCTAACAAAAGGAAGTGAGAGAGAGAGAAGGGGGGGGGGAAATAATGAACTCAGAAGAAAAATGAATGTAACCTCTTTTGATAACAACAAATTTTTGAAAAGAGGTACAAAAATGCAGAACTGAGGATGGAAAGCATGAAAGTGCTGGGATGAAGGTGGCAGAATATTTATAAATGGAAGTGATGCAGGGAACACATGAAATTAATGTTCTAAGATGTTAGTGAATGGGAATGGTAAAAGAACAACAACAGTAAACATGCCTGGATCTGATGGTATGCAGACAAAAACTGTAATGCCAGAAAATGTGACAATGGCAGAAGTGAAGAATGCTGTGACAGCTGAAAAATGGGAAGGAACCAAGTGTTGATAAGGTAGAGAATATGAAAAGATAATCAATTTTTTGTTGCTCAACCCAGGTCCACCTGATTGAGCTGACCTGTCAACCAACCACAAGTATGAAAATGTTCATATGGGGTTGTCTCATAGATTCCCTACACTGCTAATGTTGTGTCTGCATCAGTGTGGCCCGAGCAGTGCAATGTTCCATTATGTGCGCTATGCTCTGTAGGCTTACTCTACAGGTGGGGCAGATTTCATTTGTGATTCCACCCAACCCAAATATAGGCTGGATGCTGTGGTGGGCTGGATCACATTTTGACCCAAGCTAGCCTAGGTGAACTTGATCAGCACTAGTTAAGGGTGCTCTGATGGGTGTTTATTAATGTTCTGAATGTCAGATAATGAAGAGGGTCTGGAAATGTTTGGTGAGGAATGTTTTATTTGTCTAGCTGCGTTGTAAGACTCTGTCATATATAATGATGGGTGTTGTACAAGCTGCCACACAGAACTGTGTGCCTCACGTCTAGTTAATGTCTAACATGGAAGACTTTGGTTTCAAAGTGTAGATGAGCTGTCATCTTGGTACTGGTGCCACCAGTGATGATGTATAGGCCCACAGCATTGTTCTGTAAGGTCTGCAAGGTGCTGTAGAGGGTGTTAGATATGATGGGGGTCCATGCCAGGGGGCATGTGACATCACTGACCTAATGTACTGCTTGTAAAGTATGGAAGTACAGTAATCCCTGTACTCTCCGGACACCCACTATCCGGACTCCCTACTTACTGGACATTTTGGGCCCGGGCGTTTGGGGGGGGGGGGGGAATCTGACATTTTTTTCAACCATACTTTGAAATTGACGCGCAGCGCCGACCAGCTATGTTTACCCTCGCTGCCTGTTTCCCCCATCCCTTCCGGCCTCCCCAGTTACCACCTAACTACCATCCTGACTAGACGCTCATTCAATGGATGCTGCAAGTGCTCGTTTTTGTGAATAAACAGTGAATAAACTGCAATACCTCACCACTAGACCACATGGGAATTTACAGTGTTGTGCAGTGTTATGAAATTAGAATCCAGAGTGCAAAGATTAAGTACAATGTAAACTGGCGGTTGCAACTGGCATGGTGCAATCGAGAACAGTAGGCTATGTGCAATGTTAAACAATTATAACTCATACTGCAAAAGATTAGGTGCACCACAACACTGGATTACCGTATGTGCTTCAAGAGCATTTTCATCACTGCCAGAGCCTTAGAGGAGGTGGGTTAACCTTCGTAATGAACGGCCACAGACGTGTTGTAAGTACCCTATACACTAGGGCTGCTCAACTGGCAGCCCGTGGTCCAAATCCAGACCTTCTGAGTGTTGTCGCTGGACCCCAAGCTCCAGGAGGAGAAAAATATAATTAAATAACATGAAGGTCCTGGCGATGGATCTTTGCAAGTGTATTTCCTCGACTCACTGTCGGGTAAGTTACGGGTCTATTGTACACATGTATTTAACCTACAAATGCTCCCAGGGCCTTAAATGTAATTTTAGAATAGTTTCCATGCAATAGCAATAACAGAAAATGGGACAAATCACCTGAGTGGTGGTGTTTATGGCAGGAGAGGCACGGTTGAATTTTGGCGTGAGCTTTGTTGTTTTTGACGTGTCTGATGTAATTTTAGGCCTCCTGTCAATAGTATCCTGTGTTCATGAATAAGCCAGGAGTACATTGGTAGGGTACTGTGCTGTGATGAATCAAATTGGTAAAATCGTTTTCCATCCCCACAAGTGATCATTCTGGTTGTTTACATTTATGTGGAGTGGAAAAATAACATGTTTTAGTTTATCAGAATCCGGAGGATGGCCGACTTACCTAGTGTTAGTATTATTTTTATTTTTTCAAATAAAGCAAGGTTTTTACCTAGGCCTACTGCTATTCATAAGATGTATCCTATTTTAGTACCAATTTATTGTGCAAATTCAGTTTTCCACCCAAACTGACCTAGGCTAAATTAATCGGTAATCTTGCATTTTCATTGTGTCATCATTTTATGGTCCATATATGCATTCTAGTTTTGGGGGAAAAGCTCAAATCCTGTCATGCTTTAAAAGTGCAACTTTTATTATGAAAGCAGCATAACATTAAACAGTAAATATATCTTTATTATTCCATTTGAAAATTCTCCATTTCAGTTGTTTTTGAGAGAAAAAAATCCAAACTTTGTTATATTTTAGCTACAAAATTGAATATTTTTTATATCCACAAGTTATCTTTATATTTCGTATAAATTAGTCAAAGAGTGAATATGAAATGAATAAAAAACATATCGGTACACTACCCTGTACTCAGATTGGTTGTTTTATTTTCATGACTGCATGTAAAATATTTATCCGGACCTCTTCATACATTGGAACTTGTCTAACTGAACCTTTGCCCATAACAGTTGAGTAGCCCTGCTATACACTGCTAAGTATTTTCCATACTCACTTCTAATTCCTTATTCTCTGGTTCCTTTTCATTTATTTCATACTTTCTGTCCCTTATTTGTGTGAATAGGGTCTTAAATTGGTGCTAAGCATGTCTGGCAGAGTTATGGAGGAGGTTTTCTGAGTTAGGCTGGGTTAGGGTCCATAAGTACCAGTCCAGGAGGCAGGGGCCCACTATACGGACGGACCCACTTTCCTGACATGCCTTTGGCTCTATTACATATTACAATGGATAGTGGAGGGATTACTGTATTTCTTTCTGCTGTCCATGGTCTGTCCTTGTAACTCCTTTCACTGCATTAATTTTCAGGGTACACCACATCTTGTGTCTTGTACAGTCAGGGAAAGTTCTGCATTATCCACCTCTCGAAGCACTGGTGTGAAACGGATGAATGTGAAGCTGCAGTCAGACCTCATGTGTCTGGTAACTGTGAGTGTGAAGGAGGGGGAGGCAGGGGATTGGGGACAGAGGAGGGTTTGGTGATAGGCTGGGAATCAAATGTATGTCTGCAATGTATGACTTGGACGGTGTGTTTGAGTTAATTTAGTAAGGATAGATGACAATATGATGCTAACATCTTATTATTTAAAAATGCATAGATGTCTGTAGAGTTAGTGTTGTCAGGAAATTTAAGGAAGTTTGCTTGGTTTGGACACAGGCTTGAATGCTTTCATTCCCTCTCAACTTTAACACGAGACGTTTCCCCAGGAGATATTCATAACGATATAACATATATTTATATTTTGTGTTGACTCAAAAACAAAGCCATTATATATATATATATATATATATATATATATATATGGGTCTGGTTAGTACTTGGATGGATGACCGCCTGGGAACACCAGATGCTGTTGGCATCCCTACGTGTCAAGTGAGGTTGGTGGAGGATTAGTGCCCCTCCCTGTAAAACAATTAACTCTAAGCCCTTGGCCACCCCGTTTGGGATACATGGCATCTGGCAAATGAATGAATGAATGAATATATATATATATATATATATATATATATATATATATATATATATATATATATATATATATATATATATATATATATATATATATATATATATATATATATATATATATATGTTGTATATGCAGATTGTTATACATTTGTTTAATTATTTATCCTGTCATCCCACTATAAACATCCACCTGCAAACATTTCCAGTGTTATTCGTCATTTTATCGTCGTTTTCGTTTTTGAAGGCTCCAACATGCTTGCATGCATCAGCCTTGGTCACCTAATGGTGGCTCTCCATGCTGCATGATCTACGGCAGCCTCCCAGTCCCTTAACTCTGAGATCACACTTAATGACTTCGTCCTACGTCTTTCTCGGTCTACCCCTCACAACCCCACCCCCAGTATTAACACTTCTCACCTTCTGCACCCAATTATCATCCCCCATCCTCTCCACATGCCCAAACCATCTCAATCTACCTCTCCTCATCACAACACCAATACACTCCAGTCCCATCCTACCTCTCAACTCTTCCATCGTAAACCCAGCTCCCCCAGACCATGCACGCAGGGACGCACTGCAAATCCACCTAATCACTGTCATTTCTGTAAGTCTGAGCCTGTGAATATCCTCCTCCTTTACTGCCCAGGTTTCACTACCATACAGCATTACAGTCTTAACACATGCTGCATACAAAGACCCCTTAGCACATAGGGAGAGTCCTCTCAATGTCATGAGAGGCAACAGCTCCCTGAACTTCTTCCAACCACTTCTCACTCTAGCCACAGAGCAAGCTCCAGCCCCACCTCCTGCACACAACATGTCTCCCAAATAACAGAACTGGTAATTATTCATGTGGAACTTAAAGTCTAGGTCAGTGTGTAAAAATAATAAAATCTATATGTGTGTTTAACAGACTCTTCATTTTCCTTTAGACAGAATGACATGGGAAGCCCTAATTATGAGATCAGTCTCTGAAACTATCATTGCTGTAGAACATTACAAACGGAAGGCAAAGAAGCATACCTCTGACAGTAAACATGTATTATATGTGCAGTTGTAGACACTCAGAGGACAGTGTGATACCATACAAACAACATACCGCTTTTGCACTTTGATAATATGTTGTTACCCATTATCACTGGCTATTAATACTGCGACGTGAACAACTCTCCAAACCCTCCCACCCCCGGCCACCCTCCCTCCCACTCACAGTTACCAGTCATGTGGGATCTGGCAGCTGCATCATGACTATTCACTGACTGCCAATGCTCCGAACAGTGGATAATGCGGAACTTTCCCTGACTGCACGTGGTCCTCAAAAGTGAATCCATGTTACTCAAAGGATCTTAGTGGAAGGAGTGTGTGGCACGGGTACAATGTTCAAAGTGATAGTAGGGGGAGTACTTGTGTTCATGACAGCTGTTGGTAATGAGCACAATGGTAAATATGGCTGAAGTGATCATCAGACTACTGTCCTCCAACCATGCCTGAAGCGTGCTGAGGTAATCTTGTTGCAGTGTGCTGGCTCCATCTATGACGTGGTGTGAGGTTATTATGGTATTGTAATTTACATTGCCTATAAGGCGATAGTTGCTGGCAGATGATATGTAGCAATGTCATGAATGTACAGGTTGAAAAGTGTGGATGAATGAACGTTGCCCTGTGGAACTCTTGTTTGGGAAGTTTCATGTTTGTAATGAGTGTAGGTGCTTGTCCATCCACATACATGTGAGTGGTTGGCAAGCCAGCATTTGGCAGTGTTCCCTATGTCTGTGTTGTACACTGTGGTGAGTAGTTTGCATCTGGGGATGGAAGTACTTATGCCTCTTGTAAAAAAGAATGCTGTGCTTGTCACATGCCGTTGATCTGTCAGATGTGTCTTATGTGAAGCTGGTTAGTAAGTTGTTTGTGGACTGTTGTGCTCTAAAATCTTGCTGAGTGGGAGCAAGGGGGACACAAGGTGTGACTTTAACATGAATCAGACATTCACTTATCTTGGAATGTGTGCTAAGTAGTGTTATGGATCTGTAAGAAGAAGAGTGTGTTGGATCCTTATTTGGTTTGAAACCAATGATTACTGTTCCATGATTCCAAACATTGGGAATACTATGATGTACATACAAGTAGCTGCTAATGTTTGTGGGGGTCTGAATGCCATGTGGTCCCAAAAGTTTCAAGTATTTACTTTCTTGATGCCATCAAGCACTGTGCTTGAAGAGTTCTTCTTGATAATGTTACCTGTCTGTTCTGGAATGAAGAGGTTAACACTGTGGTTAAGTGAATGGAACTACCTATGCAGAAAAGATTGCTTTTCAGACTCAGTGCATGCTGGCATAGCCTACTGTGGCTATTTATGTAAACCACACCAATAAACTTGGCTTCCCATGGTACCCAATGAAATCATTAGGCTTCTTCCATACCAAGCCTCTGCTTGAATGCCTTCAGCCTTCCTCCATTCCTTAAATATTCTTCAATGCTGTTCATGTCTAACGTTCAAATATCTTCATTTTTCTTGTTCATAATTTTCGGGATGCCCATCATACACTCACTCAATGCAGTGTTGCCTTATGTTCTCTACACTGAGTGACAAACCAAATGGTTTCCTGTACCCAGGAAACCATTTACTACATTGGATGGTAACCATATAACCAGGGTTTCTGGCAGGGTTAAGTGTCCCCCACTTTTCCCTATCTAAAATCAATAAATTATGGCAAACATTTTGGAGAGCCTCAGAGGGCCCAACACCTGCCCAGGGCCCCAACCAAACAGGCTGATTCACATGGCCTTCTTTTTTTTTTTTTTTTTATAAATCCTAGGAAGAAGAAACCAAAGGCCACAAGCCCACATAACTGTTCCTTCCAAGAGAAAAACAAAGTACAAGAGTGAGCCAAATTCAAGATCCGATCATTTTGAGATGGCTGGACACACTGCGTTTGAAAGACTGGAGATCATAGCTCGCAGGAAATACAG
This sequence comes from Coenobita brevimanus, assembly GCF_032717465.1. Lineage (NCBI taxonomy): Eukaryota > Metazoa > Arthropoda > Malacostraca > Decapoda > Coenobitidae > Coenobita > Coenobita brevimanus. The sequence continues at coordinate 15,714,170 of NC_137029.1, read as the reverse complement.
ACAGAGGGAGACAGTTCCAGAGTTGACCTGTTGCATAAATGAAGGACTGGGAGAAACGGTTAACTCTTGCATTAGAGAGTTGGACAGAAATGGGATGAGAGTTTGCTGCTAGACAGGTGCTATGCAAGCAGACAGTTCAGAGGAGCAGTGACCACTGAAGTAGCGACAGAAAAGAGATAAAGATGCAACAGTGCGGCAAAGAGACAAGAGGTTGAAGGGAACCAGTAAGAGAAGGAGAGATAAAGGGACGAAATGCCTTTGACTCCACCCTATTGAGAATAGCTGTATGTGGGGAACCTCCCCACACATGAAAGTTGTACTCTACTCAGGGGCACATAAAACCCGTGCATGGAGCCAACAACTCTGCAGGGGTAAAGAAGGAACGGAGCTGGCTTAGCACACCTGATCTCTAGGAAGCAGATTTTACAAGAGATGTAACATGATCTTTCCAAGATAAGTCCTGAATGAATGAAACCCCATGCATGTTCAAGGATGATGCAGGATTAAGCTGAATATTAATAAACATTAGTGGGTACACCTGTAGAAGATTTTGTTGGGTTGACAGGTGTAAAAACTGAGTCTTTGATGCATTACAAAACAAAGATTATTTTTACCCCAGTCAGATATATGTGCAAAGTTAGACATTAGGTGTGCCATAGCCTCATCCCTCGTTTGTTGAAGTAACTGCTGACGTTGCGAGAACCGAATGGAAAGGTGAAGGGTGGAGTCATCAGCGAACGAGTGGATAGGGTTAGATGTACAGCTTAGAAGGTTATTGATGAATAAAAGGAAGAGAGTTGGTGATAGGACAGGCCCTGAGGAATGTGAGAAGTGTGAATGTGGAGAACATGAGGGTGGAAGTGGTGACTGTGTTCAAAAGTGTAAAATATGCCATGATGGCATTGTGCGAAACTAAGATGAAAGGGTGTGGAGTGGAATGGGAGGGTGTAAAGTGTGTAAGGTCAGGCATGAATGTGCTAGGAAGATGCAAGGAAGGAGTTGCTTTGTTCATGAATGATGTGTTGCAGAGTGGAATGAGAGATTACAAATGTGTCAGCTTGAGATGTATGTATGTTAAGTTCACGTCTGAGTAGGTGAAAGAGGCAGTGATTGTAGTGTATGCAACGTGTGAGGGCAGAAGTGAGACAGAAAAAGACATGTCTTGGGATGAGGTGGATGAAGTAGTAGGAGATATGCCCAGGAATTATACAGTGACTGTAATGGGCGATATGAGTGGTAGAGTAGGAACTGGTCCTGTGAATAATATAATGGGTAATAATGGAGTACCAAGAGAGAATGATAATGGGATGCGACTGAAGGACATGTGTCAGGAAAGGAGGATGTGCTTTGTAATTCATATTTTATGCACAAAGATACACACAAATATACATGGTATAGAGGAAACGGAGATGATGTTGAAAGAAGACTGATTAATTAAGTGCTCATACAGAAATCAATGCTGGGTAGTGTTGCTAATACAAGGGCAGTGAGAGAAAGATGTGGAGGTTTGTCACATCATATGATTGTGGTATGCAAGATCAAGCTGAGAGGAGTTAGGCGGACCAAGACACACACAGAGAGAGAGAGAGAGGAGCTGTCAGGAAGAGAGACTGAAAGTTGAGATGCTGAGGATCAAAGAAATAGCAGATGAATACAGGGCCAAAGTTGGGGAGGAGTTAGAATCCGTGAACTGGAATGAACTGGATATGGACAGCTTGTGGAATGTATATAGGGACAGCTTAGTCTGGAATGCTAAAGCAGTGTGTGGTGTGGCAAGAGTACCGGTAACAACAAAGAAGAAAGGTACGGCATGGTGGGATGAAGAGGTTAAGAGAGCAGTGGAGGAAAAGATGATGAAGTAGCTAGAATGGATACAAGACAGGGGTTCAGCTGAAATAAATGAATATGTTGTGATCAAGAAGCACATAAATAGACTAGTGATGAGGAAAAAGGAGGAGGTATATGATGATCTAGGAAGAAAAATGAATGCAAATTACTCTGAAAATATGAACTTATTCTGGAAAGAGGTGCAGAAATGTAAAAGTGACAGTGGAAAGAAGTATGAAAGTGTGAAGGATGTAAGTGGTAGATTATTAACCCACGGGGATGAACTAAGGACTAGACAGACAGAGTATTTTGAAAGTCTGATGAATGGGAATGGAGAGAACAAAGTAACTGTTAAGATGACTATTATGGAGGTGTAGAGACAAGGAATGCATTGCCAGGAAACGTGACACTTGCAAAGGTGAAAAACGCTGAAAAATCAGAAAGCAGCTGGGGTTGATGAGATGAATGCAGAGATGAATAAGTCTGAAGATGATGGGATGAAGTGCCTGTTGGAGATATGTAAAAAGGCATGGATGAGTGAAGCTGTGCCATTAGAGTGGAAAAAGGCAGTGACTGTACCCCTGTACAAAAATAAAAGTGAGCAAAGTGAGTGCAAGAATTATCACGGAATAAGTCTACTGAGTGTGGTAGGGAAAGTATATGGAAGAATTATTATAGAGATAGTAGGAGAGATCAGAAGTCCTGGTGAGTGATGAACAGGGTGGCTTTAGGAGTGAAAGAGGATGTAAGGATCAAATATTTGCAGTAAGGTAGATAGCACAGAAAGCGTGTGAGAAGGACTATAAGGTGTTTATGGCATTTATGGATCTGGAAAAAGCATACAACAGTGCAGACAGAGAAGGATTGTGGAAGATACTGCGCTTGTATGGTGTAGATGGTAAGCTGCTAGGTGCCGTCAAGAGTTTTTATGATGGTAATGAGGATCTCTGGTTCACGATCAATGTGGGCGTGTGGCAAGGCTGCATGATGTCCCCATGGTTTTTCAATATATATATGGATGGGGTGATGAGAGAACTAAAAACATGAGTAATAGAGAGAGAGGGATGCCACTGGTAATGAATGGTGATGGATGGAATATCTCAAAATTGTTATATGCTGATGATGCAATGCTACTTGCAAACACCAGACAAGAGCTTGGTAGACTAGTGTAGAACTTTGTAGATGCCTGTGAACATTGCGCCTTAAGAGTAAATGTAGAAAAGAGTAAAGTGATGGTTACTAAGAGAGGTGACTCACAGTGTGATGTTACAGTGAATGGAGAGAGACTGGAATTGTTGAGAATTCAAATATCTGGGTACTGTGCTAGAAAAGAGAGGAAAATGTGCAGAAAAGGTGGAAAGTAGAGTGACACAAGGAAGGAAAGTAGCTGGTGCTATGAGGGCCTCAATAAAAAACAGGCTTGAGTGTTGCAGCTGCACGAGGCTTACATGAAAGGATGTTAGTGCCAACTTTAACATACAGATGTGAGACTATGGTGTGGCATGAAAATGAAAAGTAAAGAGTAAGAGCTGTGGAGATGAGACTGTTGAGGAATGTAAGTGGAGGACAGAGAGTGGATAAGATACAGAATAATGTGACGAGTGAAAGATCCAAAGCAAGGAAGTCTGTAGACACCAGAATCGAAGAGAGTGTACTGAGATGGTCTGGTCATGTGGATGGAACGAATGACATTAGGGTGGTGAAAATGGTATATCTGAGCGAATTTGAGGGAGCGAGAAGGCGAGGTAGGTCAAGAAGAAGGTGGAGGGATATGTACGAGGAGGAAAGGTATGGAAGCTGGTGAGGCTATGGGACAGACAGGAGACCGAGCTGGATGGATGAATTTTGAGCGAAGAAGTGCATAATCAGGGATCTGGCACCCCTTATTAACGTGACAGCATTCAGACTGACTTCATCAGATAGGTATATGAGAAGCTACAGAACGTGGTGAAATTTTTTTTTGGCTTACCTGATGGAACTGGAATTACAAGAGCTTGAATGAAAAGTGAATGTAAGCGTGGCCCACTGAACTGGGAACACTTAGGCTGTCTGGATGATGCTACTCCTCACCCTGCCCTTGGGTGGGAAAGGAGGTCCAGATGATGATGTTAGTTTAGCCTCTTCTATGTGATCTCTTCTTGTCCTTACAATCATATTCCCTCTCTTCTCTAAAAGTTCTTTTGTACTCTCTGCTGTCTCATGGCTTCCTGATTCCTACTTGTAGAGCTGCTTTGTTTACTATTCTTGTGAAGCTTTTGTTCATTTGTTCTATGTCGGTAATTATGTCATCCAGCAACTGTGAGTATTTAATATGAATTATCAAGCTAAATTCTGCTGCCTTTCCCCTCACCACTACAAGATTTTGCTGTTTCATTTGAATTAGTGTCTCCTTTTCTTTTCTGAGACCTAGTACTACCTGGCTTCCCACTAAAGTGATCACTTCCTACAATTACTTTGTTCAATGCAGCTACATTTTTCACAGTACTGTAATGTCATTTGTCAGTGAGGATGAAGTCTAGTTCATTTTTTGTTTCACCATTTGGTCATTACCAAGCCCAATCCCTACTTTTCTTTTTTATTAGAATGTGTTCGTCACCCTACAACTGTTCCTTTCAGCAAATTCCACTAGCATGTTCGTTTCGTTTCGTTTCGTTTCGTTTTTAAAGGCTCCAACATGCTTGCATGTGTCGGCCTTGGTCACCTAATGGCGGCTCTCCACGCTGCACGATCCATTGCAGCCTCCCTGTTCAGTCCCTTAACCCTAAGGTCACACTTAATGACCTCGTCCCATGTCTTTCTCGGTCTACCCCTCATAACCCCACCCCCAATATTAACATTTCTCACCTTCCTCACCCAATTATCATCCCCCATCCTCTCCACATGTCCAAACCACCTCAATCTACCTCTCCTCATCACAACACCAATACACTCCAGTCCCATCCTACCTCTCAACTCTTCCATTGTAAACCCAGCCCCTCCAGGCCTTGGACGCAGGGACGCACTGCACATCCACCTAATCATTGTCATTTCTGTACGTCTGAGCCGGCGAATGTCTTCCTCCTTCACTGCCCAGGTCTCACTACCATACAGCATTACACTCCTAACACATGCTGCATACAAAGACCCCTTAGCACGTAGGGAGAGCCCTCTCAATGTCAGGAGAGGCAAGAGCTCCCTGAACTTCTTCCAACCACTTCTCACCCTAGCCACAGAGCTAGCTCCAGCCCCACCTCCAGCACACAACATGTCTCCCAAATAACAAAACTCTTCCACACACTCAAGAGATTCACCAGCAAGTTCAATCCTTTCACGTCTGACGATCTCCACCTGCTCACCCTGGCAAGCTGTACACATAAAATCAGCATTATCTCGCAGTCTACCTCTGATACCACTACATCTCTTATGCACCCATTTATCACACACACACCGCACAAGATGGAATTACTTCCCACTCCCTTGTGGCAAACTGCACATGGCCACTCTCCCTCGTCTTTGACAGTACCGCCACCAACCCTAGATATCATCACTTTTGTTTTATCTGCATTTACCCTTAAACCCTTTTGCCCCATACCATATCTCCACTTCCTAAACCTTTCCTCCCCCTCCCTTTCATTCTCTGCAATCAACACCAAATCATCAGCATACAACAACTCCCACGGGAGTCTGTTTCTAAAGTCACGTGAAAGGGCTTCAAGTACCATGATAAACAACATGGGACTCAAGACTGACCCCTGATGCACACCAACATTCACGGAAAACTCATCACTCAAATCTCCATTCACTCTCACCTGGGTGTGAGCACCCACATACATGGCCATAACCACCCTAACCAGCCACTCCTCCAAGCCAAGCTTTCTCATTGCCCACTTCACCACCTCTCTAGCGACTCTGTCAAAGGCCTTTTCCAAATCAACAAAAACAAAATAAAGATCCCTTCTCCTACCAATATATTTTTCCTGAAGCTGTCGAACAATGAATATGGCATCAGTGGCCCACCCTACCTGGCATAAACCCAAACTGCATCTCATCAATATTCACTCTTTCTCTAATCATACCTTCTAAAACTCTCCCCATTACCTTCATTATCTGATCTAAAAGCTTTATACCTCTATAATTTCCTCTTTCCACGGTATCACCCTTCCCTTTATACACATTTACAATTACACTCTTCAGCCAATCATGTTACCTCTCGCATTCCAAAATGCCCCACTGTAGTCTCACCTACTCATTCCTTGTCAACCGCATCACAAATGTATACTAGGCTTCGAGCTTCTTCATTACTTCCTCTACAACTTCATGGAATTTCTTTACTTCTTCATCATCATAAGCTGATGTTGGTGCATAGACTTGGATTAACTTTATCATGTCTTTTTCAGTTTTATTATTAGGCCTGCTACTCTCTCATTTATACTAAAGAATTCTTCAATGCTGCCACTTAAGTTCCTGCTAACCAGAAATCCTACAATGTTCCCTTTTTTTTTTTTTTTTTCCTTTTTCTTTTCTTTTAAGCAGAGTATGTGACCATCAGACAATTCTATGAATGCCTCACCTGGTCTTGTCTTCTGACCTCGCTAAAACATAAGATATCCATACACATCTCTCAGTTCTTCAAGAAGAATAGCTAAGTCACCTTCATTAGCAAGTTTGGACATTGTAAGTCCCAAGATTCAATTTCTAAAAGAAGTTACTTCTCCTTCCCCAGAGTTTCATAGCAACACTTGCTTAGGAGCTGATCTGGTCCCTGCCAGTCAGCCATTCCACTATTGCAGGGTACCAGGAGCCATAGCTTGGTAGAACTAGTCACAGGGGTTTGGAAAGGGGGTCTGAGCTCGTACCTCACAATGCTGGCTCAGGAAATTACTGCGAGGAGAACAATTTTCGTCTGATTCTGAACAATGAACCTGACTAGTATGGCTGCACCTGACAAGTATACTGTACAGTAGCTCCAATGATCCCTAGGATGCACAAGCTTCTTTGCCATGGCAAGGCAATGTTCTTTTCAAGCTGAATGTCAAACTACAGTACCGGTACCAGGTACTTTATTATACAGGGACAGCACTTCAGCAGTGGATGAGACAATAACAAATAAATTTAATCTCTTCAGACTTTGTCTGGATACAGCAAGACTACAATAAAAATTACATCCTCAGGCTGATGGGATAAAGTTCAAGTAAGAGGATTACAGGCAGTGCACAGACTCTTACAGCTTAGTAGGGGCAGGTGTTCCAAACACCCTGCTCTGCAGATTCTTCTGATAATGCTGCGAGATACTGAATTAAGGAAATGAAATTCATCTGGAAATCAAGATGTGTAGGCTGAACAATGCCCTGTGAAATGAATCACACAACATTCATTACCAACCTTCAGAATGTTCAGCTCCTTCACACATTCATAGCCATTCACTTTATATGGACATCATTTCTACTGACAGTCAAGTTATCTGGTTTCCCCACTGGAACCTCACCAGTTCAGTCCACTGAAGTACCAAACCTTCTCAGAGGGAAGTGGTGGGGACAGACACCAAGCACTTAGCATTAACTTTGACCTTTGAGCCTGTGCAGGTTATTCACTCACTACCTTGTGATACAAGGCCTCTGCATCATACAAGTTACCACAGACAGCAACCTCTCATGGGTGTTACTCTAAGTATTTATTTGATCTAACAACCCACACAGGGTTGGTACCAAAACACACTAGGATTCAAATCCTGGTGTCATGGGACTGGTAGTATCATACAGTCGCTAACAATAACAATTAATTTGCACAAGTGTAGCCATAATAAAAAAAAAGGACATTGTGTATCATATACTGAACATGCTCCCTCAGAAAAATGGCATCTTTGTGATGTGATATAGTATGAAAAGGAGGGAGTGCCTGTACTATGAACTAACCCTTCCACTTACCTACAAATTATGAATGAGGTGGGGGTGTCTAAATGAAGAATGATATGTATGAAAGTCAAAGTGCTGTAACAGGTGTGTGTGTGTGTGTGTGTGTGTGTGTGTGTGTGTGTGTGTGTGTGTGTGTGTGTGTGTGTAATTCACCGGGTCAGTCAGGATCACTTGATGGTCGTGATGGACAGCTTTTACCCTCCCAGAAGGGAGCTGAGAGCTCATATAGTCCGATCTAAGGGCAAGGCTGTGACCTTCACACACGCACACACCCGTCCCCTTGCTCAAGGGGGACAGTAACCACCCACTTCATCAGTGAAGCTTTTCGCAACCTGAGCGAGGCACGAACTCCCGTCCACCAGTTGGCAAGCGAGAGCGTTACCACTGCACCAGCAAGCGGTGTGTGTGTGTGTGTGTGTGTGTGTGTGTGTGTGTGTGTGTGTGTGTGTGTGTGCGTATTTACCTAGTTGTTTACCTAGTTGTGATATACAGGCAATGAGCTACACTCGTGGGGTCCCGTCTCTTTTTCTCGTTATGTCAAATTTTGCTTTGAACTCGTGTAAGTTTTTAGACTGGACGATCTCTTTGCCCAGGCTGTTCCACAGGTCTACGCATCTATATGGAAAGCTATATTTCTTGATAGCCTTCAAACAACTTGGCTTTTTCAGTTTCATTCCATGTCCTCTTGTTACTCTCCTATCCCATTCAAACAGATCATTTTTATCAATTCTATCTATTCCCATCATGGCCCTGAACACTGCAATCATGTCTCCCCTTTCTCTCCTTTCTTTTAGTGTTGGCAGGTCCAGCTTTTCCAGCCTCTCTCCGTAGGACAGATCTACTAGGTTGGGACCATCTCGCTTGCTGTTCCTTGTATTCTCTCGATTTTATTCATGCCTTTCTTCTTGTGTGGGGACCACACTACTGCTGCATATTCCAACCTGAGGCAGATCATGGCCACTATCAATTTTTTCATCATTTTCTCATCCATGTAATGGAATGCCACTCGTATGTTAGTCAAGAGATTGTACGTCTCTCTAACTATCTTGTTAATGTGTTTTTCCGATGACAAACTATCCTGGACCAGCACTCCCAAATCTTTCTCTTCTCTCACTTTTTGATTGGTTCATCACCCACCATATAATTCAATGATGGCCTCTTGATACTCTTACCCATTTCCAATACCTTACATTTTTTTGCATTAAATTTCACTTCTCACATCTGGCTCTTGTGGTAGGTGGTGGCAACCATCATCCACTCACTTGATGTAAAGTTGCCTACTTCCTTAGCTTTTATCATTCTTTTTCTGTGCTTGCCCTCCTCTCTTCCTATTTCTCCTATCTTTCCTGTCACTTCTTATTCCTTTTCATTCCTTTACAGGTGGCTTTGCATTGAGTGACAAGCCAAATGGTTTCCTGTAAGCCAAGAAACCATTTACAACGCTGGGTGATAACCATATAACCAAACCATACGTGCTCCCTACGTGTCAACAAGTGGGTTGGTGGAGGGTTGGTGCCCCTCCCTGTAAAACAACTAACTCAGTGTCAAATGGCCACCCTTTGCGGGATTATGGTGTCTGGCAGTAGATAGATAGACAGATAGACATCTGGCTCCAATCTTGGATCCTATTTAGGTCTTCCTGCAGCATTTTACAGTCTTCCTCGACTTCCCCTCTCCTCAAGATCTTTGCATCATCAGCAAACAGACTTGCGTAACTGTTCACTCCATCTACCATATCATTTACATAAATCAGGAACATTACTGGCACTAACACCGAGCCCTGTGAGACTCCACTTGTTACTTCCCTCCATCCGGACATCTTGTCCTTTATTACTGTCCTCATTCGTCTGTCTCTCAAGAAGTCACACATCCATTCCAGGACATTTCCCTTCAGTCCTCCTATGTGTTCCAATTTCCACATTAGTTGCTTGTGGGGTACCTTGTCAAAGGCTTTCTCCAGATCTACAAACACACAATCCACACACCTGTCTCTCTCCTGTAACACGTCAATCACTCTTGAGTAAAAGCTCAACAAGTTGGAAACACATGACCTTCCACTTCTGAATCCAAACTGGTTCTCAGCCAGTATGTTCATCTCCTCCAGATATTTTATCCATCTGTCTTTCAGGATTCTCTTGCATAATTTTGCAACTACGCTGGTCAGGGGCACTGGTCTATAATTCAGGGGTTCTTCCTTGTTTCCTCCCTTATAAATTGGTACCACATTGGCCCTCTTCCATTCCCGAAGCACTTTCCCTTCTTCCAGAGAACACACAATTAAATCATGAATCTTATTTGCCAGTTGTTCTCTGCACTCTTTCAGTACCTAGGTAGAGATTCCATCTGGTCCTGGGGCTTTCCTTACATCTTGAGTTTCCAGTAATTTATACACTTCCCGCATTTCCACTTTAATGTCTTTTATCACTACATTTCTAGTCACACCCTCCCCCCTCACAAAGTCCCTTTCTTTAGTGAAAACAGATTTGAAACATTTGTTCATTATTTCAGCTTGCATTGCCATGTCTTTATAGACTTCTCCTTCTACTTTCAGTTGGGTGATTCCTTCCTTTTGTTTCAGTTTGCCATTAACAAATCTATAAAACAATTTGGGTTCTTCCCTACATTTGTCCATTATACCTTTTTCAAAGTTTCTCTCTTCCTCTCTGCGTACCTGTTCTTGTATATTCACTTCTAGCTCTTTTACATTCTTCCTTTGATTTATTATTACCTCTCTTTCTCCATTTGTTCCATGCCATGTCCCTTTCTTTTTTTGTTATCATGCACCTTCTGTTAAACCAATCCTTTTTCCTGTTTTCTTTCCCACTTACTCTTGGAACATGTTTCTCCACCCCCGAATTATAGATATCTAGAAAGATATCCCACTTCCTCTGCATCTCTCTTGTTTCTCTGAATTTTCTCCAATCTACATTTTCGAAAAATTTCCTCAATCCTGTAAAGTTTGCTTTCGCATAGTTGTATCTTCCCTCTCTATAAAACTCATCTCTTGGCACCAGGTTCCCTTTTATCATCTGGAACTCAATGACCACATGATCACTTTTTCCTATAGGACACTGATATTTTAAATTTTCAACTACATCAGGTTCTTTAGTTAGTAGTAAATCTAATCTTGCTGGCATGTCGTCTCCTCTGAATCTAGTCTCCTCTTTGACCCATTGGGTCATTACATTACTCACTGCAATATTTAACAATACAGTGCCCCATGAATCTTCATTGCTTCCCTAGTCCCATTCCTCCCAGTTCACTTCTTTACAGTTGAAATCCTCCATCATAATTATGTTACTGCTTTTCTCAATCACTGTCTTGAGATAGATAACCATATCTGACAACATCTCCTGATATTCATCATCCTTCCATGCCCTTGTCTTAGGGGAAATGTATACCACTGCAATGTCTCTCTTGCCATTCTCTCCAGTTTCTAGTTTCACATTTATCACTTCGGCCTTACACTTTCCCTGTTCCACATTTTCCACACTGATGTTGTTCTTCACTGCTATCATCACTCCTCCTCCCGTTTTTTCTTTTCTGTCTCTTCTCCACAATTTGTATTTGTCATCTCTTCCATATGGATGTCAATATCTTCTCTTAACTTGGTCTCTATAAAGTACATGATATCTGGTTTGTGAATCAAGTAATCGTTGATTTCTAACCTTGCCGATACTAAACCATCAACATTAGTATATGCCACTTTCCAACTTTTTTCACTGTTCTTTATTTCCTCTTCTCTCCCTCTCTCCGTCGGTACCACTCCCTCAATTTCTGATCCATAACTCTCCAATAAAACACTGCCTTCTCTTCCTCCGTTCTCTGTTCGTTTTTTGCCTTCACTTCCTTTAACCCTTTAACCGCGGGTGTCATTCCAGAATGACGTTGCAAAAACTGGACCAAACCGCGGGTGTCATTCTCGAATGTTTGTGAATATTTTGAATACCCCGCGTTTTTTCCGTGCGCCAATTGTTTCAAGGGAGAGTAGCTATTAAGTTCTTTCACTCCAGCCGACCCCCACCTCCCTCTTCCCCCCCCTGGGGCCCCACCTCCCACCCCCTGGGCCCCCCACCCCACCCCTGACCAAGCGCGCATCAGTATCTGTCCAGCTGTGTGAGTGACAACACATGTTGATGTGGCAGTGAAGTGCAGGCAATTACAGTGCCTTTTACCTGTCTCAGTGAACACAGAGTGGGTGTTTATCGTATATGCAGTGTTTATATATGTTTATAGTATTATTATCAGAATGTGATTGGCATTTGGTAATGGTGTATGATCGAAAAATAGTGATTACAACACCGCTGATGTGGCAGTGAAGTGCAGGCAATTACAGTGCCTTTTACCTGCCTCAGTGAACACAGAGTGGGTGTTTATCGTATGTGCAGTGTTCATATATGTTTATAGTATTATTATCAGAATGAGGTTGGCATTTGGTAATGGTGTGTGAGCGAAAAATAGTGATTACAACACCGCTGATGTGGCAGTGAAGTGCAGGTAATTACAGTGCCTTTTACCTGCCTCAGTGAACACAGAGTGGGTGTTTATCGTATGTGCAGTGTTCATATATGTTTATAGTATTATTATCAGAATGAGGTTGGCATTTGGTAATGGTGTATGAACGAAGGTAATGATGTGTGAGCGAAAAATAGTGATTTTACACCCCTCACTTCTAACGGCACTGCCCGTCCTGTGAAAGTCAACAAAGTCATGAAACCTACATCAATGGAAAGCTGAAGGTTAGTACTTTCTAATGGTACCTTATTTTTTTCTCTAGCTTTATTCTGTGCAGAGTTATTAAGGTTTAAAGGTTTGTTTACATTTGGCTGAAACCCCCGCGGGAGAGGACAGTCAGACCAAAACAATACCCGCGGTTAAAGGGTTAATAGGTTCTTTATCTTAACTCTTTCTTCCTCATTTGCGTCTCTCCTTATCCAAACATTTTTCAGCTCTTCCTTTTCTGATAATATCCATGTTCTGTTTATAGTTTCATTTACTATTGCTTGAGACTTAAACTTTACTTTAAGTGGCCTCGCCCCTCCCTCCTCGTACTTTCCTAGTCTAAACACTTCTTCAATCTCTTCTTGAGCTTCATTGTTACCCTCCATAACTACTGAGACTATCTCTTTTGCCTTATTCAGTTCTTCTCTTTCCCTTTCTGACCTTACTGTCATCCGTTTTTCGTTCACTCCTGAAATTATCATGCATTTTTTCTTGTCTGCTATATCCCTGACTAAAGATTCTCTACTTCTTAGTACCCTAACCACTTCCTTTTCACTTTTTCCCTGCTTTGTTGTTCTATAATCTCCTTCAAATTTATATTTCCCTCCTCCTGGATTTTCTTCCACCCCTTGTGCTGCTCCTTGATTTCCTTAATATGTTCATCATGCATCCTTGACTTTGATTCATGCTCATCTAGTTTACTTTTCATCCTGTCCCTTTCTTCTTCTAACCTCTTATTTTCCTTCTTGAGCTGTTTTACTTCATTAGAGGCAGATTCAATACTCAATTTTAATTCCGTAACTTGCCTTTCTTGGTCAGCACAGCATGAACAGACGTTATCCAACTTGTCCTTAAGTATCTTAATCTCTTTATCTTGTTCTAAGGTCCGTTCCTGTAACTCTTTAATTATTAACCATACCTTCTTTAATTCCTGGACATTCCTCTGCCATTTACTCCACTCCCGCAACTCTTGTTTGATTCAGTTTAACACTTCCTTTGCCCTTATCCTCGTCGGTAAAGCTCTCAAATTCTCCGCCACTGAGTGTAAACAAAGAGCTACCTTCTTCTGCCATAATGCAACCTACAAAAACTTTACACTTTCATTGTATTTTATAATCTTGTTGGACCAAAATCTGCACTTTTTTCACTATTACCAGATGGGACCACCATTCACGTATTCTTTTCATAATCACAATATTATTGACTGGGTTCCTTTTCGCCACTGGTTCAGCGATTAATTCCCCACGATCCACAAAAAGAGCTCCGACTCCGTGAAATGGCAGCTGTGTGTGTGTGTGTGTGTGTGTGTGTGTGTGTGTGTGTGTGTCATCGGTAATTACCAAAAGGATGTGAATATAGTGCATGATGTCTCAGTGTGTGTGAAAGGACAAACTATCAATTCCCACTACATTGCCTTTGTCACATTCCCTCTCATTATGTGGCAGTTGGCAACATCTGAAGGCACTTCTCAACCCTATTATCAAACTACCAGTACCAGTACTTATATTCCACCTTTCACAACTGTATCACAAAACTGAAAAATATGCAAGACAGATGTTGCCTATCATGTAAATAAAAGAAATAGTGTACCACATCGCCTACTAGTATTGTACATGCATCCTTCGCAAAAATTTTATCTGCACTTTTGTGGTCTATGACACAAAGTCAGATTTCTAATATTGCATGATGGGAGATTTGAATGCTAGAGTGGGAAATGTAGCAGTTGAAGGCGTAGTTGGTATGCATGGTGCGCCTGGAAGAAATGAAAATGGAGAACGAATGATAGCGATGTGTGTTGAGCGAGAGATGGTGATTGGGAATACGCTGTTTGAGAAGAAAGATATTTATAAGTATACATGGGTGAGACAGGAGGGTGGAAGGGTTGTTGATAGAGCTTTGATGGACTATGTGGTTGTGTCTAGGAATGTAATAGGAAGATTGTTGGATGTGAGAGTTCTGAGAGGGGAGGGTGGAGGTATGTCTGACCACTACCTGGTGGAGGGAAAGTTAAGAGTAGGTAAGAGATGGGTGAGAGCTAGGAGGGTTAGGTGTGGCAGGAAGGTTTTGAAAGTCAGTGAGTTGGATAAAAGAGAGAAAAAGATAGAGTATCAGGAGAAATTAAAACATGAGTGGAACGCAGTGAAAGATCGGGAAAATGGCAGCGTGGAGGAGGAATGGCAGTTGTTTAAGAGTGCTGTGGTGGGGCATGCAGAAGAGGTGTGTGGTGTGAGACATGTGGGTGGTGGTGTAAGAAAAGGAAGTGAATGGTGGTGCGAGGAAGTAAGTATGGCTGTGGCTGAGAAGAGACGTGCATATAAAGTGTGGCTGCACAGGAAGGATGAGATGTCATATGAAAGATATAAGGAGAAGAGGAATAGAGCGAGAAGGACTGTGCGTGATGCTAAAGTGGCAGCAAATGAGAGGTGGGGTAGGCGGCTGACAGAGAATTTTCAACAGAATAAGAAAATGTTTTGGAAGGAGGTGAAAAGGGTGCGAAAGGGAGAGTCTGGGAAGAAAGAACGAGTAAAAGCAGAGGATGGAAGGATGTTAACTGAGATGAATGCAGTAAGGAAGAGATGGGCAGAGTATTCTGAAAGATTGTTAAATGTAGAGGAGGAAAGAGTGGCTGAGATTGTGGCGGATGGAAGGGTGCAAGGAATAAATGTGTTGGGAGAGTTGAATGATTCTTTGATCACGAAGGAGGAAGTGGAGAAGGCAGTAAAGGAGATGAAAACAGGGAAAGCTGCAGGTATGGATGGGTGTGCTGTGGAATGCCTGAAGGGTGGTGGAGTGACTATTGTTGACTGGTTAGTAAGATTGTTGAATGTGTGCTTTGAGAAAGGTATGGTGCCAATTGACTGGGCAAGTGCTTGTGTGGTCCCATTGTATAAAGGCAAGGGTGATAAGTATGAATGTACTAGCTTTAGGGGTATAAGTCTGTTGAGTGTTGTAGGTAAGGTGTATGGTAGTGTTAATTATGAGAGTTAGAGAGGTTAAAGAGCGAGTGATTGGTGATGAGCAGTGTGGCTTTAGGAGAGGGAGGGGATGCGTTGATCAGGTGTTTGCTGTGAGACAAGTGTGTGAAAAGTATTTAGCGAAAGGCAAGGATGTGTTTTGGGCATTCATGGATTTAGAGAAAGCGTATGATAGAATTGATAGGGAGGCTTTGTGGACTGTTTTAAGATTGTATGGACTTGATGGTAGGTTACTAAAAGGGGTGAAAAGTTTTTATGTAAATAATAGAGCGTGTGTAAGAGTGGGAAATGCTGTGAGTGACTGGTTTCCCGTGAGAGTGGGGCTGCGACAGGGATGTGTGATGTCACCTTGGTTGTTTAATATTTACATGGATGGTGTTGTAAGGGAGGTGAATGCAAGAGTTTTAGGTGGAGGTCTGAGTCTGGTGAATGTTGATGGTGGAGAGTGGAATCTGAAGCAGTTGCTGTTTGCAGATGATACTGCACTGGTGACTGATTCAGAGGAGAGATTGAGACAGTTGGTAGAGGAGTTTGGAAGGGTGTGCGAAAGGAGGAAATTGAAAGTAAATGAGAATAAGAGTAAAGTGATGAAGTGTACGAGGTTGATAGATGGTAGGGGGATGAATATAGTTTTGAATGGTGAGTTGCTTGAGGAGGTAGATTGTTTTAAATATCTAGGGTCACATGTTGCTGTGGATGGAAGAATAGATGCAGAAGTGAAGTTTAGAATAAATGAAGTAGGAAAGGTGCTGGGAGGAATGAAAAAAGTGTTTAAATGTCGTTCGCTTAGAATGGATGTAAAGAGAAGGCTGTATGAGGGTGTTGTGGTACCGACTGCGTTATATGGGGCTGAAACATGGAATATGGGTGTAGCAGAGAGGAAAAGTTTGAATGTAATGGAGATGAGGTGTCTGAGGAGTATGTGTGGAGTGACGCGTATGGATCGGGTGCGAAATGATGAAGTGCGAAGGAGAACTGGAGTTGTTCGGGAGATGGCTGGTAGAGTTGAGCAGAGGGTGTTGCGATGGTTTGGGCATATGGAGGGAATGGATAATGAGCGATTGGTGAAAAAGATAACTAGATCTGATGTGAGAGGTGTAAGGCTGAGAGGAAGATCACGAATAGGATGGATGGACAGTGTGAAGAGAGCGCTGGATGCGAGAGGGATGTCTGTTGAGCAAGGAAGAGTGGCTGTGCATGACAGAAATAAATGGAGAGAAATTGTGAATGAATAAGTGATGACGCAGCCCTGAGGGGATATTCTCCCGCATTTGGTCTGATCAGCTAGTCAGGTCAGGTGCGGGTAAGGGGATGGGTCTGTTATGATGTGGCAGGGGTAAACCAGTTCTGCTGTCGGGCCCTGCTGCGGATGTCACTGATTGCATTGCGCAATTGACCCTTGTGCGGTGTGGTGCGGTGAAGATCTGTCCGTTCTCCCCTTTGGGGCTAAGATGCGAATGAATGTGTTTGAATGGATGAGTAAATGGGGAGTGTGTCGTCCTGTCTCGGCTACCTCCCTTTCCTTGGGGGAAGCAGCCTAGGTATATAGATAGAGATAGATAGCAGCACCATCAAGTGAACAAGGATTTAGTCTTATTTCAACGCCCATCCAACCCTGGGGTTCACTTTAATTTTACTTTTTAAAGGTACTTGTGCAGGTACTGTAGGTACGGTACAGAATTATTCAGGCACTTGAAGATTATATTATAAAAACAAATGCAAAACAATATACATTACATACTTAAGGCAGTGGATAATGGAGATGGTTTGCCGTTGGCGGGGCGGGTCAGGAAGCTGCTGTGAGAGGTGAACTATCTGTGTGCTGCGCCTTAGTGCACTTGTGCAAAGTCTCCGAGTTCCACCTTGCTGCTGGTGACGTGGACGAGGTAATGTGGCACAAGTGGTGGGCTGCCTCTGTTGAGCAGCAAGTGGAGGAAGGGCTCCACTCATGTAACCAAAGGAAGAGGACTGCAGTCGGGTCTTGACCACCTCCAGAGGACATGTGGCCACTGCACCCATGGTTCCCCCGCACCTGACAAGCATCACAACGAAACTGCATTAGTATGCTATAGCTAAATCCCAATCTGCTACAACACCTGAATTCTACACTGCCCAGTTTAAGTCTGGAAATCAAAATTTTAGTCTGTATAGTTGGCTACACTGGTCATTGTTTAATTATCAAACAGGCCATCACTGGTTATAGCTAAAGTGCCAGTATGTTGTCCATGGCAAATACTGAAAAATATTGTACCAGTACTGTAAAACTATAGTGTCCAGGATCATTATGCTGTGAATCTTTGAAGTGTGCAAGTTTGTTGCTACTTAGTTTTGTGCGCACACACACACACACACACACACACACAGGATGAAGACTTCTACCCAGAACTGGTTGCAAAGGAAACTTATAAGTTAGCTGAAAAAGTAAACAGACTAGGGAGTAATTTTCAAATGGAAATTGATGCAAGAGCTTATAGAGGTTGGGGGAGTGGACTTTCTGACCACTACTTGGTGGTGGCCAGAATCAAGATCCAAATAAGATGGATAAATAGAAGAAGGGAAGGACTGGAAGGAGGAGTATTTGCAAGGAGAGTGGAAAGGTTACAAGAGGATGAGAAAAAGACAGAATATAAGAGAGAAGTGGAGGAACGATTGGCCAAATATGAATTGGAGCAGATGGGGGACGTAGAAGGTGTGTGCAGGATATTCACAGAAGAAATATGTGCAGCATGTGAGGTGCTGTATGGGATGAAGAGAAGACGGAGGGGGGTGCAAGGAACAGCGTGGTGGAATGAAGAGGTGGGACAGGCTGTGGCATAAAAGAAGAAAGCATACAATGAATGGATGAGAAATAGGGGCGTGGAAGAAGTAGAGAGGCGGAAGAGAGTTATATGTAGAAAGGAAGAGAGAGGTGAAAAGATTAGTAAGAGAGAGTAAGAAGAGACTGGATGAGGAATTTGGAAGGAATTTGAGTGTAAAGTGGAGGGACTGTAAGAAAATGTTCTGGAAAGAGGTGAAGAGAGTAAGACAGGGTGGAAGTGAAGTTAGAAGGGAGTGAAAGATAAAAATGGTAGATTACAAGTGGAGAAGGGAGAAAAAGTGAGCAGATGGAGAGAACACTTTAAGGAATTGTTGAACATAAAGGATGGAAGTAATGCAAGTATAAGTGGCTAGGGAATGGCTGGGAGAAGGAGGGAGGTGAGAAGACAGGAAGAAATCAGTAGGATAGAAGTTGTGAAGGCAATGAAGAAAGTTAAATTGGGGAAAGCCCCAGGAACTGATGGAGTGGTGAAATGCTGAAGCATGGGGGAGAGATAGTAGTAGAATGGATGTGGAAGATGTGCAGATTGGCCTGGGAGGAAGGTAGAGTCCCGGAGGATTGGAAGTCAGGTATAATTATTCCCTTGTACAAAGGAAAAGGGGAAAAAGAAGTGTAGTAATCATAGGGGCATTTGTCTTCTTAGTATAATAGGAAAAGTGTATGGTAGGATACTTATTGACAGAGTTAGAGAAAGAAGAGAGGAATTAGCTGGAGAAGAACAGGGAGGCTTTAGGAAGGGAAGAGATTGTGTAGATCAGATATTCATTCTTAGATCTTTAGTGGAAAAGTTTCTACAATAGGGAAAGAAGTTGTATGCAGCTTTCATGGATTTTGAGACAGCTTATGACAGGGTGGATAGACAAGGATTGTGGAAAGTATTAAGAATATATGGAGTAGATGGGAAGTTGTTGAATGCTGTGAAGAGTATATATGATGGTGCTAAGGCTGCAATGCGTGTGGATGGTGAACTGAGTGAATTTTTCTTTTTGAAGGTTGGGTTGAAACAGGGATGTGTCATGTTTCCATGGTTGTTCAATCTGTACATGGATGGGGTAATAAAAGAGGTACAAGGTAGGGTAGTGGATGTTGGAGTGGCCCTGGTGAGAGAGGGTAGTGTTTGGAAACTCCCTGTACTGTTGTTTGCAGATGATACTGTGTTGTTGAGTGAAGACGAAGGGGAGCTGCAAGGCTTGTGGATGAGTTTGGGAGAGTGTGTAAGATACGGAATCTAAAGGCGAATGTAGGGAAGTGTAAAGTGATGGTCGTTGAGAGAGGTGAAGCCAGTGAATGTACAAGGAGGTTGGATGGTGAGAAATTGGAAAATGTGAGTACAGTATGTTTAAGTACGGTACTTGGGTAGTGTGATGAGTAAGGATGGAGGTTTGGAGGATGAAGTGCTTGAAAGGGTACAACAGGGAAGAAAGGTTGCTGGTTCCTTGAAAGCAGTGACAAGAAACAGGGAAGTGAGCATGGAAGTGAAAAAGTTAGTACATGAGAGTATTGTGATGCCAACTCTAACGTATGAAAGTGAAGCTTGGACGTTGTTGGAAGGACACAAGTCAAGAGTGAGAGCGGTGGAAATGAGTTATTTAAGAGGAGCCTGTGGAGTCACATGGAAAGATAGGCTGACAAATGAGGATATAAAGGAGCGTTGTGGTGTGGATGTGGATGTGATAGGAAGCGTTAGGAGGAATACACTGAGGTGGTTTGGCCATGTGGAGAGGATGGAGGGTGAAAGACTGACGAAGGGAGTGTATGTGAGTGAGGTGGAGGGGGGGAGAGGGAGGAAGAAGCCGAGGATGAGATGGAGGGATGGGGTGGAGAGGTATGTGAGAAAGGGGGGTGTGAGTTGGGAGCAGAGCAGTGAAATGGCAGGGGACAGGGCGACGTGGAGGCAATTGTTTGTGGCCATCCTGAACAGGATTGGGGGGTCTGACAAGAGATAGATAGATAGCTAGATAAAAGAATTAGCTATGCAAACAGAGGGAAAAAAATGAAGAATTAATAAAGGAAATAAACAGGAAAGCCACAACAATAGATGAAGTATCAGCTGAAGTATCACTAAGAACGAAGGTTAGAGAAATAGGATGTACAGTTGTCACCATGAGAAAATTATGTATGATTTCAGAAATGATACAGAGAATATCAGGCAAGCAAGCAGTCTAATAAACCAAAGTAGTAATATTGAAGAGAAAATAACACAGGTAAATGAAATGGTGAGAAATTGCAAAGATGAGGTACAGTACATACAAACTATGTAGCTAGCTATGCTGAAACAGTGAAAGTAAAGAATGATTTAGATACAAAGGTAGAAGAAAATAGCATAAGAAAGGATGTGAGAGAAATCATAATAACAACCCAAAACTAGTTAAGGAAGTTGTAGTGATTAACAAATCTATAGTAATCAGTGGCATAGGTGAAGACGGAATAAAAAACAAAATTTCATGGGACAAAAAGTAGATGGAAATTATAATGAACATATTGAAGCAAGTAGGCTATCAAAGGATATCTGTGATAAAGATATAGAACATGAAGGGCTACAAAAATATGACAAAAGCAGCTTAAGTGAAGGCCCCTGAAAGTACTGTATGGTAACCTTCCAGAGTGCAAACACTGTAGAGAAAATATTTAAAAATGCCAACAAACTCATGGAAAAAGATGACTTTTAAAAAGTATATATGGATAAAAAAATGCCTAGCCTAACTCAAGAGGAACTAGGAACACTAAAGAAGGGGGAGGAAACAAAAGCAAAAAACAAGAAAGGATCAGAGGAAGAGATGTGTAAGTTTTTTTTACAGAGTACCCGGTAATTGGATTCCAGGTGCGAAAGTGGTACAGTACTGTACTTAACCAGCAAAGAATAAAAAGAAGGAAGGTAGTACCAAGTAGCACTAGACTCAAGCTATGGCATGAATATAAACAGGATGATTAAGCTGATTAGGAGAAATACATTGAGGTGGTTTGGACATGTGGAGAGAATTGAGAATGAAAGACTGACTAAAAGGGTGTACATAGGTGAGGTGGAGGGAGGGAGAGGGAGGGGTAGACCGAGGATGAGGTGGAGGGATGGAGTTGAGAGGTATATGAGGGAGGGGTGTGTGAGTTGGGGGGAGGGTAGTCAAATGGTGAGTGACAGAGTGACTTGGAGGCGTTTTGTCTGCGGCCACCCTTTGTGGGATTAGGGCGTCGGGCTATAGATAGATAGATAGATAGGCTATAGATAGATAGATAGACTCAAATGTAGATGGAATAGTATCTAAATTCTTGCCAAAGGAAAGAAACCACATATTATATGCCTAACCAAAGTGACTGGTTAAGGTGGTTATGGCTGTGTATGTGAGTGCTCACATCCAGGTATGAGTGAATAGAGATTTGAGTGATGAGTTTTCCATGAATGTTGGTGTGCATCAGGGGTTAGTTCTGAGTCCCTTGTTGTTTATCATCGTACTTGAAACCCTCTCACGTGACTTCAGAAACAGACTCTTGTGGGAGATGTTGTATGCTGATGATTTGGTGCAGATTGCACGGAATGAATGGGAGGGTGGAGGAAAGATTTAGGAAGTGGAGAGATGGTATGGGACACAAGGCTTAAGAGTAAATGCAGATAAAACAAAAGTATGATATCTAGGGTTGGTGGTGGTACTGTCAAAGTAAAGAGAGAATGGCCACGTGCAATTTGCCACAAGGGTGTGGGACGTAATTCTGTCTTGTGCAGTGTTTGTAATACCGTAAGTGGGTGCATAAGAGATGTACCGGTAGTGGTATTAGAGGTAGACTGCGAGATAACTCTAATTTTATGTGCGGTGTGTTGCGGAGAGTAGGTGGAGATTGTCAGGTGTGAAAGGATTGAACTTGCTGGTGTGTCTCTTGAGTGTTTGGAAGAGCTTTGTTATTTGGGAGACATGTTATGTGCTGGAGGTGGGGCTGAAGCTACTTCTGTGGCTAGGGTGGTAAGTGGTTGGAAAAAGTTCAGGGAGCTGTTGCCTCTTCTGACACTGAGAGGGCTCTCCCTATATGCTAAGGGATCTTAGTATACAGCATGTTAGGAGTGTAATGCTGTATGGTAGTGAGACCTAAGCAGTAACGGTAGAGGATATTCGCAGGCTCAAACATACAGAAATGACAATGATTAGGTGGATGTGCAGTGCATCCCTGAGTGCATGGCCTGGGGGGGGGGGGTAAGTTTACGATTGAAGAGTTGAGGTAGAATGGGACTGGAGTGTACTGCTGTTGTGATGAGGAGAGGTAGAAAGAGGTGGTTTGGGTATGCGGAGAGGAAGAGGGATGATAATAGGGTGCAGAAAGTGAGAAGCGTTGATATTGGGGGTGGGCTTGCGAGGGGCAGACCAAAGAAGACCTGGGACAAGGTCATTAAGCGTGACCTCTGGGTTAAGGGTCTAGACAGGGAGGCTGCCATACAACGAGCTGCATGAAGAGCCACTATTAGGTGACCAAGGCCGACGCATGCAAGCATGCTGGTTCATTATCGCTTTCGTTTTTTAAAGGCTCCAACATGCTTGCATGTGTTGGCCTTGGTCACCTAATGGCAGCTCTCCATGCTGCACGATCCATTGCAGCCTCCCTGTTCAGTCCCTTAACCCCTTAACCGCGGGGCGTCACTTTCGTGATGCTTGGGAGCAAGGGATCATACCGAGGGGCGTCACTTTTGCGATTTTGAGATATTTTGAATTCACACGGGCTTTCAAGTGGTGGCTTGTATCATCTATCAGTACTGCCAATGTCCAACACTAGTCAGCACTCCTAATCTCATCTGTACTCCCATCCATTGTTGACAATTCAGCCATTTCTCCCTCTTCTTGACTCCCCTCCCTACCCTCCCTCCATTACCCTATCCTCTCGCCTCCCCGGCCGTGCTACGTTAAGTAAATCTTCCCTGGAATTTTTCACTGATTTCATCCATTGAAATAAGCCCTATGCCCTATTCTTATACCAAATAATATATACAAGAAAGAAATAAGGTAAGTGAGAGTGCCATACACCTGGAATTGGCTAATTATCACCTAACAACACCTCACGTGCACTCGTTCGCTAATTTTCGCTGTTTATTTCCCCTTGAAATATGCCGTATAATCTATTTTCGTAATAAATATACATATAAGGAGGGAAGGGAGAAGCCTAAGTGATATTTACATTCACCTGGAACTACCTAATTTATTATGTATTGTCTAGATTTCCTGCCAATCATTTCACTGCTATATATTAGCTGCTGTCAAGAGGCTAACGTTGGCAGTAATGCATTTCCCTAGGTAGGCCACCACCCCGGCCCACCCTTATCAGTTCACTCTCATCTTCCAATGTGAAGGTATGTCTGTTTGCTCCTGCTTACTTCAGGCACTTTTCACCCCCATGCAAAGGGCCCTGTGACCTTTACCCCCTACTAAACCTCGTGTGGAAAGAGGTAAAGGGCTGACAATTGATAAAAGAGTAACTACGATCTTTCTATTGAGTAAAACAATGCAAGTGGAATTGTAAATAATGTGTAAATAATGTGTAAACAGCAAGTGAAAGTAATGAATGTAAATATATGTGAACAGTGGAAAATAGTTTTACAAGATACTTCAAGTGACAGTGCATAACACAGTGTAACTAAAACAGAAATGTAAAAATGTAAATAAAATAGAGAACTTAGATAGAAATGTAAATGAGTAGTATTATAAGAATACGAGTATATACCCTAGGAGTAATGAAAGTGAAAGTTTCACTCTAGCATGTATGAATACTATGAGTTATGAGAGTGAAGGTGAAAGTGACATTCACTCTCAATGCTAGTATAGCCTACAGGACGAGAAAGTGAATGCTAGGTATTTTACTGAAAGAAATTGAATCCCTACAGTGACAATAAACTAATACTACTGAAGGAAACTTATGGATAAAGACTGCAGATATATATAAGTGTTATATAGTAATAGAAATATAAAGTGTGAGGGGTTTTATGAATAATAAATGACAGAATACCAACAGTGAACCAGCACAAGTGGGAAGGTCATACGCGCTTGTAATTTTCATTGCTTTCACAGTGGTTTTTATTTGGAGTATGGATCCCAAACTACTTGATAATCATAGAGTAGTGTTTATAGTGTTAATATCTGGCTGTGGTAATCATATTACGGGTTGTCGGGAAGTGTAAAGTGGAGACTTCGTTACCCAATTTCAGAGGTCTCCACAAGTCCTACGGTAATCGACGAAGGCTCAACAAACATCCCGAGAGAAAGCTGAAGGTACCGGTATGTGCCATATCCATAGGTAATTTTAATATTCTAGGACTAATAACTGATTTTTGGCAAATATTTTTTGAGAGTCTGTTGGAGCTCGAATAACCCCACGGGTGACGCAAAACATTGGGAAACATGCCCGCGGTGTAAGGGTTAACCCTGAGGTCACACTTAATGACCTTGTCCCATGTTTTTCTCGGTCTACCTCTCATAACCCCACCCCCAATATTAACACTTCTCACCTTCCTCACCGAATTATCATCCCCCATCCTCTCCACATGTCCAAATCATCTTAATCTACCTCTCCTCATCACAACACCAATACACTCCAGTCCCATCCTACCTCTCAAATCTTCCATCGTAAACCCAGCCCCTCTAAGCCTTGGACAAAGGGACGCACTGCACATCCACCTAATCATTGTCATTTCTGTACGTCTGAGCCAGCGAATATCTTCCTCCTTCACTGCCCAGGTCTCACTACCATACAGCATTACACTTCTAACACATGCTGCATACAAAGACCCCTTAGCACGCAGGGAGAGTCCTCTCAATGTCAGGAGAGGCAAGAGCTCCCTGAACTTCTTCCAACCACTTCTCACCCTAGCCACAGAGCTAGCTCCAGCCCCACCTCCAGCACACAACATATCTTCCAAATAACAAAACTCTTCCACGCACTCAAGAGATTCACCAGCAAGTTCAATCCTTTCACGTCTGACAATCTCCACCTACTCACCCCGACACGCCATACACATAAAATCAGCATTATCTCGCAGTCTACCTCTGATACCACTACATCTCTTATGTACCCATTTATCACACACACCGCACAAGATGGAATTACTTCCAACGCCCTTGTGGCAAACTGCACATGGCCACTCTCCCTCGTCTTTGACAGTACCGCCACCAACCCTAGATATCATCACTTTTGTTTTATCTGCATTTACCCTTAAACCCTTCTGCCCCATACCATCTATCCACTTCCTAAATCTTTTCTCCGCCTCCCTTTCGTTCTCTGCAATCAACACCAAATCATCAGCATACAACAACTCCCACGGAAGTCCGTTTCTAAAGTCACGTGAAAGGGCTTCAAGTACCATGATAAACAACATGGGATTGAGTGACCTCTGATGCACACCAGCATTCACGGAAAACTCATCACTCAAATCTCCATTCACTCTTACCTGGGTGTGAGCACCCACTTACATAGCCATAATCACCCTAACCAGCCACTCCTCCAAGCCAAGCTTTCTCATTGCCCACTTCACCACCTCTCTAGGGACTCTGTCAAAGGCCTTTTCCAATTCAACAAAAACAAAATAAAGATCCCTTCTCCTACCAATATATTTTTCCTGAAGCTGACGAACAATGAATAATATCCTCAATGTTCACCACTACCCTTCCTTCATCATTCTTCACACACTGCTCACCTATAATATCCCGATTATCCCTCTTCACTTGACCTGCCACCCTAAATATCATATTTTTCCTTTCCCCATGATTTAGGTTATCAAGTAATTGTCTCTGTGACTCAGACTTTGCCCTGTATACCTCTCTTCTAGCCCTACGCTTGGCAGCCAAATATTCCTCTTTGCTACCACCCTTCTTCCATTCCCGGAAAAGCCTTCTTTTCTCCTTAACTGCAGCTTCTACACCCTCATCCCACCACCAAGTTACTTATGTCTTGGTGGTCCTCTTGTCCAACCACATGTTACATCAGTAACTCTCAAGAAATTGTTCTTGAGGGCTCTGTACTGCTCATTAACGCCTCTGTCTACAGCTCCCTGTTCAGCAACCACTCTTCTCAACTCGCTAGAGAAGGCATCCCTTACTACTTGGTTTTTCAGCTTCCATATTTTCCTCCTAGGTACGTAAGTCCTCTTTTTCATCACTTGTTCTTTAAGCACCATATCACAAATCAATAGTTTGTGCTGCTGCACACACTCCACACTTTCCATAACTTTAACATCCCTCACTAACCTCCTATCGGCCCTCCTAACCAGAAAATAATCTATCTGACTGCTATTTCCCCCAGACTCATACGTAATTAACCTACTGTCTCTTTTCCTAAAATATGTGTTGCACACAATCATGTCCGTTGCCTCCTCAAACTCGAATATCTTTTCCCCTTCTGCATTCCTTAGACCATACGCACATCCCCCATGTACTCCTTCATAACCTTGTGCAGCTTCACCTACATGACCATTTAAGTCCCCTCCCAAAATCACTATCTCATCATCCCGCATACCACCCACTACACGTATTAAATCATCCCAAAAACTATCTTTCTCTGATTCATCCAATCCTGCCTGTGGAGCATATGCCAATATAATCGCAGTTAGGGTATCTTTCTGCCCAACAGAATTTTCACTACCAATATCCTATCACTTACTCTCAAAACATTCATAACATATTCCACCCATTTCTCCGCAATCATCACACCAACACCTCCATATCCGTCTGTCCCTCCCTGCCAAAACAACTTATGGCAACAGTCCTTCCCAACAATCTTTCTGGCTGATCCACCCCTGTACCGGACTTCCTACAAACACGCCACATCCACCCACCTCCTACTGGAGTCTATGAAAACAAAAACAAAACAAAAGTAACCCCATGGATATAAAATGATACCCTAATCTTAGAGTAACACGATATTCGGAGAAGATATAGGAATTTTTAAAAAGGAGGAATTATAATATTAATAAAGAAAAAACTACAAGTCAAAAAAACAGAACTTGATATGCCCTCACAAGTAGAACTGACTGCAGTAGAGATTAACATTTCTGAAGGGATAGCAACTGTGGCAAATTTATACCGTACATGCCACCCAAACCAAATACTTGGGAAAGAGGTGAATATGAAGACCTGGCAGAGAGTACAACTCAGAGTTTAAGAGCACTACATAGAATGGAAGAGAAGTCTGAACAAATGTTATTAACTGGAGATTACAATGCAAATATAAATTGAAATATTCTAGATGTAAGAAGCCATGAAACCTGTTGGGATCAAAAGCTCCTGGATCTTGTGCAGTTTTTCCTAACACAACATGTTAAAGAAATCAACAGAAAACCAGGACTAGATGACCCAATAGTACCAGATCTTACCAGAGGCCAATCTACACATCTTCTATATCCATTCTACTAGCTAATACCTATCCCTCATGCTTTACCATTTCACCACACACCTCATAATTTTCCGCACTGGGGATTTCGCCACTTTGACTTTCTTCATTGCTTTCACTACTTAGGCTACATCCTACTGATCTATTTTGGCTACTTGCATTAAGGAACTTTCATTCTCTGTGTTCAACAGTTCCTTAAGCATTCTCTCCATCCATTCTTTTTTCTCCCCTTCTCCATTATCAATCTACCATTTTTATCTTTCACTCCCCTACCAACTTCTTTACTGCCTTCTCTAAATCTCTTTACCTTCTTCCACAACATTTTCTTACATTCCCTCCACTTTACACACAAATTCCCTCTAAACTCCTCATGCACTCTCTTCTAACTAACCTTTTCATCTCTCTCTTCCTCTTAACATGTATCATAACTCTCTCTCTTCCGTATCTCAACTTCCACCATGCCTATGATTCCCATCCATTCACTATATGCTTTCTTCTTTTGCACCATAGCTTGTCTCGTCTCTTCATTCCAACATGCTCTTCCTTGCACCCCCTTTTGTCCTCTCTTCATCCCACACACCAATTTCCAAATTTCAAGGTCAGAAATGGGTATGGTACTGGCAGGCTACTTGCTTTAGTTTAGTCATAATCATCAGCAAAACTGCATACCAGTACTGGTGTGTGTGTGTGTGTGTGTGTGTGTGTGTGTAGACTATATATTATACTGTACCGGTATATATATATATATAGACTATATATTATACTGTACCGGTATATATATATATATATACAGTAGAACCTCTTTGGTCTGGACCCCTTTAATCCGGATTTCTGTTAATCCGGACAAAATTTATAAATAATAAGCTCCAAAAATAGGTTGAAAGTAATTCTAAAGTAATTTTCAGTATCGGCGCGGAAAGCGATCGTCATTCGTTTAGTCTCGGATCACGCTAGGTCGCAACATGGGCGCCTGTTTAAACACATGCTAGCATTCGTTCCATCAACTAGTTCACCAACCATTTATATTTTTACGCTGTATTTCAAAAGTTAATCCTCCTTACCATGCCCCTTAATGCAAGTGTAGCTTCTGTAATGAATAAAGGTGTTAAAAGGAGGAGTTTGCTTACACAAAAATGGGTCAGAATATTCTGCAGTGTTTAGTGATTACTGTAGGTTATTTTTTGTACTTAAATGTGCTTTACTTGTACATCAAATATTAGCTTCTTGCTCATATGGGTGTTATCAATATGCCAAAGATGACAATGTATTTTTTGCCTACATAAGTTTTATTTTTATTCCAAATATTACAGTTAATTAATTAATTCATTTTTTTGCCTACATGGGCCTTAGTCACTTACTACAATTTAAAATGTAGGCTAGTTTCTTGTCATGGCCTTACCTGTAAAATATGCAATACAAAACTGTCGTACATGATTAGTTTTGTTATTTTAGTATCCTTTCATCTTTTGCAGTTACATAGGGTTGACATATGCCACATATGTTAATAATTAACAAACATACCATATGTAGATAGAGTTTGGTATGAACTGGAGATTACCCTGATGGTCCGGACAATCTGCTAATTCGGACAACCCTTCCCCCCATATAGTCCGAATGAGAGAGGTTCTACTGTATATATACTGTATATATATTCCTGTACTATCCGGATGCCCACTTTCTGGACATTGTGGACCTGGACCTTCAGAACCCAAAAATGGCAAAAAAAAGAAAAATATCCAAAAAATATATAGTGTACCGGTATATATATATATATATATATATATATATATATATATACTGTATATATATACAGTATATATATATATATATGTATATATGTATATATATATTTTTCCCTCCCGTAATTTGAAATTGCCGCACAGTGCCGAACAGCTGTTTACACCATGGCCCCTTCATCCCTTCCTTCCTCCCCCCTCCCCTGTCAGGGTTGCCATTTGGTATTTTTCATTACCAAATGTGGGCCAATTCGGTAATGAAAAATTCGTTTGGTAATGAATCAGAATAATGCATTAAGGTACCAAATGGATTTTTCACAGGATGCAGATGGTGGATTGTCTGCTCTTTCTGATTAATCTGCTAGCCTACACTGCGTGAAAATAATCAACATGCTGTTAATTACAAGGAGAGTGATTACATGTATTTCCACTTGTATACTGTACCGGTATATAATTAAGTGAAGAATGAATGCTAGCTTTACGAATTTGGTAATGAAAAGTTAAATTTGGTAATGAAAATTGAGGCGTTTGGTAATGTGGCTGTTGCAATCTGGCAACTCTGCTTCCCCGTCACCAACACTCCTACAGTTAATGCTTAACTTCGATGGCGAGTGGATGCTTATCGCAGTGGATGCCACACGTGCTCGTTTTTTTGTGAATAAACAATGAATAAACTGCAATACCTCGCCAGCAGACCACACGGGAATTTACAGTGTTGTGCAGTGTTAAGAAATTAGAATTTAGAGTGCAAAGGATTAACTGTGGAGTGCAAACTGGCGGTTGAAACTGGAGATTGAAACTGGCGTGGTGCAATTAACAATGTGCAGTGTTAAACCATTATAATTCACAGTGCAAAGAATTACTGTATGTGCAGCATAACACCGGATTACTGTACGTGCTTCAAGAGCATTTTCACCATTGCCAAAGCCTTAAGAAGGCGGCCACAGACGGGCTGTAAGTACCCTGGCTGAGGTACAGTCACTTCTAATTCCTCATTCTTAGGTTCCTTTTCATTTATTTCATGATTTATGTCCATTATTAGTGTGAATAGGGTCTTAAATAGGTTTAAATAGGTGCTATGCATGTCCGGTAGGAAGTTATTTAGGTGGCTTTCAAAGTTAGGTTGCGTTATGGTCCTTAAGTACCAGTCCAGCAGGCAGGTGCACACTTTCCGGACATGCCTTTGGCTCTATTACATCAGATAGTGGAGGGATTACTGTATAGCATATATATCCAATGCCAGATGCCATAATCTGGTAAGGGGTGGCCATTTGACTTTGAGATATTTGTTTTACGGGGAGGGGCACTAACCCACCACCAACCCACTTGCTGACACGTAGGGAGCACGTACATTTTGGTTATATGGTTACTACCATGCATTGTAAATGGTTTCTTGGCTTACAGGAAACCATTTGGCTTGTCACTCAATGTAAAGCAATAAGGAAAGAAAAGCAATAAGAAGTGAAAAGAAGGAGAAATAGGGAGAGACGAGGGCAGGCACAGAAAAGGAATGATAAAGGCTAAGGAAAAAGTAGGCAGCACTACATAAAGTGAGTGGCTATATATGCACACAAACAGTATAGAAATGGCGGGGGGCACGGCGACTTGGAGGCGATTTGTTTGTGGCCACCCCAAACGGGATTGAGGCGTCTGGCAATAGATATATATATATATATATATATATATATATATATATATATATATATATACTGGTATATATATATATATATATATATATATATATGTATATATATATATATATATATATATATATATATATATATATATATTTGTATATATATATATATATATATATATATATATATATATATATATATATTAACAGTGATCTCTCATCCCATGTACGGTAATAAGCCAAAGGCATGTCTGGATGGTGGATCCATCTGGATAATGGACTTCTCCCCTGTCCCCCCCTCATACATACCCCAACTTTGAAAGCCATTGTAAAAGGCCACTACAGTACATCATACAACACCTATTCTTGGTGTTTTACACTACTCAATCTGGACATGCAGACCTATACATCATGGCCAAGCAATTACCATGGTCAAGCAGAACCATCAACCACAGACAAGCAATCACCACTGCAGGAACATACCATGCAGTGATATGAAAATAACATGAAAACAGAAAAACAGCCCTGCCAGGTAAAAATGTTCGCCCATCCATAATTTCCACCCAGACGCCCATTTTGCCCGGATAAAATGGAAAAAATATATGAATAATAGTTTCAAACAGTCAGATCACAGCATCTGGATAATGGACGTCCAGATAGGTCTAATCGAGGGATTACTGAACAGATGGTGGGGGCACCCACCATCCACCCACTTAGTGTAGTGGTACTCTGTTTTTAGGGTAGCTCTACACTGAGCGGCAAGCCAGATGATTTCCTGTAAACCAAGAAAGAATTTACAACACAGGGTGGTAACCTTATAACCAACGAATACGTGTTCCCTATGTGACAACAAGTGGGTTGGAGGAGGGTTAGTGCCCCTCCCCAGAAAACAACTAAAAATACGAACAAGAAGCCTCAGACCAGGACTGACCAAAAGGTGACGACTTAGGATCAAACAAAAGACATGATACGGATGGCGACACAGAATGTAAAGGGTGCACATGATGTGGTGAAAGAAACAGAGATTGTCCAGGTGCTTGAGGGAGCAAAAGTGGATGTATGTGGATAAACTGAAACTAAAGGTAGAGGTGAGAGTGTGAGAGAATGGGAGTAGGCTATGGATGAGGAATATGTGCAGGAGTACCGGTAGGTGAGAATGAGAAGGCAAAAGAAGGAGTGTGTATCGTGGTGAGTAATAGATGGAAGGAGAATATAACAGAGTACCACGTTGAGTACACCGCTTCCCATCCGATCAGCAAAGTTAAGCAACGTTGGGTCTGGTTAGTACTTGGATGGGTGACCGCCTGGGAACACCAGATGCTGTTGGCATCCCTACGTGTCAAGTGGGGTTGGTGGAGGGTTAGTGCCCCTCCCTGTAAAACAATTAACTCTAAGCCGTTGGCCATCCCGTTTGGGATACATGGCGTCTGGCAATGAATGAATGGATCAATTGGCTCAAGAACTGCAAGGGAAAAGACTGAAGGTTGGACTACAAATCTGGGCGATTATATGGGTGTATGCGCCAACACAAGATCGTGCAAGCAGAGTGAGAGAAGAGTTTTGGACATATGTGGAAGCATGCATGGAAAAGTTTTAAAGGAATGAGAGTGTTTCTGATTGGTGACATGAATGGTACAGTGGTTGGTGAGTGGGGTGTGCCTGATGAGACAGATGAGAATTGCAGTGCTTTAGTGGACATTTGTCCCAGGAGGGGGTTGGTGATAGCCAATACCCTCTTCAGGCACAAAATGATCCACAGGTATACATGGCGTGTGTTGAGAAGGGTGGGTGGTGAACTGGATGAGCAGAAGGCAATGACTGATTAAGTGTGTGTGTGGATGAAAGGATGCAAAAGTGTGTAATGGATGCAAAAGCATATAGAGGTTGGGGGAGTGGACTTTCTGACCACCACTTGGTGGTGGTGAGTCAAGGTCCAAGTGAAAAGCAGAAATAGAAGAAGGGAAGGATGTGAGGAAGTACAGTAGTATATGCAAGGAGAGTGGAAAGGTTACAAGAGGATGAGAAAAAGGCAGAATATAAGAGAGAAGTGGAGGAGCAATTGAGTAAATATGGATTGGAGCAGATGGGGGACATGGAAGGTGTGTGCAAGATATTCATAGAAGAAATCTGTGCAGCATGTGAGGTGGTGTGTTGGGTGAGGAGAAGATGGAAGGAGGTGCAAGGAACAGCATGGTGAAATGAAGAGGTGGGACAGGTTGTGGCACAAACGAAGAAAGCATATAGCGAGTGGATGAGAAATGGGCGTGGAAGAAGTTGAGAGACAAAAGAGAGTTATATACAGCTAGCTAGAAAGGAAGGGCGTGCTGGAAAGATTGGTACCATATGAGAGAGTAAGAAGAGCGTGGATGTGGAATTTAAGTGTAAGAAAATGTTCTGGAAAGAGGTACCGTAAAGAGCGTTAGAACAGGGGATAGGAAGAAGTTGAGAGACAGAAGAGTTATCGTGCGGTATATGTAGAAGGTTAGAGAGGTAAAAAGACTAACAGGGGATAGGAAGAAGTTGAGAGACAGAAGAGTTATCGTGCGGTATATGTAGAAGGTAAGAGAGGTAAAAAGACTAGTAAGAGAGAGTAAGAAGAGAGTGGATGAGAAATTTGGAAGAAATCTGAGTGCAAGGTGGAGAGAAGTTCTGGAAAGAGGTAAAGAGAGTTAGACAGGGTGGCAATGAAGTTAGTCAAGGAGTGAAAGATAAAAATGGTACGGTAGATTACTAGTGGAGAAGGAAGAAAAAGTGTGCAGATGGAGAGACCACTTTAAGATATTGTTTAACATAGAGAATGAAAG
This sequence comes from Coenobita brevimanus, assembly GCF_032717465.1. Classification (NCBI taxonomy): domain Eukaryota; kingdom Metazoa; phylum Arthropoda; class Malacostraca; order Decapoda; family Coenobitidae; genus Coenobita; species Coenobita brevimanus. The sequence continues at coordinate 15,680,410 of NC_137029.1, read as the reverse complement.
TAATGTGAGTATAAGTGGCTAAGGAATGGCTGGGAGAAAGAAGGATGTGAGAAGAGAGGAAGAACTCAGTAGTATGGAAGTTGCGGAAGCAATGAAGAAAGTCAGAACGGGGAAAGCCCCAGGGATTGATGGAGTGTGTGGTGAAATGCTGAAGCATGGGGGAGAGATAGTAGCAGAATGGATATGGAAGATATGCAGATTGGTCTGGGAGGAAGGTTGAGTCCTAAAGGATTGGTGCAGAAAGGAAATGGGGAAATTAAGAAGTGTGTGGTAATCACAGGGGCATTTGTCTTCTTAGTGTAATAGGAAAAGTATATGGTAGGATACTTATTGACAGAGTTAGGGAAATAACAGGAATTAGTTGGAGAAGAACAGGGAGGCTTTAGGAAGGGAAGGGGTTGTGTAGATCTGATATTCATTCTTAGATCTTTAGTGGAAAAGTTTCTAGAGAAGGGAAAGAAGTTGTACAAAGCCTTCATGGCTTTGGAGAAAGCATATGACAGGGTGGATAGACAAAGATTGTGGAAAGTATTAAAAATACAGTATATGGAGTAGATGGAAAGTTGTTGAATCCTGTGAAGAGTAGCCTATATATGAGGGTGCTAAGGCTGCAGTGTGTGTGTGGATTGTGAACTGAGTGAAATTTTCTACTAGAAGGTTGGAATGAAACAGGGATGTGTCACATCTCCAAGGTTGTTCAATCTGTATATGGATGGGGTTATAAAAGAGATACAAGGTAGCGCAGTGGATGTTGGACTGGCCCTAATGAGAGAGGGCAGTGTTTGGAAACTCCCTGTACTGTTGTTTGCAGATGATGTGTTGTTAAGTGAAGACGAAGGGGAGCTGCAAGGCTTGGTGGATGAGTTTGGGAGAGTGTGTAAGAAACGGAACCTAAAAGTGAATGTAGGGAAAGGTTATGGTATTCAAGAGAAGTGAAGTCAGTGAATGTACAGTGAGGCTGGATGAGGAGGAAATGGAAAATGTGAGAGCATTTAAATACTTGGGTAGTGTGATGAATAAGGATGGAAGTTTGGAGGGTGAAGTGCTTGAAAGGGTATAACAAGGAAGAAAGGTTGCTGGTTCCTTAAAAGCAGTGATATGAAATATGGAAGTGAGCATAGAAGTGAAAAAGTTACTACATGATAGTACAGTATTGCGATACCTGGTACCAACCCTAACGTATGGAAGTGAAGCTTGGACCCTGTTGAAGGGACAGAAGTCAAGAATGAAAGCTGTGAAAATGAGTTATTTGAGAGGAGCATGTGGAGTCACATGGAGAGACAGACTGACAAATGAAGATGTGATAAGAAGCAATAGGGGAAACACAATGAGGTGGTTTGGCCATGTGGAGAGGATGGAGAGTGAAAGATTGACGAGGAGAGTGTATGTGTGTGAGGTGGAGGAGGGTAGAAGGAAGGGGAAGCCAACAATGAGATCGAGGGATGAGTGGAGAGGTACGGTATATGGGAGAGTGAGATGTGAGCTAGGAGTAGGGCAATGAAATGGCAGGGGACAGGGCGACATGGAGGCGATTTGTTTGTGGCCACCCCTTACGGGATTAAGGCGTCTGGCAATACACATAGATAGAATTTTACAGGTACCGTATGGACAATAACCATAACAAAATTGTACTGGTATTTCAGCATCACTTCCATGATGCAGTGTAGCTACTGGTACATACTGTATGCAACACCGTACTGGTGTCACATACACCAAATTACCGTATGCATAAAGAACATGTTACCACATCCCTGTCTTCGGGCATACAGCTAATACTCAATGCTGGTACGGTAGGAGACTCTCTATAACAGGGAATATTGTTGTGCATAATCACAGCTTTGAAATGTTTAAAAAGGGGGTTACTGTACATACCGGTATACTGAACACTGTCAGTCATGTTATGGTACCTACCTACATCTGCTACAAAGAGTAACAGAGCTCACTTCACTGGACACAATCTGACATTAGACAATGGCCAATGCAAATGTCTGGTGATTCAACCCCACAATGGTGACCTATACCTGCTTTCCATGATGATGCATTGGTTGTGACACCTCCCAATTAGCATTACGGTACCATAAAATGTCCTGAGATAAGGTTATCTTTGTGAGACATCGCAAGCTGTTGTTACTGTACTGTTCATATCAGGCTCGTCAACATCAGAACCCTCATGCCTGATACAATAAAACCTCGCAAATCCAAACATCCAATTTCCAAAAACCTCCACTTTTCCTAAATATTTTTTAAAGCAACAGGGTGATGCTGATATCTGTCCTCACACAGTCAATGCATACTTGAAGACAAAGTTTATCTGTACACATACAGAGCAACAGATGGTACATTACATGTACTTACTGTATACCTATACAAAGCACTTCACTGCAATTAATATCTATGGTGCTATAGGCCATTTTTAACATTATTTTCTCATGTACTTTCCAAATTATTTCATTTTTCATTAAGCCTTTTGGCCTTCATTTCAGAATTGAGAGTAGTACTGTATTATGTGGAGTTAATTTCCAGTACAAAGTACCATCAAAACCAGGGATATGGTATAGTGTACTTTGTGACTGATGGTGCTTAATGCACTTGCAAGTTTCATTCTGAATTTCTACGGTATTTATTTTTACACAAAAATTGTCCCGCTTTCAATCACAGGAAATCACCTACTGTATTTAGCACCATTAGCCCATAACGCAGGGATGTGGTATAAGGTACTACTTATCTGTAGTGAACCATCCTCTCCTAACTAAACAACCAACAATGGTAGCCTACCATTCCTTGCCTTGAGCTTCTCAGAACCAACTGCTTTCAGCTTTTCATCTTTATTAATACTGTACTGAATGTAAATAATATATTTTCACACACACCTGTAATCAAGTACAGTATGACTTTTAATGCTTTTCTGACTGACAAAATGAAGGAATCTTCTAACCATTCTGCCAAAAATGATTCTTCATTCAGTGCTCAGTAATCAAGGAGGGGTGTTCTCCAATTACTAACCCTCTATTAAAAAAAAAAAAAAAAAAAAAAAAAAAAAAAAAGCAATTAGGGTCAATAACTATATATCAAAATGTTAGGTTAGCTTCTAAAGCCTAACTTTATTTTATTGTGGATGCAATAGCTGAGGGAACCAGGAGCTACGGTACCTTAGAGAATCTCCTCTTATTGTAATAAGCACTGGTGTTACACAAAGCTTTTGCAATGTTATAGACAGATGGGACCCTTCATTCCAGCAGTGTAAAAAAGTAAATAATTACCAGCAACAAAAACAATGATTCCGGATTATGGGCTAAAACTTTACACTTACCAATAAATATTTTATTAATCACAGCGATGTTAGGGAGTCATTAACCAGGAGTGTAAGGAGGCTTTTCTCTGCATCTAATAGAGGTGTCTAAACTTGATTATTAACAGCTACTGGAAAAAGCAATTATGGCCCGCATGGAAACCAACAGCTTCACTAGTGTACAAGCAACTAAATAGCTTGCTGAATACTAATGGCTTCACAAGTGGGTTTCAAGTCACTCCAGCCTCCCAACCTAGTCACACTAGCCCCCCACTCAAGTCACTCCAGCCTAAGCTAACCTAACACTCTCATAGGAAACATTTCTGTATCAGACTATCAAGGAGGCAGCAGAGACTAGGGCTGGCAAAACTAGGGGCCAGTGTGACTAAAGCTGGAGGAACTAGGGCCAGAGTGACTTGTTTCCCATGTTGTACTTATCATTATGTGATTTTATCATTTTTTTCCCTTGGTTGCACCCATGTTATATATTAATCCTCCCATACATGTTATGATTTTAAAATACGTACCTTTGAAAATGAGTAAACTGTGCCAATGCATTTTTTACTTACTTTCAACAAGTAGCTAACCTATTTTTTAAAGAAAACTCTGAGACCAGTTTTTTTACTAGTTTTCTTAGGTTTATGCTGCTTCGTTGGACTTGGAAAACTGACACCACTTTAACCCCATATTTTATTAATATACGGAGTGGAAGGTGCAGATAACCCCTCAAAATTGCTATTGCTAAGTCTGCTACCATGCCGGCTCAATTTTTATCTTCTCAAATATGAAAAGTCTCCACTGACCCCTTTATCTGGCACCGTTACTTTTTAATATCATTCTTGTTACTACCGATGACTGTTCAACTCACAGACCCACCCCTGTCCTAAGAGGCACTGGTAAATGCAGCTTTTACTTGCTCTGTGGCCAGTTACAGCTAATATGGATGGTCAAACAAACTTCCGACAAGACCAGGCTTATAGATTCTCCCAGCAGTCAATAAATGACCCCGGGACCTTAATCATTATCGTAAATTTTTTACTTTGCGAGGATGTCATTAGCTGGTTGGGCATTAAAAAAAAAAAAAAAAAAAACAGTCATTGCTTTGGTAACGAGACATATTGGGCAAAAAAAAAAAAAAAAGAGCATGCAAAAAATGCCAGTTATAAACAGACTATTAACTTACACAACGTCAATGAAACTAAGATGATACTGGCTATATCCAGGGTGTTGGGTAAGGTTGTTGATGTACCGTAAAGTTTCAGTGTTATATACAGTACACACACTATAGCACTAGACACATACACATATCACTCGGCACAGCTCCATCACTGCACAAGCATAACTTACCCGCCTGCAAACAGGTGAATTAAAGTATCTCTATCGAGACTCATTTCGTTACAATATTCGCAACCTAAACCACTCTCACCACTGGCCTAAACATTACTGGTCGTCTGCCGCGCCGGGATGTTGTGAGTGGATTCCATCACGTGATCACTAGGCGAGGATTGGCCAGCGAGGGAACAACGTCGCTTGTGATTGGTCGAAAAGCTGGCGCTGCTCCAAGTGGACATGTGATCTTTGTTTACATCCAGGTCAGGCATCTTTGATGTAAACATTACACTGTATCAAACATGTAACTTATTCTTTAATTAACAATAACATTATTCCATTTATCACTGTATATATATTTAAGTACATAAAATATATGTGATATGAACGTGTTAGTCATGTAAGGTACACTATATCGAGGTTACTCGAGGCAAGATCGCATGCTTCTCCTCTGTGACCTTACACTTTCAAAAACATTATGTTCACATATATTTCATTATTTTTACTCCACTTCCTCTACTGTAGTCACACCTAGTATATAATTACGAATTATTTAATTCTTACGTTTCTTCAGCGATCTTTGTGGGAAAAAAAAAATAAAATAAAAAATAAAACTCTGGGTACGTCGGTGCGGGCCATCAGACCATTCTGGCTGCAGTTGCGATGAAGCTGGATAGCTGGATACGCAAGCGGTCGAATATGGAAGGTGGGGTAACCAGACAAATTTGTCATTAGTGGAATAGTTAGGGGCTATTTTGTGAAAGGGCACTTATTGGGGGGGGGGAAGGCACGCTTTTCTGAGGAGGCCCGGCACACAAACCACATCATATTTAACTAGAGCCATGTAATGGATGAAAACCTTATAACATTATTGAAATACCAGCGCGGCGGGATGAGCCCGACACAACCATCCAGGAGGAGAGAGTGAGGGAGTGACACCCACCCCACATGAAGACAACGGAGGGGCTAACTTGCTTGGTCGGATGTCCAGGTAACAACGACACATCTCCCTCGCGACCCGGCGCCCCTTTTCCGCGCAGCCAGTCCACCCGGCAGTGTACGGAAAAAGTACACTACTCTCCAGCAGAGGAAGTGCTCTACAGAATCGGGGTGGGACTTGCAGTGGCAAGTTCCCAGGCACACCCTCAGATGCCGAGTCTTCTGGATTGGCTCCATATTTAAGTGAGGACTCAGGAGGAGCCTCTAGGGTTGCTGTTCCCCTGCCCAGACTGAAGGAGGGCACACTCCGTCGAATCTGAGGCGAAAGCCGAGAAAGTATGTCCGGCCTCTTCCTCCCGATATTACAGGCACAGGACCTTCCCAGACGGAAGGAGGGCATGCTCCGTTGGAGCTGTGGCATTAGCCGAGAGTCTACGTCCGGCCTCTTCCTCCTGTCGTCCCCGGAACAGATAACCCCAACCCGACGAAGGGAGGGCACGCTCCGTCGGAGCTGCAGCACTAGCTGAGAGTGTACATTTGGCCTCTTCCTCCCAACATTACAGGCACAGGACCTTCCCAGACGGAAGGAGGGCATGCTCCGTTGGACCTGTGACGTTAGCCGAGAGTGTGCATCCAGCCTCTTCCTCCTGACTTCCCCGGGACAGATAACCCCAACCCGTCGAAGGGAGGGCACACTCCGTCGGAGCTGTGGCAGTAGCCGAGTGTACGTCTGACCTCTTCCTCCCGACATCCCCAGGGCAGGAGGCCCTAGCCCTATGACAGGAGTGCCGGGAGTGCTCTCGTACTCCTGTTCCACGTAGGAGCACAGGAAGTGACCGACGGGGCTGCCTGACGGAAGGAGTCACCTCTGAGTCGCCTCACCGCCTGGGTGTTAGAGTGGGGTGCCACTCCTTCCAGCTCTCCCCTTGCAGGGCTGGAGCTTCTTCCCCTACAGGTTCCCCTCCTGAGTCCAGACCAGACCAGACGCCCCTGAGGTCTGGAGTCCAGTCCCTGCAACCCGGGTCACCATCGATGCTGACGGGCTCCGCCACAACCAGAGGCCACAGTTCCCCAGTGTCGGCCTCCCCCTGCAGCAGAGGCCACAGCCCCCAGAACCAGCGGTCGCTTGCTGAGACCGAAGGGCCTCCCTCGACGCAGGCAGCCGCAGTTCTCTCCTGACGGCCACCCCAGACTGGGGTATAGGCCGCCCTACCTCGGCAGCACCTTTCCCCTGGCCGGCACTCGGGCCGGGTCTCCTCCAGGCCCTCCCTCGGACCCCGAAGACAACCAATGGCTGACGGCGTGCTGCCCGACTTCTGGCCCTCTTCGGGCCCAGCCCCAAGAGCCCTGCCTCCAGCAGGACCGACACAGCAAGGAAGCTGCCCCAGATGCCGCCCCATCACTCCCAGACTAGTGGCAACTCCACGGGCCCCACTGTCCTACACAGCTCCCTGGACGGCCTGCCTTACATGCCTGGCTGCCACTTGGAGCTCTCTGCATAGGTCCTCTCCCCCAAGGGCCGTGTCTCCTCTCTGTCAGAACCGTGAGTGACAGGTCTCATGATCATATACCTCCCCAGTGTCGTGGACCCCCTCCAGTGAACTACCCGCAAACCATCCCCCTGTGTTCCTGTCTCCATACACAGCATGTTCTCCCCCCCAACTATAGTGCTCCCCCCCCCACGTTAATGAATCGAGCCCCTGTGACTCAAGCATGGAGTGTATAGCCCCAGCCCCGAATTGAGACCCACCCCCACCGCTCTCGGACAGTGACAGACATGCCTGCACCATTCACATAACACAGCAAGATCTCAGGGCTACATCTTCCCCCTCCCTGTTCTCTTCCCTACCCCAGACCTGGCTCCTCAGAGAGTAACCCTCCCTATCCTCATTAAGCCCCTCTCTCCCCTACGCCCCCCTGGTGTGACCTATGGTATATTCTAGGCCTGTGTGACACGTGTGTAGAAACTAAGTTAGCTAGGGACTTCCGTATATGTCACGCGGAGATGATGTGTTAGCTAGGACCCGTCTGTCACGCGAGTAACTGTCCCTGTGGTTATACTGGTTTGTGTTATATGTAAATCTGTCTGTGTTAATATACTACCTACATTGGTGCTATATTGCTTGTGATATGGTGAGGGAAATAGCCCAGATGTGAGACAAAGATGCTGAACTAGATGGACAGTGATTGAGATCAATATCAATGTAAAGAATTGTGTAACTCGGACTCTGATCATAGAACGCTGTGTGTGTAATGGTTCTTTATTAATATACTAGTGTATTTGTCTACCCGTGGTGTTTGTGTTTTCCTTTCCTTGCTAATGCTGACCCGGCCAGGAATTAAGGACCCAGAATTGCACCGTAACTGGACCCGAGAAGTTGGGACACAGAATACGCTGCATAACACTGGTGGCTAGCGATGGTACTTGACCCAGCAGTAGAACAGCAAGGAATGGAAACTCCGCAACCATGGGGGTCAAACCACACATTCAACTCCCAAAGTTCGATGCCAAACTCTACAATATACACACATATATGTCTATGATCAAAGCCATTCCAGACATAAGCTTTGAGAATGATCACGAAAAGAGAGCAGTCACACTCCCCCACCTTGGAGAGATTGTCTCAAGCATAGCCACAATAATAGTCCCAGAGCTGAAATGGGACCAATTTCAACAAATCGTGACCCAAGCCATCACGCCCTCACTAGGGAGTCGTCGCCTTCTCCCAGTTAGACGCACTAACATACGATGGGAACTTGGATGACCCCCTCATTCAAACGCGACGCCTTGTCACCACTGTCTACCTGGAGGCAGACCCACAAACCCGGGACCAGCATATGTTTAATACCCTTCTACGAATACTCCCCAGTGTGGTCAGGGAACATTTCACCATTTACGACCCAACTGAGGATATCAACAAAGATATCTAGTTGGTGAGGCACCTACTCGCTGCCTGCTCCACACCCCAACAAATTGGGGCAATGAGCAGAATCCCCACCCGCAAACTGTCCCCAACAAGCACCGAACACCCATCCCACACCCGCCGCCCCAGGAACCACCAGCCCTTCTCCAAGCCACGCCCACCAGGAAGCAACCTACTCCCAGTGAAACGTCCAAGCACATCTCCATCAACCCCTAGGAGTTCACGGCATGCAGTCACCGCTGCCCCATACACAATATCAGAGAGCAACTAAAGGCTGCCCAGAGAAGAGCTGCTAACCGAGGGCGCCGCAAGGTGTTGGCTATCGAGGATGGCCCGCCCGATGAACCCTCCCCTCCCATAAAGGCCCCTGATGCCGACGAGGTGGACATAGGCAGCGAGGGGAAAGCCACCTCACCTCAACTGGATTTTTAGGACCACCCCCGCACCTTCCCACAGTGGCGGGGGCCACATCACACAAGTATCGTCCCCCCTGTCTACAACAAGGCCAAATTAAATGGGGTGAAAGCTCGACTGCTGGTTGACATGGGAGCACCCAGATCTTGCCTATACCCTCACTTCTACTCCCGTCACACCAGAGCCTTTGGCCTTCTCCTCCCCACCACGGCCCACCTTGTAGATGCGAGGGATGGCCCCCTGCCCATCCGTGGGGAAATCCGGGCTCTTCATGTCCAAACTCACCAAAAAGCAACCGCCCAACACCAGTTTGTTATATTTGACTCCTGCTGTGCCTACAACGGGTATCTGGGGTTAGATCTGTCGCAGAAACTCCGTGCTAACATCGACTGTCACGGAAGGCGGTTGCATTTCCATAACGCACCAGATCCCCCCCTCAAGTTGTGTACACGTGTGACACCATAGACCCCCTCCCTTTTCCCCTCCTCCACCCTTCCACCCCCCCACCCTTTAGTCCCACCCCTGCACTCACTACCCAGCCCCCACCTACCTTCCCAGCTACATTATCCTCCACTGTAACCATTCCCCCCCACCACGAGACATGGCTCCCTTTGTACTGACCCCCCGGCACCCATGTGGTCTTCTCCCCAGCTGCCCCGGCGGGCACCATCGCCTCCTGCCTCCTCTCCCCCACCTTCCTCCCACCGCATCTCTCTGCAGTCTGCGTGCGCGGCTAATCTCTCCACCTCAACCCTCACCCTCCCCAAGGGTCTAGTCACTGGCAAGATGGAGGAGACAGAGCCCTGCGCCACCCTTCCCTCATCCCCTAACTCCCCGGCCCTCCCCCCACTCCCCGACCACCTCTCCCCTCAACAAACCACCGACCTGCGATTTCTCCTCCCGGACTCTCAGGACATCTTGTCGGGGGGACCCACTGACATTGGCCACACCACCATCCTCTCCCGCAAGATACACATGACTGGCCCCCTCATCCGGCAACATGATCACCAGAAAAACCCCACGCAACAGGCCAAGAAAGATCTGCAGGTCCAGGACATGTTAGATGCCGGCATAATATCTCCATCCACCAGCCTGTGGTCCTCTCCTGTCGTCCTCGTCAAAAAAAAAAAAGATGGGACACTGAGATTCTGCTTGGACTACCATTGCCTTAATGATGTCACTATCAAGGACGCCACTCTCTTACAAAGGACCGACGATTCCCTGGATTCCCTTTACGGGGCCTCTTGGTTCTCCACCCTAGACTTACAATGGGATACTGGCAGGTTCCTGTACACTCAGAGGACCGACAAAAGACCACCTTCACTACCAACAACAGGAAGCACTGTGAATTCAATGTGCTCCCCTTCCACCTCTGCAACGCCCCAGCAACATTCTCCCGCCTCATGCAGTCCGTCCTCAGCGGCCTCACCTGGGAAATCTGCCTCGCCTACCTTGACGATGTCATTATATTCAACAGGACCTGGCCCAACCACCTTCACCACCTCCGCCAGGTTTTTTCCCGAATACGTCAGGCTGGGCTTAAGCTCCGGCCATCCAAATGTGTTTTAACCCAGCGATCCATCTCATTCCTAGGATATGTCATATCAAAGGAAGGCATTGCACCGGACCCAGAGAAACTTAGAGCCATAGCCGACCTCCCCCTGCCGTGAGACATGCACGACACATGCGCCTTCATAGGCCTTGCCTCCTATTACCAGTGTTTCATAAATGGCTTCGCTACCATCGCGAAACCGCTGCATGATCTCATCAAGAAGGGGGAGCCATTCACCTGGACCGAGGAACACCTACAAGCCTTCCAGACCCTCAAAGACAAGCTCATCACATCCCCGGTTGCGGCATTCCCTGATTATACCATCCCATTCCGCCTCTACACTGACATCTTGCTGATGGCCATAGGCGCTGTATTGGCACAGGTACAAGACGGCAGGGAGCACATCATCGCCTGTGCCAGTTGTACCCTCAATCAGGCTGAACGAAACTACGCAGCCACAAAACGAGAGTGCCTTGGTATCATCTGGGCTCTTGAATACTTCCACACATACCTGGCTGGCACCCACATAACCATCATTGCCGATCACCAGTCACTACAATGGCTCCGCCAATCCGACACCAAAAATACACAGATGATCCACTGGAGGGAGACCTTGGAAGAATTCGACTTTGATATCGCGTACCGACCTGGGAAACTCCACATAAACGCAGATGCCCTCTCTAGACTCCCCGTGAGTGCCATCCAATCCACGCCCCCCCCCTACTGCAACGGTGGCAAGCCAAAGACTGCCCTAACTGGATGCCAGCCCATCTGTTCTCCAGACTAGAAAGATCCGGCGACTTCTTGTACACGCAGTCTGGCCACATAGCCCTTGATCCTGAGGCTGCAATAGACACCCTCACTCATCTCCACTCTGACAGTGGGATACACCTCGGCATCAAAAAATTGCTCCAGGCATTTAACGACATCTTTTGGGCCCCACACCCCTCTAAATTAGTGCAGCAAGTAATCCAAGCCTGCCGAGCATGCGTCCTCGGGAAGGACACCACCCATACACCAGGTTCCTCGGGTTGACTAATGGCCAGGAAACCATGGCAACTGCTATCAACCGATGTGATCAGTCCCCTTCCCCCTAAGTCAGGCTACCGCTATATCATTATGTTTGTAGGCACCTACTCTAAATTCCTAGTCGCCTGTCCTGCGAAAGAACATCATGCCCTCGCCATTGCAGACGCGATGATCCAACACGTATTTCCATACTCCGGGATTCCCCAAGCCCTCCACTCCGATAATGCACCTGAGTTTACAGGTAAAGTCTGGAAAGAGTTATCCACCATCTTTGGGTACATCTCCCACTCATACCCCTACTGGCCACAAGGAAACTGCATTTGTGAGCGCAGCGCAGCCATCGCACTCTACTCAACCAGGTGCGCACCTGCATTCAAGCCACCCAAGACGATGATTGGCTGGCCCACATTAAAATTATATAATGGGGCATGAACACCTGCCCGTGTGAAGACGGCATCACGCCACACGAGAGACTATTCGGCGAACTGCCCCTACTCCTCCCCATCTGCTGCCACCTCCAACCGCCCACCAACTCCACCTCATCCGACCCCCTGATCCACCCCAAGCAGAAACTCAAGCACCTACAAACCACGCAGGACCTAGCCCCAGGCGCCATGCCAGCTAATCGCTACCAGCCTGGCAACCTCGTCATAGTTGCCACCCTGCCTTCCCCCCCACAAACTCGCCCTGCACTACATGGGCCCTTACGAGATAGTTAATGTCCCCAACCCCTACCAAGTCACCGTCAACTACCACAACACCACCCACACCTATAGAAACCGACACGTGGGATGATCCCCGCCGCCAAGCACACCACCGTCCCTAAACCGGAACTCATCCAACCTGCCCACTTCTGCCCTCCCAACTCAGGAAAATTCCTATGCCTGCTACCTGTTCCTTTCCTTCTCCTCAAACAGCACCCCCGCCGCCTCCACCACCCATACGCCCACCACGACCCCCCCCTCACTCTCACCCATACACCCAACATCCTCACCCTCCCCACCATCCACCACTACCCCTCCCCATCTCTTGGAATCATCTTCCGTCACTCCCAGCCCTTCCCACCAGCCCCCAAGTCCTGCACCCACACCCATCACCACCACCCCAAGCCTACCTCATCACACCCCACCACACCATCAACTTCACCCTCGACACCACCTCCGCCCCCCCACACCCCCAGTACACCCGCCTCTTCACCCCCCTCTCCACCCACACCAGTTCTGACAACCACCCGCACCAGCTCTGGCCACCTACCATGCCCACCCACCCGCTACAACCCCCCCCCTGCCCTCCACCCCCGCCCTGACCATCGCTCCCCTCCTTCCCAAATCCCCCCATCCCCTAGAGAACATCCCAATTGCCCGCCCCACTAAGCCGATTACCTCAAAATGCCCCCATAAATACGCAAACACCCTCACCCTCTCCAGTCTTCAGCCAGACTTCTTCCCAACCACCCCATCCACACCGCCCAAAATGAAAGTCACTTATGTCCTCTGGACCCCACCCCAAGGGCGCAAGCACCGCATCCACGGTACTAACCAACTCCTCCATCTCCTACGACAAACACCAACACCATCAGCTCTTACCATCAACTACTCCCCACATCTCCAGCCAAACCAGCAAACCATCCATTGGACAAATTTCCTCTACCACCTAACGCCCGCTCACCACACCGCCACTGCTGACATGTTCCAAGTCCAGTCACAGGGACGTGACTTTTTAACACATGATGGTGGTGAAATACCAGCGCGGCGGGATGAGCCCGACACCACCACTCTAGGAGGAGAGAGTGAGGGGGTGACACCCACCCCACAAGGAGACAACGGAGGGGCTGACTTACCTGGGCGAATGTCCAGGCAACAACGACACATCTCCCTCACGACCCGGCGACCCTCTTCCACGCAGCCAGATCACCTGGCAGTGTACGAAAAAGGTACACTACTCTCCAGCAGAGGAAGTGCTCTACAGAATCGGGGTGGGACTTGCAGTGGCAAGTTCCCAGGCACACCCTCGGACGCTGAGTCTTCTGGATCGGCTCCATATTTAAGTGAGGGCTCAGGAGGAGCTTCTAGGGTTGCTGTTCCCCTGCCTAGACTGAAGGAGGGCACGCTCCATCAGAGCTGCGGCGAAAGCCTAGAGTGTACATCCGGCCTCTTCCTCCCAACGTTACAGGCACAACACCTTCCCGGACGGAACGAGGGCACACTCCATCGGAGCTGTGGCGCTAGCTGAGTGTACGTCCGGCCTCTTCCTCCTGTCGTCCCCGGAACAGGTAACCCCAACCCGACGAAGGGAGGGCACACTCCGTCAGAGCTGCGGCACTAGCTGAGAGTGTACGTCTGACCTCTTTCTCCCGATGTCCCCAGGGCAGGAGGCCCTAGCCCTACAACAGGAGTGCCAGGAGTGCCCTTGTACCCCCGTTCCATGTTGGAGCACAGGTAGGAATCGACGGGGCTGCCTGACGGAAGGAGTCACCTCTGACTCGCCTCACCGCCCGGGTGTTAGAACGAGGTGCCACTCCTTCCAGCTCTCCCCTTGCAGGGCTGGAGCTTCTTCCTCTACAGGTTCCCCTCCTGAGTCCAGACCAGACAAAACGCCCCCAAGGCCCAGAGTCCGGTCCCTGCAGCCCAGGTCACCACCGACGCTGACGGGCTCCGCCAGGACCAGAGGCCGCAGTTCCCCCCTGTCGGCCTTCCCCTGCAGCAGAGGCCGCAGCCCCCAGAACCAGCGGGCCTCCCCAGGTGCTCACCAAGACCGAAGGGCCTCCCCCGATGCAGGCAGTTGCACTTCTATCCTGACGGCCACCCCAGACCGGGGTATAGGCCACCCTTCTTCGTCAGCACCCTTCCCCTGGCCGGCACTCGGGCCGAGTCTCCTCCAGGCCCTCCCCTCGGACCCCGAAGATGACCAAGGGCCGAAGGCGTGTTGCCCGACTTCTGGCCCTCTTCGGGCCCAGCCCTGAGAGCCCTGCCTCCTGCAGGGCCGACATGGCAAAGAAGCCGCCCCAGACACCGCTCAATCACTTCTGGACTAGTGGCAACTCCACGGGCCCCACTGTCCTGCACAGCTCCCCGGACGGCCTACCTTGCACGCCTGGCCGCCACTTGCAGCTCCCTGCATAGGCCCTCTCCCCCAAAGGCCGTGATCTCCTCTCTGTCAGAACCATGAGTGACAGGTCTCGTGATGATATACCTCCCCTGTGTCATGGACCCCCCCCCCACCAGTGAACTACCCGCAAACCGTCCCCCTGTGTTTCTGTCTCCATACACAGCACGTTCTCCCCCCCCCCGACTATAGTGGCCCCCCCCCCGTTAATGAATCAAGCCCCTGTGAATTACACGCGGAGTGTATAGCCCCAGCCCCGGATTGAGACCCCCCACCCCCACCCCTCTAAGACAGTGACAGACAAGCCCACACCATTCACATAACACAGCAAGATCTCAGGGCTACATCTTCCCCCCCACCTGTTCTCCTCCCTACCCCCGACCCGGCTCCTCAGTGAGTAAACCTCCCTGTTCTCATTAAGCCCCTCTCCCCCCTATGCCCCCCCAGTGTGACCTATGGTATATTCTAGGCTTGTGTGACACGTGTGTAGAAACTAAGTTAGCTAGGGACTTCCGTATATGTCATGCGGAGATGATGTGTTAGCTAGGACCCGTCTGTCACGCGAGTAACTAGGCTTAAGAACTGTCCCTGTGGTTATAGTGGGTTGTGTTATATGTAAATCTGTCTGTGTTAATATACCACCTACATTGGTGATATATTGCTTGTGTTATGGTGAGGGAAATAGCCCAGATGTGAGACAAAGATTCTGAACTAGATGGACAGTGATTGAGATCAATATCAGTGTAAAGCATTGTGTAACTCGGACTCTGATCATAGAACGCTGTGTGTGTAATGGTTCTTTATTAATATACTAGTGTATCTGTCTACCCGTGGTGTTTGTGTTTTCCCTTCCTTGCTAGTGCTGACCCGGTCAGGAATTAAGGACCCAGAGTTGCACCGTAACTGGACCCGAGAAGTCGGGACACAGAATACGCTGCATAACAATTGTATTGATGAACAATTATAGAAGTGATAGAAACAAGTTGAATTATGTAAACAAAAATTATTCCTTTCGCATTCGGCAATATAATTGGCACAGAAAATACAAGCATTAAACTAAAATACAATATGCATGTATATACCCATGTATGCAAATAAGTATTTTGTAATTACATCTCAATTTCACTTATGTAGCAAATGGAAAAGATTTACAAAATTATGGGTAGTAAATTATAATACATTATAAATACAGTATAGCATCACCAAGGTTAACCCAATACCCTCAGGAGCCCACAGAGGAGCATATACTGTACAGTGCGCCTGGACTCCGGGCAACAGGGACATAAGTCTGCCCCGGCTGTGTGCCCCTATGACCTGGAGCTCGCCCGCCGCCACCGTAGCAGGAATATGAGACTACCTTCCGGGCGAGCCGACCACCGACAACCATGGAGTGGAGCTATTACTCTAGCTACAGTCAGCACCCCTGAGACAGCTGTTAGCCACTCAACCCTCCTACAGGAGATGGCCTGCAGCCACTCTGGAGGTAACAAGAAGATGGCTGGTAGCCACTCCTGCCTTCATCAGGAGATGGCCAGAAGCCGCTCTGAAGGTGCCCTAAACAAGACGGTCAGTAGCCGCTCGACCCTCCTAGAGGAGACGGCCTGCAGCCGCTCCCGCCTTTGTCAGGAGACGGCTGCTAGCCGCTCTGAAGGTGCCCCTCAAGAGATGGCCTGTAGCCGCTCGACCCTCCTACAGGAGACGGCCTGCAGCCACTCCGGAGGTGATGAGGAGACGGCCGGTAGCCTCTCCCGCCTTCATCAGGAGACGGCTGGTAGCCACCCCGAAGGTGTCCTTGAGTCGGCCTATAGCTCCTCCCTTCCCCGGGCAATGGCCAATAGCTGGGCCTTAGCAACAGCCAGTAGCCGCGCACCTAGAAGGCCATGGCCAGAAGCCAGGCCCTATGGCAGAAGACAGCCAGTAGCCGCTCCTCCATCAGGTGCTGACTCCTGTCCATGAAGCTACAACCCAGAGGGAGACCCCAGCCTGGAGGAGTATTGGAGAGACCTTGTAACTACCATTGGGCTCTTCTCATTGCAGCTGGTTCCTGACAGGACCCACCTGATGGACCCCGACGGAGGCCGACACCACAGTCCACTCCTGACTGCATCTCCAACCACCAGAGACTGCAGCCCCTGGGACCTCCAGACCGCCCCAAGGACCCCTGTGCGGGACATCCCTTCGCTCCGACGCCGGAGATCTTCGTCCTCCGTCAGGCACCTGAGCGAGAGGTTCAGGCAACTTTTTGACCCCAGCCCTGAGGGCCAGACTCCCACCCCAAGCCCTGAAAGTGCGGACCCTCCGCCACCAGCAGCCCTAACGACAGAGGACCCCCTACACGTTATCCTGTGGCCCCTGAATATTGAGGCCTCTGGCAGAACTCAGCCCCGTCAGTAGTGAGGCTGAGTCGTCTCCGCCGCCCTTGTACCTGACCGCCAGTACGCCCAGTCCTGACAGTGAGTGATATAAAAGCACAGTGTCCGTGACATAGTGAAGTAAGGGTAGAAGAGCGAGTGTCAGAATATTGAAAGCCAGTGCACGAAACATCAGTAATAATATAAAAGAAAGGTGGAATAAGTAAGGTAACAGTGAAACAGTGCACACGGCAAAGTACTGAAATAAGGGTCTATCTCAGTGAACACGCAACCAGATAGTGACCGCCTCACATTAAGATCATACGGAGGCCTCAGTGCAAGAGTAATAGTTAACGACCCGACCGACAGACCAGTTAGCCTGCCAGCAATGAAAATAGTGCCACAAACTCCACCAGTATACAGAACCTAGACTTTCCCAAAATAACAGTGTTTAGCTTCTCTGCCCTAAGTGCTATTCACCTTACCTGATCGTGTCCTAAGTAATATCCTGTGCGATACTAACACCCGATATCTAAGCCTTAGAATTATAAATGTCTAGCAAAACTGTATTTGTGACATCTGCCCGTTCCACTGTAGAATTTAGTAATGCACATGTAAGGTTGTTGCCTTGAGTTTTTGTGTCCTGCCTCTCTCTTATTTGTCTAAGCTCCGGTCTAGAAAGGGAACCCAGCTGCACACTGGGCATTACAGGGACGGGAAGCCGACCCTAAAACACCTAGCATTACACATTAGTTATAAATCTAGGTTTTCATATGCCACTGAACCTAACAAACAGCAGCAAACACATCTCAAAATAGCTGTATAAATCGAAACAAACTGTTCTACGTCATTTTCTTTTGCTCTGTCAGGATGAATCCTAATAACTCCAAGTGATGATGGTCAGGTATCAGACATGGCGCTACGCAGCTAGTTCTTGATGAATTGCACTGAGGGGAAACTCACATGATGCTGAAGCTGGTGGCAGTAACAGCGCAATGTTATTGCATTTAGAGAGATCTGGGAATACCTCCTTCTATGGACTCATGAAAGTTGGGAGTTCAGTTAGGTTTGAAATAGCAGCCGTGGCAACAGAGGGCATCACGACACCCCCAGGAGGCAACAACGGAGGGATGAGTAGAGCGTGCGCGACGTCCGTGCGATATGGGCATATGTCTCATACGGCCGCTCGCCACTATTCCACGGAGTGTACCCGGTACAAACACCAAAGTCCGGGTGCATTACCCTCCAACCAATCCAACCCTCGCCAGGATCGGGGTTGAGCTAATAAACCAGCTCCAGACAGCACCCCTGCAACGGCCTGTAGCTGTGCACAAGCAGTGGCCCATAGCCACGCACAAGCAATGGCCTGTAGCCTTGCGCAAGCAGCGGCCTACAGCCATGCAATTGCGATGACCGATAGCCACGCATGTAAGAGTCGGCCTATAGCCCCTCGCAGTGCTGTCCACCCCCCCTGCAGAACCTGTGATGGCCAATTGCCACATGTGGGGAGAGAAAGGTACGTCCTCTCTTTTTTTGCAGTTGCCTCGAGGGGCACGACACTGGCAACAGCCCGTAGCCACCTCTCGCCTACACGTTGCCCCCCATATGGGACATTGGCAACAACCTGTAGCTGCGCCCGCAGTCACCCTTTGTCTGCGGCCCCTGTAATGGCTGGTTGCCATACCGACGGGAAAGTGACGGCTGGTAGCCGCCTTCCTCCCATTGCCCAAGGGACCTTGGCGACGGCCAGTAGCCATGCCAGGAAGGGATGCCCCAAAAGTCCCTCACCCCCCGTGACTCCACGACCAGAGGGAGAACCCTGCTTGACCCGCCCTATCGGTGGTAAGGCAGGCCCCACCCTTGTCTCTCCAGCCTGAGGCAGCCTCCAGGAGGAGAATCCCCCATTCACGGACTGCTGGGGAGGACCTGTATTGATCCCGGGGCTGCACTCCATCCAGCCGGCACCAGTGGGGAACCAACAACTGTCGGACTCCTGTCCCCAGCAATGCCACAGCCCTACTCTGACGACGAAGCAGCAGGAGCAAGACCGCAGCAGACAGGCTCCCCACGCTGTCCCCAGTACCCCAGGCATGACCTCTCCAGTCCAGATGAAGAGCGATGGCCTCTCTCTGCACTAGGTGCCTGCAGGAGCACCTACAAGAGCTTTTCGGCCTCAGTCCCGAGGGCCAAACCCCTATACCCAGCCCCTCTAGTACGGGGCCCGTCATCACACCCGATTGAAGCCCGCTCCGGAGCACGACGCCCCTACGAGTAGTCCTGTGCCCCCTAGACGAGAAGGCATCTGAGGGGATTCAGCCGACCCTGGGCTGACACCTGGGAGCTGCCGAGCGGCCGCTCCCTTGCCCCACACCTGTGCCGTGACTGTGACTTCCATGCCCGTGAGGTGAAAGTGACAGAGGTGAACTTTTCCAACTCCACTAAGTGTAAGCCGAGACAATAATAACATTCCACTATCCTGCCCCACTCAGTGAACATGGGACGTGTATAATCATTACAAAGTATATGCAGCCCAATAATTAAGTGTACAAAGTATATGCAGCCCAATAATTAAGTGTACAAAGTATATGCAGCCCAATAATTAAGTGTACTCCCAGCTTCACTTAAGTGCAGTGTCTGTCTGCTTATTCTCGAGACGGCCAGTATCCTGCGTGATACCTACAATATCTCTGCCAGTCTGAGCTTTGCCTTTGTATAGAGTCTTGTGGAACATCTAGCTGTCCTGTATTAATAATTTGGTAATATAATGTAAAGTTGTTGCCCTGTGTTTTTATGCCCTGTTCCTCACACTGCGTCTTGACTCCGGTCTAGAAAGGGAACCCAGCTATACTCTAGGTGTTGCTAGGACAGGAAGCCGGCCTAAAAATACCCAGCATAACAAGGTTGCTAACAATAAGCCTCTCATTTTGCTTCTTTTCCACAAGTCTTCTTGCATGTTGCAGCTTTACATCTAGGTATTCACTGTCCACACAATAGCCTACTGTTCAGCCATACGTTTCAAAGTACCAAGATCAAGAAACTTTGAGCTACTTGGATCTAGCACATACATTGATTTGAGCAACATCTTATTGGCATCAATGAACCTTGAGTGCAGTTCTACAAGTACCGGTAATTACCCAATACTTCGTATACAGGTCTGTACAAAACTGTACTTCTCAAGTGAATCATTGCTGTCTATGTTTTGTTGACCAGTTGACTCCACAACCACGCTGTCCTGCAGAGGTCAAGAGGATCTGGTACTCCTTTTCTGGGCTGGATCTTCAACAGGTACATAAACTTAATTTGGAACACCTTCAGCTTTCACCCACAGTTCATGCCAGCATTCCTTATTCGTGTGAGAAGCCAGGTCTTCCTCAACTGTCTGAACCATGTCTGCTGCAGCTGACAGCTGATGCGATGGAGATTGCAGCATGTCGGATAACAAATTTTTCTGCAAAATGCTGATCCTGACAGTAACGTTGATATAACTATGCTGTCATCAGTAATCTTGAGTTAGGTGTTGGGCATCAATGGCGCGTATTCCTGTGTGTTCCTCAGCTATTTATTTCAGAGTTTCCATGACTGCAGAAAGTATATTTAGAAGGACTTTACAATATAGCCACTGGCATGACCATCTTGTATCACTTAGTTTCTATAGCCTCTTCACCTGCTTTTCAGGATACATTTTTTTTTTTTTAACAACTTATGAGGCACGTGTGAGGCCATGAAAACACAGTCTCAAGAAGTCCAAAGAATTTACAGCTAATTTGACAAACGTAATACAGTCAGCTGTGGCCAGATTCAGTCTGTGGTTATAACGATGAGTGTACACAGCTCTTGGAGCATCTTATTTAAAAAATACCTGAACACCTTTATTCACACCATTCATCACAGTTTGTGATAAGTTTGTTCAATGCAGTCCTTTGGATCTATGTTCCAAGATTTAAATATCTGAATAATTTTCTCCTTCAGATACTTGGCATTCAGTTCATACAGCTGGGCAAAACCCAAAAATTCTTCATGGATATTATTTTGGAAGACATGGTACTGTTGACTGTTTAGACGATGGATTGCTAGCTAAATTGTGCTGCAGAATTCCTGATTTTTCTTGTAATTATGCTACTCATCAGAATTGCCATTTAGCCTGCTATTGTCTATCTATCTATCTATCTATCCATTGCCAGACGCCATAATCCCTTAAGGGGTGGCCATTTGACTTTGAGTTATTTGTTTTATGGGGAGGGGCACTAACCCTCCACCAACCCACTTGCTGACATGTAGGGAGCACGTATGGTTTGGTTATATGGTTACCACCCAACACTGTAAATGGTTTCTCGGCTTTTGTACATTAATTGTTAAAATGCAGCAGGACATCAAAACAGACCGCACCAAGCCACCATAAGGAACCCACAGAGGAGTGTACGTGGTGCAAATGAGCTCCGGGCAGAAACGGCTTAAGTCCACCCGGGCCACGCGCCCCTATGACACGGAACTGGCCCGCCGCCACCATAGCAGGAATACAAGAAGACCTGCCGGGCGAGCTGCCCACAGATCAGACTGGGGCGGAACTGTTTCTCCAGTTCCTAACAGCACCCCTGAAATGGCCGATAGCCGCTCACCCTCCTACAGGAGACGGCCAGAAGCCGCTCTAGGAGGAAACTAGGAGACGGCCCGAAGTTGCTCCCGCCTTCGTCAGTAGATAGCCTGAAGCCACTCGGAAGGTGCCCCTCGGAGAGACGGCCTGCAGCTGCTCGCCCTCCTGCAGGAGACAACCTGAAGCCACTCCCGCCTTTGTCAGAAGATGGTCTGAAGCCACTCAGAAGGTGCCCCTTGGAGAGACGACCTCCAGCTGCTCACCCTCCTACAGAAGATGGCCTGAAGCCGCTCCGAAGGCCAATCAGAAGACGGACGGTAGCCACTTCCACCTTCGTCAGGAGACGGCTGGAAGACACTCTGAAGGTGCCCCTCAAGAGACGGCCGGTAGCCGCTCACTTTCCTACAGAAGACGGCCTAAAGCCACTCCGGAGGTCAATCAGGAGATGGTCTGAAGCCACTCTGAAGATGCCCCAGGAGAGCCGGCCTGTAGCTGCTCTACCCTCCTGCAGGAGGTGGCTGGTAGCCACTCTGAAGGCGTCCCAAGACGGCCACGGCCAGTAGCTGGACCCTACCGCCAGAGACAGCCTGAAGCTGCTTCTTCGTCAGGTGCTGAGCCCGGTTCACCTACCCACGACTTGGAGAGGCCCTATGACTACCATCGGGCTCTTTTCCCTAAAGCCAGTGGAGACGTCCCTGATGGACCCCAACGCCGGCAGACACCGCAGCTCAACCTTGATGGTGTCCCCAACCTACAGGGACTGCAGCCTCCTGACCTCCCCTCAAACTTCTGGGCGGGACCTCCCTGCACCCAGATGCCAGTGATCCTCATCCTCTGTCAGGTGCCTGACTCAGAAGTTCAGGCAACTGTTTGGCTCCAGCCCAGAGGGCCAGACTCCCACCCCGAGCCCAGAAACCTCGGGCCCCTACACCCCCAGCAGCCCCAGATGAGCGAGGACGCCCCTATGCATTGTCCCTGCCCCCAGGACCTAGCCGCCCCTGGCAGATCCCAGCCCCATCAGTAGGGAGTCTGAGACTCCGTCACCGCCCCTGCGCCTGACTGACACGTCCGACCTGACAGTGAGTGAAATTGAACACACACAGCATACAAATAGTGTAGGAGTGACAGAGTAAAGTGGGCCAGTGGTTAGAGCATCAAAGAATGTGGTGGAAAAAATAGTTCAATAGTAAGACAGTGAAGGATGGGCCTACCATAATGTACAGTGTTGCTGTAAGGCAGTGAAGATCATACATAGGCCCCTGAGTTGAAGTTCTAGTACCGCCAGCTCCACCTGGGTACAGAGTAAAGTAATGTAAAAGTGATCTACGGGCCAAGGTACAGTGAACACTCTATACAACAGTGACGGCACATCTCAGTAAGGTCACATTTAGGTCCAGTGTAAAATATTAATGCTACCCTGGGAAATCAAGACAACCACCACCACCGACCTAGGAAATCTAAACTCCCCCACCAATCTGGTCCTGTACAGTATCCTGTGTGATACTATTATTCCGTATCTGCAGCCCAAGGACTATAATTGTCCAGCTTGTTTGTATTTGTGACATCTGTTCGTTTCTGTGTAAGATTTAGTAATACACATGTAAGGTGTTGCCTTGAGTTTTTGTGTCCTGCCTCTCTCTTATTTGTCTAAGCTCCAGTCTAGAAGGAGAACCCAGCTAATCATTAGGTGCTCTAGGGACGGGAGGCCGACCCTAAAACACTTAGCATTTGTTCTTGATCCGGGCATATGAGAGAGGTGATCAAGAAATACTATCAAAATGGCAGCTAAACAGCATGTGCAATTACCAAAATTCGACCCCGAACAGTATGATGTTCACACATACCTGGCAATTATTAAACCTTTGCTAGATATCGGATTCGAGGACGATAAGCAAAAAATCGCAGTCACGCTCCCATTACTAGGCAAAGTGGCAGCTAATATTGCACCCAAAAACGTTCTGGGGCTCACTTGGCAAAATTTCACGAAAAACCACCACCCCGGGCAGGCGTGAAGTCTCCTCCCTAGGTAATGAGGGGCCGAACGATGAACCTGGCCCCGTAGAGGAAGCCGAACCCAGGGAGCAGGAGCCAGAGGAAGAAGAAGGAGGCCCCCGACAGTTGGATTTTTAGGACCGCCCCCACACCTTCCCACGGTGGTGGGGGCCACTTCCCCCAAATACCGCCCCCTAGTTTACCACAAGATGAAGCTGAACGGGGTAAATGCCAGATTGCCGGTTGTCACGGGAGCAGCCAGATCTTGCCTATATAGCCACTACTTCTCCCGTCACAAGTCGACCTTTGGCCTACTACTCCTGACAGCTACTCACCTGGTGGACGTGGGGGATGGCCCCCTGCCGATCCATGGGGAAACACGGGCCCTGCGTGTCAACACCCATCAGCCGGCATCGGCGTTGCACAAATTTATTGTATTCGACTCTTCCTGCCAAAACTACAACTGCTATCTGGGGCTGGACCTGCTGCAGAAGCTGGGCACCACCATCAACTGCCAGAATAGACAGCTCCAGTTCCGGAAACCCCCCGGTTCCCCCCTCCCATGAGGGCCGTCTGGACTTGCACGCCCCGGCCCCGGCAGGAAGACTCCCCGCCCCCCTCTCTCTACCCCCCTTCCCTCCTTCCCCACCGCCACCTGCTCGGCTGTCACTATCCCCCCTCATCACGAGGCTTGGGTGCCCCTTAACCGGCCCTCAGGTACCTCCATTCTATTCTCCCCCCTCCTTCTGCCTGGAACCCTTTCAGCCTGCCTCCTGCCCCAAACCTTCCTTCCCCCTCATCACTTGGCAGTCTGGATTGCAAATCTTGCTCCTCGCCCCTCACCCTCCCAATAGGGCCCGTAATCAGAGAGATGGAAGAAGCCGAGCCCTGTGCCCCTTCCCCATCCCTTTCCCCTGCTTCTCTGTCCCCTATCCTCGACCATCTCTCCGCCCACCAATCCGACACCCTCCGCTGCCTTCTCCTGGACTTCCAGGACCTATTTGCGGCAGGACCCACTGACATTGGACATTCCACCTACCTAGCTCACGAGATCCATATGATGGGCCCACCAATCCGACAGCCATCCCGGAGGAAAAAACCCAAGCAATGGGAAGAGGAAGACTGCCAGGTGCAGGAGATGGTTGAGCTGGAGTCGTCTCCTCCTCTACCAGCCCTTGGTCCTCCCTCTTCGTCCTCGTGAAGAAAAAGGATGGCATGATGCGGTTCTGCGTCGATTACCGCCGGCCCAACGACGTCACTACCAAGGACACCACTCCACTCCCGCAAATAGACGATTCCCTAGACTCCCTATACGGTGCATCCTGGTTCTCCACCCTCAATCTCCAGTTGGGGTACTGGCAGGTTCCAGTGCGGCCAGAGGACAGAGGCAAAACTGCGTTTTCCACCAGCAATGGGAAACATTATGAATTTAAAGTTTTACCTTTCGGTCTCTGTAATGCCCCTGCCACCTTTTCAAGGCTCATGGAATCCGTCCTCAGCAGCCTTACGTGGAAGATCTGTCTGGCGTACTTGGACGACGTCATCATGTTCAGCCAGACCTGGGCCAACCACCTGCAGTGCCTCCACCGGGTTTTTTCCCAAATCCGACAGGCAGGCCTCAAACTCCAGCCCTCCAAGTGCATCCAGGCCGCCAGAAACGTCTCATTCCTGGGGCATGTCATCTCCCAGGCTGGCATATCTCCCGACCCCGACAAACTCCGCGCCATCACGGACATCCCCCCATCCAGTGATGTCCATGGAATCTGAGCATTTCTCGGCCTGACTTCCTACTACCGCCGTTTCGTGAGGGGATTCGCGCACATCGCCAAGCCCCTCCACGACATGACCCGAAAGGGAGAGCCGTTCATCTGGACAGACGAGAGTCGAGCCACCTTCCAACAACTTAAGGATAAGCTCATATACGCCCCTGTCGTCACTTTCCTCAACTACACCCTTCCATTTCGGCTCTACACAGACGTCTCCCTCATTACAATCGGGGCCATGCTGGCACAAGTCTAAGAGGGCTGCGAACACATCATCACCTGCACCAGTCGTACCTTAAATCCGGTGGAGAAATATAGGATTGCCTGTTGGTAGTCAGGTAATTATTAACACGTAATCGTGATGCAGGGGACACTTATTTTATGGAACGTTTATACCAAAAAGTATCATGTTGGATGTCGGTTAGGGCAACCACTGTCTTAAAATGTGGTGGTCTTTAGGTATTGAGCCCATGACCTGTTCTCTGTAATTATTATTGTATCAAAAACCACAAACACTGACACTTCTGGTCGTCATTACCTCCGCCAACGAAGCTGGACGTGGATATGTATTCGCCTGTGTCTGTTTTTTTGTTTGTTCGTCCACACGATATTTACAGAAGTTCCCAATGGATTTCAGTGAAATTTTGTGGAAGGTTGGCCCTTAGGCAAAGAAAGAATTAGTTACCAGTCGCGATATCGAAGCTGGTATTGTTTTCTGTGTGTCTGTTAGCACGATAACTTCGCAACCGCTCAAGATATCATCATAATATTTTGCAGGTATGTCTATCTATCTATATACCTAGGCTGCTTCCCCCAAGGAAAGGGAGGTAGTCGAGACAGGACGACACACTCCCCATTTACTCATCCATTCAAACACATTCATTCGCATCTTAGCCCCAAAGGGGAGAACGGACAGATCCTCACCGCACCACACAGCACAAGGGTTAAGTGCGCAGTGCAATCAGTGACATCCGCAGCAGGGCCCAACAGCAGAGCTGGTTTACCCCTGCCACATCATAACAGACCCATCCCCTTACCTGCACCTGACCTGACTAGCTGATCAGACCAAATGCGGGAGAATATCCCCTCAGAGCTGCGTCATCATTTATTCATTCACAATTTCTCTCCATTTATTTCTGTCACACACAGCCACTCTTCTTTGCCCAACAGACATCCCTCTTGCATCCAGCGCTTTCTTCACACTGTCCATCCATCCTATTCGTGGTCTTCATCTCAGCCTTACACCTCTCACATCAGATCTAGTTATCCTTTTCACCAATCACTCATTATCCATTCTCTCCATATGCCCAAACCATCGCAACACCCTCTGCTCAACTCTACCAGCCATCTCCCGAACAACTCCAGTTCTCCTTCGCGCTTCATCATTTCGCACTCGATCCGTATGTGTCACTCCACACATACTCCTCAGACATCTCATCTCCATTACATTCAAAATTTTCCTCTCTGCTACACCCATATTCCATGTTTCAGCCCCATATAATGGAGTCGATACTACAACACCCTCATACAGCCTTCTCTTTACATCCATTCTAAGCGAACGACATCTAAACACTTTTTTCATTCCTCCCAGCACCTTTCCTACTTCATTTATTCTAAACTTCACTTCTGTATCTATTCTTCCACCCACAGCAACATGTGACCCTAGATATTTAAAACACTCTACCTCCTCAAGCAACTCGCCATTCAAAACTATATTCATCCCCCTACCATCTACCAACCTCGTACACTTCAACACTTTACTCTTATTCTCATTTACTTTCAATTTCCTCCTTTCACACACCCTTCCAAACTCCTCTACCAACTGTCTCAATCTCTCCTCTGAATCAGCCACCAGTGCAGTATCATCTGCAAACAGCAGCTGCTTTAGATTCCACTCTCCACCATCAACATTCACCAGACTCAGACCTCCACCTAAAACTCTTGCATTCACCTCCCTTACAACACCATCCATGTAAATATTAAACAACCAAGGTGACATTACACATCCCTGTCGAAGCCCCACTCTAATGGGAAACCAATTGTTCACAGCATTTCCCACTCTTACACACGCTGTACTATTTACATAAAAACTTTTCACCCCTTTTAGTAACCTACCATCAAGTCCATACAATCTTAAAACAGTCCACAAAGCCTCCCTATCAATTCTATCATACACTTTCTCTAAATCCATGAATGCCCAAAACACATCCTTGCCTTTCGCTAAATACTTTTCACACACTTGTCTCACAGCAAACACCTGATCCACGCATCCCTTCCCTCTCCTAAAGCCATTCTCCTCATCACCAATCACTCCCTCTGTACCCTCTCTAACTGTCATAATTAACACTCTACCATAAACCTTACCTACAACACTCAACAGCCTTATACCCCTAAAGCTAGTACATTCATACTTATCACCCTTGCCTTTATACAACGGGACCACACAAGCACTTGTCCAGTCAATTGGCATTATACCTTTCACAAAGCACACATTCAACAATCTTAATAACCAGTCAACAATAGTCACTCCACCACCCTTCAGGCATTCCACAGCACACCCATCCATAACTGCAGCTTTCCCTGTTTTCATCTCCTTTACTGCCTTCTCCACTTCCTTCTTCGTGATCAAAGAATCATTCAACTCTCCCAACACATTTATTCCTTGCACCCTTCCATCCGCCACAATCTCAGCCACTCTTTCCTCCTCTACATTTAACAATCTTTCGAAATACTCTGCTCATCTCTTCCTTACTGCATTCATCTCAGTTAACATCCTTCCATCCTCTGCTTTTACTCGTTCTTCCTTCCCAGACTCTCCCTTTCGCTTTCGCACTCTCTTCACCTCCTTCCAAAACATTTTCTTTTTCTGTTGAAAATTCTCTGTCAGCCGCCTACCCCACCTCTCATCTGCTGCCACTTTAGCATCACGCATAGCCCTTCTCGCCCTATTCCTCTTTTCCTTATACGTTTCATATCCTGTGCAGCCACACTTCATATGCACGTCTCTTCTCAGCCACAGCCATACTTACTTCCTCGCACCACCATTCACTTCTTTTTCTTACACCACCACCCACACGTCTCACACCACACACCTCTTCTGCATGCCTCACCACAGCACTCTTAAACATCTGCCATTCCTCCTCCACACTGCCATTTTCCTGATCTTTCATTGCGTTCCACTCATCTTTCAATTTCTCCTGATACTCTATCTTTTTCTCTCTTTTATCCAACTCACTCACTTTCAAAACCTCCCTGCCACACCTAACCCTCCTAGTTCTCACCCATCTCTTACCTACTCTTAACTTTCCCTCCACCAGGTAGTGGTCAGACATACCTCCACCCTCCCCTCTCAGAACTCTCACATCCAACAATCTTCCTATTACATTCCTAGATACAACCACATAGTCCATCAAAGCTCTATCAACAACCCTTCCACCCTCCTGTCTCACCCATGTATACTTATAAATATCTTTCTTCTCAAACAGCGTATTTCCAATCACCATCTCTCGCTCAACACACATCGCTATCATTCGTTCCCCATTTTTATTTCTTCCAGGTACACCATGGATACCAACTACGCCTTCAATTGCTACATTTCCCACTCTAGCATTCAGATCTCCCATCATTACCACATTTACATTCGCTCCAAAACTCTGCAGACACTCATCAACAGAAAGACTCCCTCTCTTCCTCATCCCTTTCACTACCAGGCCCATATGCACTCACAAACACCCACAACTCACGTTCAGATTTCGCTTTCACCCACATCAGTCTCGATGACACCTCCTTCCATTCAATCACACACTGCTGTACTTCCGGACTCATTCACAAGGCCACACCTTCTCTTGCCCTTCCTTTATCAACACCTGACAATCTTCCATTCACACTTCCAAACATAGACTCACCCTTCCCTTTCATCTTCGTTTCACTCAAAGCTAACACATCCAACTTTCTTCTCACAAACATTCTCCCGATCTCCTCCCTTTTAGCCTCAATCGTACTACATCCACGCACATTCATAGACCCAATCTTCAGGGTACGGGGATAACTCCATCCCCCATCCCTTTCTCTGGCCTGTCTCATTTTAGAACTAAAAAGCAGAGGAGGGGGTCCCTAGTCCCCTCACCCAGCCCCTTTTAGTCGCCTTTTACGACACGCAGGGAATACGGTGACAGTATTCTTCCTAACACAACCTGGTCGCAGAGTAGTAGTGCCACCCCATAGTGCGGCCAGATTGTGTTCCCCCCCGCCATAGGGGTAACGGAAAAAAAAAAAAAATCGATCACGAGTTCGAAATTGGCGAAAGTAGGTCAAGGTATGTGTGTCTTTTAGCATAATAACTTCGCAACCAATGAAGGTATCATCACAAAATTTTACAGGTGTGTAGTAGATTTGAAAGTCTTGTACATGTTCGAAATTCGTGAAAGTAGGTAAAGGTCTGTGTGTCCGTTACCACTATAACTTCGCAACCGCTGAAGACATTATCAAAAAAATTTACAGACGTGAAGTATGGATAAAAATCTCCTACGAGTTCGAATTAGTGAAAGTAGGTTAAGATCAAGACCTTATCCCGAGCCGCGCTAGATATGTATCGGCTCGCGGCTGGTGTGATCCACCTTTTTTTTTTTGGGGGGGGGGGGACTGTAGTCAAATTTTGGGGCGGATCCGGTTCCGGATCCGGATCTTGTGTATCCAGCACAATTTAAGTTCTCAATGAATTCCAATGAAATGTTGCGGAAGAGTGGTCCATGGCCCAAAAAAGAATTGATTGAATTTGGGGGCCGACCTGGATCCGGATATTTCAATGCCATGTTGTTTCTCTGGAGAAACAAAATACGTAACCATAAACGGAGGAAAAAATCAATAAACGAACGGTAATGCAGAAATTCATATTCTGTGAAAATGTCACGCAGCACGTAATGAAGTATTTCTACGGAAGTGATCTGAAACTCTTAGCCTAATATAACTCTCATCTGTATTTTAGCGGTAAACTGCTGTTTTAGTAATAACAGAAACATTCCCACGGTAATATATTTCATCCAGTAATACGTCACAAATCGGTTGTAGATTAGACATCAAAGAAAACTTTCCTTCTGACGAGGTCATCGAGATCACAGTTGTTTTACAAACCTCGCCAAAACAATGAAATCATAATAATGTCAAAGAGATGCCCCTGTTTCATCATGGTGTTGTAGCCTACCTCGAAATTATTCATTAAGACATGCCGCCTTTAAAGTTAAGCAGCCCTCATGTGAATGACTTTTTTTTTTTTTTTTTTTTTTTTTTTGCCTTAAGATGTTTACAATGTGGGTGTCAGTACAAGATTAATTATTGGTCATTTGAGGACGTGTACCGACACAGAAACTCCAAGTCGGTTATGTGACATTAAATTTGTTAACGTAACGTCACAGGTTAGCTTACGGGGTGAAAGTTATAATAATCACTTTAACGGAATATTTTCAACTGTGTGGGGAATAATTGGAAATCACTGGCAGATACGACATCGTAATTGTTTTCGTGCTTCCACTCATCATGTTTTAATGTGAATGATAGATGCTACATAATGAAAGTGTTCAGCATTAGATTTCTATTGAGGTCAAAGGATTTGCCGCTTGCACTATGGTGTGATTATTTAATATACAAAGCAATACTATGAAGAGCATTTCCGCACATGCCATAGCTACATTAATTCATCAGGAAGTGAAACTGAATTCGAGCTGGGGTTCACTCTGGCATAGTATCTCAAAGCCCAACTCGATTCACCTGAAGTCGTAAAGGTTACAGTGTTACCAGACGGAACGCAGAAGGGTTGGCTTTTTTTTTTTTTTTATGCGAGGAAGAAGGAACCAAAGGCCATGAGCCCGCAGTAACAGTTCCCTCCAAGAAAAAACAAAATACAATAGAGAGCCAAATTCAAGATCCGATCATTTTGAGATGCCTGGACACACTGCTTTTGAAAGACTGGAGATCATAGGCAGCAGGAAATACAGACTGAGGGAGACAGTTCCAGAGTTGACCTGTTGCATAAATGAAAGACTGGGAGTAACGGTTAACTCTTGCATTAGAGAGTTGGACAGAAAAGGGATGAGAGTTTGCTGCCAGACGGGTGCTACGCGCCCGTCGTAGAGGTGGAGGAATGCAAGCAGACAGTTCAGAGGAGCAGTGACCATTAAAGTAGCGATAGAAAAGAGATAAAGATGCAACAGTGCGGCGAAGAGACAGAGGTTGAAGGGAGTCAGTAAGAGGAGGAGAGTTAATGAGACGAAAAGCCTTTGACTCCACCTTATTGAGAAGAGCTGTATGTGGGGAGCCTCCCCACACATGAGAGTTGTACTCCACACAGGGGCGGATAAAACCCCTGTATAGGGTCAACAATTGTGCAGGGGTAAAGAAAGAGCGGAGTCGGCTAAGCACACCCAATCTCTTGGAAGCAGATTTTACAAGAGATGTAATATGATCTTTCCAAGATAAGTCCCGAGTAAATGAAACCCCAAGCATGTTCAAGGATGATGCAGGAGTAAGCTGAATATTATTAAACATTAGTGGGTATACCTGTGGATGATTTTGTCAGGTTGATAGGTGTAAGAACTGAGTCTTAGATGCATTAAAAACAACCATATTATTTTTACCCCAGTCAGAGATACGAGCCAAGTCAGACATTAGATGTACCATAGCCTCATCCCTTGTTTGTTGAAGTAACTGTTGAAATGGGCGTTGCGGGAACCGAATGGAAAGGTGAAGGGTGGAGTCATCAGCGTATGAGTGGATACGGTTAAATGTACAGCTTAGAAGATCATTGATGAATAATAGGAGGAGAGTTGGTGACAGGACAGAGCCCTGAGGAACACCACTGTTGATAGAACTAGGAGAAGAACGATGGCCTTCTACAACAGTGGCTATAGAACGACCAGAAAGGAAGCTATCGATGAAGGCACAGATACAAGGATAGAAACCGTAGGAGGGCAGTTTGGAAATTAAAGATTTATGCCAGACTCGATCGAAAGCCTTTGAGATGTCAAGTGCAATGGCAAAGCTTTCGCCAAAGTCCCAAAAGGAGGATGACCAGGAGTCTGAAAGGTAGGTGAGAAGATCGCCAGTGGAGCGTCCCTGACGGAACCCGTGCTGACGATCGGAAAGAAGGTTGTGATAGGAAAGATGCCTTAAAATTTTTCTATTGAGAATTGACTTGAAAACTTTTGAAATACAGGACGTTAAAGCAATTGGACGATAGTTGGAGGGTTGGGAGTGGTCACCCTTCTTTGGGACTGGCTGAATGAGAGCAAACTTCCAGCAAGAAGGAAAGGTACAAGTTGACAGACAAAGGCAAAAGAGTTTGCCTAGGCAGGGTGTAAGCACAGAAGCACAGTTCTTGAGAACAACAAGAGGGACCCCATCAGGCCCATATGCTTGTTAGTACTGAGGCCAGTGATGGCAGAAAATACATCAGCTGAAGACATTTTAATGTCAGCCATGAGGAAGTCAGAGGGGGGAAGTGATGGAGGAACAGCACCGGAATCGTCTAAGGTGGAATTGGAGGAGAAAGTCTGTGCGAAGAGATCTGCTTTATCAGTAGAAGAAATAGCTACAGAACCATCAGAGTAGAAAAGAGGAGGGAAGGATGATGAGGTAAAGTTGTTTGAAAGGTTTTTGGCACGGTGCCAGAAGAAGCGGGAAGAATTCGAGTTGGAGAGTTGAGAGCATTTAGTATGGATGAAATTATTTTTAGCAGAGCGAAGAACAGACTTAGCACGATTCCGGGCAGAAACGGAAAGATGATGTGATTCAGGGGTGGGTTGGCTCTGGTATCTTTTGTAGGACCTCTCCTTGTTGCGGACAGCATTAGAACAAGCATGATTAAACCAAGGCTTTCTTGCGTTAGTGAAAGGATATGAGAAAGGAATGTATGCTTCCATGCCCGAGAGAATAACCTCCGTAATGCGCAAGGCACACTCAGATGGCTCACGGCCATGGAAGCAATAATCATTCCAGGGAAAATCAAAGAAGTACTGCCTGAGGGCCTCCCAGTCCGTGGCTCCAAAATGCCACAGACGACGTTTCCCTGGAGGGTCCACAGGCCGTACCGGAATGATAGGACAGGTTAAGGTGATAAGCGAGGGATCACTTCTTTTATGAGTGACTGTACCACCGATTGGCTCTCCATTCGGTGTAAAGCCAGATAATGTGCCATAAGTTGCGCCATTGTCTGTCTCAGCCCTCTCTCCTAAAAACTCTCGTACAATATTATTCATGAGTAAAAGATTAAAATTAAGCATAAAATGCAATACGGTAATTTGATACAGTGCATAAAGTACAGTAATAGAGTACATTTTAAATTCATAATTACACTGTACTCACCTAGTGCTGGCACTGATGGAGGGTAGAGTACTTGTAGTACACAGTGTAATGCAGTGCACTTAATCCTGTGTGGTCTAGCGGAGAATTGCTCCACCACCTCAGACTCTGTCTTAGCCAAGGGTGTTGGAGGAGACACTGGTGAATGAGTGGGGGTAAGGCTGAGATCCAGTGAGGCCTCTGAATGCTGCAAGATCTCTGGCAGAGACACCATCCTTGAAGGCACTTAAGGCTGAGATGGTGGTGCCATGGCAGAGGTGCCTCGTTGTTACACTGATGGTGCTGTCCCAAAGGTGAAGAAGCAGTGGCCAAAGTGGTATCTGGCTGAAGTGAACGAGGCCAATGTGAAGAGGCAGAGGGCTGGGGTGACAGAGGTTGATACGAGGAGGTTGAAGGCTGGGGAGACAGAGGATGATGCGAGGAGCCTGAAGGCTAGGGCAATGGAGTGGCAGGCATCACCAGACGATAAACGGGCGCGATGGAGTACTGCCTCGTGATCCTTCCCAACTGCATCTTTGTAACATTTTTACGGACCTCTCTCAGGTAGGTGGCCATGACATCGGTGAAGATGGCCTGGCGACTGGGATGCTTGAAGTAGTCGAGAAGGTTGTCCACTACATCATGGACTTGCTGGAGCCTCGAGATATCGGCCACTTCGTCATCATCATCTTCTTCCTCCTTCCCTGCATCCTCATGGCCCCTTGCAGTCACGGACTCCACGATTTCCTGGTCGAACATAGTCTGGTACATGGGGTCTCCCTCGTTCACTTCCAGCCAATCATGCATGGTGTCCTCAGTTATCTGTTCTCCTGCAGCTTCCATCCGCTGGACAAGATCCTGAGCTTCAAATCCAGTGAAGTCAGCAATGGCCTCTTCACCCTTCAGGAGCTTGTTCCAACCGTGTTCAAGCGTAAATACAGAGAATTCCCTCCAAACATTGGCCCATTTATAGATTGCAGACTTCGGGGAATACCACATGAGTTTGGCCAAGTGTCACGGGGTTTTTACAATATATGCTAAATATTATTTAATTGATAATAATATTCAATAATATTGAAGAGCAGGGACAATGATCGTCTTACTAAATCAAGCAACGATTACTTTATGCTGACTTCTTCGCACGATTCTCTAAGAACGAGAATTTATAAACTTCCTCAACAGTACACAGCAGAGACTAATTACTCAATTGCTGTTTCTTAGTACTGTTAGCCTCTGGAGAAAGTTACTTCACCCCTGACAATAAATAACTAATACTAATAATAATATCAGGCTCTTGCTGGTGCTTAACTCCTAGGAGGCACAACGGATTTTAAGTTTAATACAAGACTGGCCTAAGTACCAGTTATGAATGACAAACGTTTATGCAAGCTAGGAGCTATATGGGAAATAAGCTTAATTATGGAGAAATGAAACAAGAGTTTACATTACATTAAGCTCAATAAAAAGAACTGTTAAATTTATTGATTACAAAATAAATTTAACATTACATTTCAAATCAATGAGATCGCACTCACTCACTCACACAAAAGCTAAATTCTTACGCCTAGGAAAAACACCTTAACTAAACTCTTAAGACTAGGAAAACGAAAAGAAATACTAGTCAATGAATGCGGTGTATCACCCAACAAGGGTGGGAGCACTGGGGAACTGTTCTAGTGGAGCTTGGGTGCTAGCTGACCTCTCCTCTCACACTTCTGGAGCACAGGACCTCTCTCCATCACAACAAACACTCGACTGACTAAGTCGTGGGAAAAAAGGGGAGCAGTAGGCCGCATTTTTTTAACGGTCGAGTGAGCGAAACGCGCCCAAAACAAATCGCTCAGCGGAAGCGCTAATGTCTCACGCAAAGACGATAACGTATGACACTGAAAAATTGATTTGACAAAGCTTCTGTCCGAATGAGCGGTTAACTGAACGATACACAGTGAGTTTTCCACTAATAGTTCGTGGCTTCTCACAAAAGGGAAATGTCGCGAATTTGATTCGTGACATTACGCCCCTACAAAATTAAATTTTTTCCTTATGGGAAAAAATTTGTGGATTATATATATATATATATATATATATATATATATATATATATATATATATATATATGTACACATCCTAACTCAGTCACACAAGATTCACACTGTGGTGTATGTGCTATCCTGCTACAGGAGAAAGTCGCAGTCGCCAGTGAGCGAAAAAACCTCGTAATTACGTTAATAGAAGCAAGCTTGAGGGAAAAACTCTGTGATGACGGTGAAAATCCTGTACTCAGGTCAAACTGAACACGGTGTAGATGTGATAGTTGTAGTGTAACTGTACGTACGTGTAAAATGACATAGTAAATAATAACATGGCGACAACGAAGGCAGAGGAGAAGAGGCGGCAGCGTGCGGCAGACGATCAGCTGGCCCGGACAGCAAAACTGCTACACCCATTGCTGTACCTGCAAAACCAATTGAGGTGGAGCATCAAAAATGTCAATGAGACAAAAATTTTATTATGTTACAATTACTCTCTCTGCCTAGCAGTCAGTGCTACGACGTACATTCGAGGTCGCCATTAATTATAGCACACGATTATGGTCGGCAAGTTGAGAATCCTTGTGCAAACTTGGGTCTTCCATAGCCTCGAACTGCACACGGGTCCTCAACCTGTGCCTTAACCTACAGTACTTATATTAATATCAGGAAGCTGAGAATCCTTGTGCAAACTCGGGTCTTCCAAAGCCTCGAGTCGCCTCTGCGGAGTTCTCTCTCGAACTTTCCCCTTAACCTACGGTACTTATATTAGTATCGGGGAGCTGAGAATCCTTGTGCAAACTCGGGTCTTCCATAGCCTCGAGTCGCCTCTGCGGAGTTCTCTCTCGAACTTCCCCCTTAACCTACAGTACATCATATGTATGTACAGGCCCTGGACATAATGTGTCCTGTGGGGCCAACAAGTGAGACGTCAGGTCTACACCCACTTCACCACTACCCTGTCTCTCAACTGACTCAGAGATTACAGGTGTGGTTACGAACGGCACAGGAAGGACATGTCCCTGATTAGTGGTGTTACTCTGACACACACTGCAGGAACGGACAAAACTATCTATGTCTCGTCCCATCCCTGGCCAGAAAAAGTCAGCTCAGATACGGCCCTGGGTCTTCCTTTTGCCCATGTGACCTCCTGAGGCTGAACAATGACCCCATTGTATCACTGCTAGGCGGTACTTGGCGGGAATGATAAACTGCAGTCGAACCTCGCCCTCGGGTGTTCGTGCTCTCGTTCTCTCTCTCGTTCCTCACGCTGTTCTCGCTCGTATTCGCTTCTCGCTCGTATTCGCGCTGAATCTTATGCTCTTCACGGGCATCATTCTCGCGCTGCTGCTCCTGATTATGCCGTGAGAGTATATACTCTTTAATTTCGGTTGGGTCCGAAAGACCCATTTCTTTGGCTTCCTGTAAAAATACAGTGGTAGCCATGGCGCTAATTTATTAAGCAAACGAAACTGAGTACTGACTGCTTCGCTCGCAAACGAATACTAATAAACACAAGTAAAGAGTACAGACACAAGCTAGTGGTGACCAGTCTTATCTAGTTAACTGGCAAAGATTAAAGCAAAAATGCAAATGACTGGGAAGACTCAATAATAAACACAATGGGTACGGCGACTTCCCAGGAGCGAATAAAATCGTCTGGCATTACCAAGAACAAACTAAATAGAGTTAAGTACTCTATGGATTGATAAAGCAAATATTCACTTGCTAAATTAACGGTAAACATCAGTAAACTTGTGCCTATAAACTTTAATTATAAATACCTAAATATGAACGAGTGAGTACTATCTCGTGAATAGCTTTAGAGCTAGGAGTTAATATCCTGGAATGAGGTCGCCAATTGTCACGGGGTTTTTAAAATATCACGGGGTTTTTACAATATATGCTAAATATTATTTAATTGATAATAATATTCAATAATATTGAAAAGCAGGGACAATGATCGTCTTACTAAATCAAGCAACGATTACTTTACGCTGACTTCTTCGCACGATTCTCTAAGAACGAGAATTTATAAACTTCCTCAACAGTACACAGCAGAGACTAATTACTCAATTGCTGTTTCTTAGTACTGTTAGCCTCTGGAGAAAGTTACTTCACCCCTGACAATAAATAACTAATACTAATAATAATATCAGGCTCTTGCTGGTGCTTAACTCCTAGGAGGCACAACGGATTTTAAGTTTAATACAAGACTGGCCTAAGTACCAGTTATGAATGGCAAACGTTTATGCAAGCTAGGAGCTATATGGGAAATAAGCTTAATTATGGAGAAATGAAACAAGAGTTTACATTACATTAAGCTCAATAAAAAGAACTTAAATTTATTGATAACAAAATAAATTTAACGTTACATTTCAAATCAATGAGATCGCACTCACTCACTCACACAAAAGCTAAATTCTTACGCCTAGGAAAAACACCTTAACTAAACTCTTAAGACTAGGAAAACGAAAAGAAATACTAGTCAATGAATGCGGTGTATCACCCAACAAGGGTGGGAGCACTGGGGAACTATTCTAGTGGAGCTTGGGTGCTAGCTGACCTCTCCTCTCACACTTCTGGAGCACAGGACTTCTCTCCATCACAACAAACACTCGACTGACTAAGTCGTGGGAAAAAAGGGGAGCAGTAGGCCGCATTTTTTTAACGGTCGAGTGAGCGAAACGCGCCCAAAACAAATCGCTCAGCGGAAGCGCTAATGTCTCACGCAAAGACGATAACGTATGACACTGAAAAATTGATTTGACAAAGCTTCTGTCCGAATGAGCGGTTAACTGAACGATACACAGTGAGTTTTCCACTAATAGTTCGTGGCTTCTCACAAAAGGGAAATGTCGCGAATTTGATTCGTGACATTACGCCCCTACAAAATTAAATTTTTTCCTTATGGGAAAAAATTTGTGGATATATATATATATATATATATATATATATATATATATATATATATATATATATATATATATATATGTACACATCCTAACTCAGTCACACAAGATTCACACTGTGGTGTGTGTGCTATCCTGCTACAGGAGATAGTCGCAGTCGCCAGTGAGCGAAAAAAAAAACTCGTATTTACGTTAATAGAAGCAAGCTTGAGGGAAAAATTCTGTGATGACGGTGAAAATCCTGTACTCAGGTCAAACTGAACACGGTGTAGATGTGATAGTTGTAGTGTAACTGTACGTACGTGTAAAATGACATAGTAAATAATAATATGGCGACAACGAAGGCAGAGGAGAAGAGGCGGCAGCGTGCGGCAGATGATCAGCTGTCCCCCACAGCAAAACTGCTACACCCATTGCTGTACCTGCAAAACCAATTGAGGTGGAGCATCAAAAATGTCAATGAGACAAAAATTTTATTATGTTACAATTACTCTCTCTGCCTAGCAGTCAGTGCTACGACGTACATTCGAGGTCGCCATTAATTATAGCACACGATTATGGTCGGCAAGTTGAGAATCCTTGTGCAAACTTGGATCTTCCATAGCCTCGATCTGCACACGGGTCCTCAACCTATGCCTTAACCTACAGTACTTATATTAATATCAGGAAGCTGAGAATCCTTGTGCAAACTCGGGTCTTCCATAGCCTCGAGTCGCCTCTGCGGAGTTCTCTCTCGAACTTCCCCCTTAACCTACAGTACTTATATTAGTATCGGGGAGCTGAGAATCCTTGTGCAAACTCGGGTCTTCCATAGCCTCGAGTCGCCTCTGCGGAGTTCTCTCTCGAACTTCCCCCTTAACCTACAGTACATAATATGTATGTACAGGCCCTGGACATAATGTGTCCTGTGGGGCCAACAAGTGAGACGTCAGGTCTACACCCACTTCACCACTACCCTGTCTCTCAACTGACTCAGAGATTACAGGTGTGGTTACGAACGGCACAGGAAGGACATGTCCCTGATTAGTGGTGTTACTCTGACACACACTGCAGGAACGGACAAAACTATCTATGTCTCGTCCCATCCCTGGCCAGAAAAAGTCAGCTCAGATACGGCCCTGGGTCTTCCTTTTGCCCATGTGACCTCCTGAGGCTGAACAATGACCCCATTGTATCACTGCTAGGCGGTACTTGGCGGGAATGACAAACTGCAGTCGAACCTCGCCCTCGGGTGTTCGTGCTCTCGTTCTCTCTCTCGTTCCTCACGCTGTTCTCGCTCGTATTCGCGCTGTTCTCGCTCGTATTCGCGCTGAATCTTACGCTCTTCACG
Organism: Coenobita brevimanus; assembly: GCF_032717465.1. NCBI lineage: Eukaryota > Metazoa > Arthropoda > Malacostraca > Decapoda > Coenobitidae > Coenobita > Coenobita brevimanus. The sequence continues at coordinate 15,640,529 of NC_137029.1, read as the reverse complement.
GGCATCATTCTCGCGCTGCTGCTCCTGATTATGCCGTGAGAGTATATACTCTTTAATTTCGGTTGGGTCCGAAAGACCCATTTCTTTGGCTTCCTGTAAAAATACAGTGGTAGCCATGGCGCTAATTTATTAAGCAAACGAAACTGAGTACTGACTGCTTCGCTCGCAAACGAATACTAATAAACACAAGTAAAGAGTACAGACACAAGCTAGTGGTGACCAGTCTTATCTAGTTAACTGGCAAAGATTAAAGCAAAAATGCAAATGACTGGGAAGACTCAATAATAAACACAATGGGTACGGCGACTTCCCAGGAGCGAATAAAATCGTCTGGCATTACCAAAAATAAACTAAATAGAGTTAAGTACTCTATGGATTGATAAAGCAAAAATTCACTTGCTAAATTAACGGAAAACATAAGTAAACTTGTGCCTATAAATTTTAATTATAAATACCTAAATATGAACGAGTGAGTAGCCTACTATCTCGTGAATAGCTTTAGAGCTAGGAGTTAATATCCTGGAATGAGGTCGCCAATTGTCACGGGGTTTTTAAAATATCACGGGGTTTTTACAATATATGCTAAATATTATTTAATTGATAATAATATTCAATAATATTGAAAAGCAGGGACAATGATCGTCTTACTAAATCAAGCAACGATTACTTTACGCTGACTTCTTCGCACGATTCTCTAAGAACGAGAATTTATAAACTTCCTCAACAGTACACAGCAGAGACTAATTACTCAATTGCTGTTTCTTAGTACTGTTAGCCTCTGGAGAAAGTTACTTCACCCCTGACAATAAATAACTAATACTAATAATAATATCAGGCTCTTGCTGGTGCTTAACTCCTAGGAGGCACAACGGATTTTAAGTTTAATACAAGACTGGCCTAAGTACCAGTTATGAATGGCAAACGTTTATGCAAGCTAGGAGCTATGTGGGAAATAAGCTGAATTATGGAGAAATGAAACAAGAGTTTACATTACATTAAGCTCAATAAAAATAACTTAAATTTATTGATAACAAAATAAATTTAACGTTACATTTCAAATCAATGAGATCGCACTCACTCACTCACACAAAAGCTAAATTCTTACGCCTAGGAAAAACACCTTAACTAAACTCTTAAGACTAGGAAAACGAAAAGAAATTCTAGTCAATGAATGCGGTGTATCACCCAACAAGTGTGGGAGCACTGGGGAACTGTTCTAGTGGAGCTTGGGTGCTAGCTGACCTCTCCTCTCACACTTCTGGAGCACAGGACCTCTCTCCATCACAACAAACACTCGACTGACTAAGTCGTGGGAAAAAAGGGGAGCAGTAGGCCGGATTTTTTTAACGGTCGTGTGAGCGAAACGCGCCCAAAAGAAATCGCTCAGCGGAAGCGCTAATGTCTCACGCAAAGACGATAATGTATGACACTGAAAAATTGATTTGACAAAGCTTCTGTCCGAATGAGCGGTTAACTGAACGATACACAGTGAGTTTTCCACTAATAGTTCGTGGCTTCTCACAAAAGGGAAATGTCGCGAATTTGATTCGTGACACCAAGGTCCTCTCTCCCCTACTGTCCTCTCCTTCGGCTACTTCTACCTTGTCGTCGAGCACAACCATCATGTCTTCCATAAGCCTTTTCCAATACAGCCACTTCATTGCTGCGATAATACTCTGGTCAATCGGTTGCAAGATGGAGGTCGAATTAGGGAGGCAAGGACATGACCCTCATATGACCACCATCTCCAACCAACTCCTTCTCAGAAGGATGAGCAGGAGCATTGTCAAAAGGAAGCAAGCCTTTACTTGGTCTTGGGCTCTCCATTTGATGACAGATAACCTCCTTCATAACATGTTTGTAGAACCACTCTTTGATGATTTTGGCTATGAACCAAGCCTTCAGCGAGTGGAAATAAATCGCTGAGAGACTTCATCAACCACCAGAGACAACGTGGTTGTTTTGCATGTCCCACAATGACAGGCTTCACATGATGTGAACTTGTTGCATTGGCACAACACAAAGCCGAGACATGCTGTTTGCTCACTTCACGACCAGGTATCAATTTTTCTTTCTCGTCAGCCAGGGTATTATTTGGGGCAGACGTAAAGAAGAGACCAGTTTCATTAGCCTTGTAAACCTAATTGAGACTTGGACCTCTTCATCAGTCAATTTTTAAGCCTCGTGAGAAACGCATCTACTCCTGTGTCAGCATCCAAAGCTTTACCATAAGTTGTCATGTCAGTGAGCCCATGTTGAAGTTTTAACTGAGTCAGCCAACCTCCAGAGGCCTTGAAATCCGTGATTCTCAGTTGCTCAGCAAATTTGGTGGCTGCAGCCTTCAGCTCGACGGAAAGCACAATCATGCCACTGTCACGGTATTGTCTGAATCACTTCAGGCAGGCCTGGTTGAATTCGCCATACCATGGTTTGGCCATCATCCTGCGTTCATTCCATTGAACAGACGTACCATGTTCGTCCTGGAAAAACATTTTGATGAGTCCTTGCTCTTCTGCAGACCCTGCAACGTGGTCTGGAATATGTTTTAGTGCTGGCTCAGCCATGCGATGGTCCAGCCTTGCTCCATCTTGTCAGTTATCTCCATCTTCTTCTTGGGGAAAATGACACTTCTTAGCAGGTGGTTGAGGAGCCATGGAGACAATAACTAGGACCATGCACAAGGCATACAGGACCTGCAGCAGCCAGGACACCGCCAGAAAAGCCACAGACTCAGCCATCACACAGAACCAGGGTACAGTAGTCAAAGCATAATGTCACTAAGTACTGAAGGGCTACAAAGGAAGTCACAGTACTACAGTAACGAGCGAGGCACGTGCGGCCACAGGCAAAGTCACAGTACTATAGTAACAAGCGAGGCATGTGGGGCCATAGGCAAAGTCACAGCACTTAGGGGTAGCCACCTTGTGGGTCACAAATGCTCAATGCACATATACGTCCTCACAATACAGTAGTCAGAACACTGGAGCATGGAGCACTGACAGGCCACAAGGTTAATCACAGCACTACAATAATGAGCGAGGCACGTGGGGCCACAGGCAGTCACTGCAATGGGGGGGGGGTTAAGCACCACGTGTCACTAATTCACGATATACATATCCTCGTACATCTTCACTATACTGTACAGTAGTCAGAACACTAGGGCATGGAGCACTGAGGGGTCACAAGGTTAGTCAGAGCACTACGGCAACGAATGAGGTGTGGGAAGACAGATTAAGTCACAGCACTAGGGTCTAGCGAAGCCACCACGTGGGTAAAAAATGCAGAGTGCACAGATATGTCCTCACTATATGGCAGGGGCAAGCAACCTTTTCAGAGTGAGGGCCAGATGAGACTTTTGGGAGCAGCCCGCAGGCCGGAGTGACAAATGAGAACACAAAAGTGACTATATACAAGAATTTTATTGGAAAACATGCAAATTAAATCTACATCAGGATATAAACTTCCACACTGGAAGAGGTGGAAAATGTTTGAGCTCACAGGTTAAGATCTCAAAATATCTATGAACTTGAAAAGTACTGCATACATAAATGGATATGCAACAAGTGTGTACCCACCTTAAGAGTGACACATACCTCCTCTTAGTGTGGAAGTCCTACAGACATTGGTGTCTGGCAGGATGGCAGAAAGATTGTATCGTGCAGGGTGAGGGGAATGCCAAGTTGCTAAATAGCATCTGCCTGCAGCATGCCGCCAGCAGATGCTATTTGTCAGAATTTAGTTTGCTTTGGCTGGGGTTTTGCGGGCTGGATTGCTATGCTCATGCTGCAAGCAGGCTGGCGCGCCAGATGCTAGACCTTCACGAGCCGGAGGTTGCCCACCCTTTCTATACAGCATCCTCGGGAGAGAATGAGAGAGTGACAGTAGCCTCAGCGTGCCTGGTGGATTACTCCCACATCATTGACTGACTGGCATGTTGTAGGGTTTTCCCACACACTGATTCGGTCCTGTGTCTGAGCCAGATGATATGCCTGATTACCAGAAAATGTAATGGTACTGCCAATTGCTTCCATTTTTTGGGGATAGATATTACCAAATTTTGCTCAATAATGTTTTAATAGAGCTGAGCAAAAAGTCCCAGATGTTGTAATGGGCCAGATATTTTGATGACAGGTTACTGAGAAATTACTGCATATATATATATATATATATATATATATATATATATATATATATATATATATATATATATATATATACAGGGTGACCCAGAAAAACCTCCCACATTTCAAATGTAAATGAGAAAAAAATGGTTAAAGATAATCAAAACATTATTTGCACACATGAAACTTCATTCAATACAGTTTTTATTCATCATGTTTTAAAGATGACATCCTCCAAATGGTGGCTGTCATTGTCTATACACGCTTGGAGGCGATTTCTGAAGGATGCCATGGCTCGACAGGTCCTGTCAAGTGGAACAGCGGCTATCTCCTACTGAATAGCAACCATAAGGGCTTCAAGAGTTTGGGGTCAATGAGTTTACGGAGCCACTCAAATGAAAATGAACTTCATCACTGCACAAGAGAACAGCATCTTCCGGAACACGTTGCAGAATGTTCTCGCATAACTCCCTGCAGCTTATCCAGTCTCTCGCATTGAGTTCTTGCACAACCATCATTTTGTATGGATGGAAGTAAAGGTCTTTGTGTAAGATTCTCCTTGCAGTTTCCCAGGATATCCCTACAGCTAAAGCACGCTTCCGCGCAGAACGTCTAGGAGACTGCTCAACAGATCGCCTCAATGCTTTAATATTCTCAGGCATACGAATGCTCCTAGGTCAACCAGGTGATTTTCTTTTTAAAGCTAAGCCAGTTTGTTGCCCTGAAATTCTCAACCCACTGCAAGACGGTTTTCTGATCTGGAACGTTTAGTTCCGTGGAATACTGAAACGTCTTCGAAAGGCCCTCTGCACGGTGATAACGGAATGGTTGTTTGTGAAGAACGCTTCGACAACGAACACACGGTGTGCTCCCGACCACGCCATGTTGGCGACTGCGGACGGTTGGGGTTGGGCTACCAACAGACCCTAGCCCCGCCCTTCCCGCCTCACTACTGCCAGTGCTACAGCCTTTTTGAAATGTGAGAGTTTTTGGGGGTCACCCTGTGTATATATATATATATATATATATATATATATATATATATATATATATATATATATATATATATATATATGTATATGTATAAGTAAGGACCAGAAGGAAAGAGTATTTTTGAAAGCCTGATGAATGGGGATAGAGAGAGCAGAGCAGCTGTAAACATGATTGGCTTTGGGGGTGTGCAGAGAAGGACTGCAGTGCCAGGAGGCGTGACACTCGCACAGGTGAAGAGTGCTGTGAAGCGGCTGAAAAATGGGAAAGCAGCTAGGATTGATGAGGTGAATGCAGAGATGCTTAAATGTAGTGGAGAGAATGGAATGACGTGCTTGTTGGAGATATGTAAGAAGGGCATGGATGAGTGAAACTGTGCCTGGGCAGAGTGGAGAAAGGCTGTGATTGTACCCCTGTACAAAAATAAAGGTGAACGAAGTGAGTGCAAGAATTATCGTGGCATAAGGTTACTGAGTGTTGTAGGGAAGGTATATGGAAGAATTATTATAGAGAAAGTAAGAGAGATATCAGAAGTCCTGGTGAGTGATGAACAGGATGGCTTTAGGAGTGGCAGAGGGATGTGTGGACCAAATATTTCCAGTGAGACAGATAGAAGAGAAGGCTTGTGAGAAGGGACCATAAGGTGTTTATGGCATTCATGGATCTGGAAAAAGCATATGACAAAGTGGACAGAGAAGGATTGTGGAAAGTTTTGCGCATGTACGGTGTAGAGGGTAAGCTGCTAGGTGCCGTCAAGAGTTTTTACGATGGTAGTACCTACGGTACTTATATTAGTATCGGGGAGCTGAGAATCCTTGTGCAAACTCGGGTCTTCCATAGCCTCGAGTCGCCTCTGCGGAGTTCTCTCTCGAACTTCCCCCTTAACCTACAGTACATAATATGTATGTACAGGCCCTGGACATAATGTGTCCTGTGGGGCCAACAAGTGAGACGTCAGGTCCACACCCACTTCACCACTACCCTGTCTCTCAACTGACTCAGAGATTACAGGTGTGGTTACGAACGGCACAGGAAGGACATGTCCCTGATTAGTGGTGTTACTCTGACACACACTGCAGGAACGGACAAAACTATCTATGTCTCGTCTCATCCCTGGCCAGAAAAAGTCAGATCAGATACGGCCCTGGGTCTTCCTTTTGCCCATGTGACCTCCTGAGGCTGAACAATGACCCCATTGTATCACTGCTAGGCGGTACTTGGCGGGAATGACAAACTGCAGTCGAACCTCGCCCTCGGGTGTTCGTGCTCTCGTTCTCTCTCTCATTCCTCACGCTGTTCTCGCTCGTATTCGCGCTGTTCTCGCTCGTATTCGCGCTGAATCTTATGCTCTTCACGGGCATCATTCTCGCGCTGCTGCTCCTGATTATGCCGTGAGAGTATATACTCTTTAATTTCGGTTGGGTCCGAAAGACCCATTTCTTTGGCTTCCTGTAAAAATACAGTGGTAGCCATGGCGCTAATTTATTAAGCAAACGAAACTGAGTACTGACTGCTTCGCAAACGAATACTAATAAACACAAGTAAAGAGTACAGACACAAGCTAGTGGTGACCAGTCTTATCTAGTTAACTGGCAAAGATTAAAGCAAAAATGCAAATGACTGGGAAGACTCAATAATAAACACAATGGGTACGGCGACTTCCCAGGAGCGAATAAAATCGTCTGGCATTACCAAGAATAAACTAAATAGAGTTAAGTACTCTATGGATTGATAAAGCAAAAATTCACTCGCTAAATTAACGGTAAACATCAGTAAACTTGTGCCTATAAACTTTAATTATAAATACCTAAATATGAACGAGTGAGTACTATCTCGTGAATAGCTTTAGAGCTAGGAGTTAATATCCTGGAATGAGGTCGCCAATTGTCACGGGGTTTTTAAAATATCACGGGGTTTTTACAATATATGCTAAATATTTTTTAATTGATAATAATATTCAATAATATTGAAAAGCAGGGACAATGATCGTCTTACTAAATCAAGCAACGATTACTTTACGCTGACTTCTTCGCACGATTCTCTAAGAACGAGAATTTATAAACTTCCTCAACAGTACACAGCAGAGACTAATTACTCAATTGCTCCTTCTTAGTACTGTTAGCCTCTGGAGAAAGGTACTTCACCCCTGACAATAAATAACTAATACTAATAATAATATCAGGCTCTTGCTGGTGCTTAACTCCTAGGAGGCACAACGGATTTTAAGTTTAATACAAGACTGGCCTAAGTACCTGTTATGAATGGCAAACGTTTATGCAAGCTAGGAGCTATATGGGAAATAAGCTTAATTATGGAGAAATGAAACAAGAGTTTACATTACATTAAGCTCAATAAAAAGAACTTAAATTTATTGATAACAAAATAAATTTAACGTTACATTTCAAATCAATGAGATCGCACTCACTCACTCACACAAAAGCTAAATTCTTACGTCTAGGAAAAACACCTTAACTAAACTCTTAAGACTAGGAAAACGAAAAGAAATACTAGTCAATGAATGCGGTGTATCACCCAACAAGGGTGGGAGCACTGAGGAACTGTTCTAATGGAGCTTGGGTGCTAGCTGACCTCTCCTCTCACACTTCTGGAGCACAGGACCTCTCTCCGCCACAACAAACACTCCACTAAGTCGTGGGAAAAAAGGGGAGCAGTAGGCCGCATTTTTTTAACGGTCGAGTGAGCGAAACGCGCCCAAAACAAATCGCTCAGCGGAAGCGCTAATGTCTCACCCAAAGACGATAACGTATGACACTGAAAAATTGATTTGACAAAGCTTCCGTCTGAATGAGCGGTTAACTGAACGATACACAGTGAGTTTTCCACTAATAGTTCGTGGCTTCTCACAAAAGGGAAATGTCGCGAATTTGATTCGTGACACCAAGGTCCTCTCTCCCCTACTGTCCTCTCCTTCGGCTACTTCTTCCTTGTCGTCGAGCACAACCATCATGTCTTCCATAAGCCTTTTCCAATACAGCCACTTCATTGCTGCGATAATACTCTGGTCAATCGGTTGCAAGATGGAGGTCGAATTAGGGAGGCAAGGACATGACCCTCATATGACCACCATCTCCAACCAACTCCTTCTCAGAAGGATGAGCAGGAGCATTGTCAAAAGGAAGCAAGCCTTTACTTGGTCTTGGGCTCTCCATTTGATGACAGATAACCTCCTTCATAACATGTTTGTAGAACCACTCTTTGATGATTTTGGCTATGAACCAAGCCTTCAGCGAGTGGAAATAAATCGCTGAGAGACTTCATCAACCACCAGAGACAACGTGGTTGTTTTGCATGTCCCACAATGACAGGCTTCACATGATGTGAACTTGTTGCATTGGCACAACACAAAGCCGAGACATGCTGTTTGCTCACTTCACGACCAGGTATCAATTTTTCTTTCTCGTCAGCCAGGGTATTATTTGGGGCAGACGTAAAGAAGAGACCAGTTTCATTAGCCTTGTAAACCTAATTGAGACTTGGACCTCTTCATCAGTCAATTTTTAAGCCTCGTGAGAAACGCATCTACTCCTGTGTCAGCATCCAAAGCTTTACCATAAGTTGTCATGTCAGTGAGCCCATGTTGAAGTTTTAACTGAGTCAGCCAACCTCCAGAGGCCTTGAAATCCGTGATTCTCAGTTGCTCAGCAAATTTGGTGGCTGCAGCCTTCAGCTCGACGGAAAGCACAATCATGCCACTGTCACGGTATTGTCTGAATCACTTCAGGCAGGCCTGGTTGAATTCGCCATACCATGGTTTGGCCATCATCCTGCGTTCATTCCATTGAACAGACGTACCATGTTCGTCCTGGAAAAACATTTTGATGAGTCCTTGCTCTTCTGCAGACCCTGCAACGTGGTCTGGAATATGTTTTAGTGCTGGCTCAGCCATGCGATGGTCCAGCCTTGCTCCATCTTGTCAGTTATCTCCATCTTCTTCTTGGGGAAAATGACGCTTCTTAGCAGGTGGTTGAGGAGCCATGGAGACAATAACTAGGACCATGCACAAGGCATACAGGACCTGCAGCAGCCAGGACACCGCCAGAAAAGCCACAGACTCAGCCATCACACAGAACCAGGGTACAGTAGTCAAAGCATAATGTCACTAAGTACTGAAGGGCTACAAAGGAAGTCACAGTACTACAGTAACGAGCGAGGCACGTGCGGCCACAGGCAAAGTCACAGTACTATAGTAACAAGCGAGGCATGTGGGGCCATAGGCAAAGTCACAGCACTTAGGGGTAGCCACCTTGTGGGTCACAAATGCTCAATGCACATATACGTCCTCACAATACAGTAGTCAGAACACTGGAGCATGGAGCACTGACAGGCCACAAGGTTAATCACAGCACTACAATAATGAGCGAGGCATGTGGGGCCACAGGCAGTCACTGCAATGGGGGGGGGGGTTAAGCACCACGTGTCACTAATTCACGATATACATATCCTCGTACATCTTCACTATACTGTACAGTAGTCAGAACACTAGGGCATGGAGCACTGAGGGGTCACAAGGTTAGTCAGAGCACTACGGCAACGAATGAGGTGTGGGAAGACAGATTAAGTCACAGCACTAGGGTCTAGCGAAGCCACCACGTGGGTAAAAAATGCAGAGTGCACAGATATGTCCTCACTATATGGCAGGGGCAAGCAACCTTTTCAGAGTGAGGGCCAGATGAGACTTTTGGGAGCAGCCCACAGGCCGGAGTGACAAATGAGAACACAAAAGTGACTATATACAAGAATTTTATTGGAAAACATGCAAATTAAATCTACATCAGGATATAAACTTCCACACTGGAAGAGGTGGAAAATGTTTGAGCTCACAGGTTAAGATCTCAAAATATCTATGAACTTGAAAAGTACTGCATACATAAATGGATATGCAACAAGTGTGTACCCACCTTAAGAGTGACACATACCTCCTCTTAGTGTGGAAGTCCTACAGACATTGGTGTCTGGCAGGATGGCAGAAAGATTGTATCGTGCAGGGTGAGGGGAATGCCAAGTTACTAAATAGCATCTGCCTGCAGCATGCCGCCAGCAGATGCTATTTGTCAGAATTTAGTTTGCTTTGGCTGGGGTTTTGCGGGCTGGATTGCTATGCTCATGCCAAGCAGGCTGGCGCGCCAGATGCTAGACCTTCACGAGCCGGAGGTTGCCCACCCTTTCTATACAGCATCCTCGGGAGAGAATGAGAGAGTGACAGTAGCCTCAGCGTGCCTGGTGGATTACTCCCACATCATTGACTGACTGGCATGTTGTAGGGTTTTCCCACACACTGATTAGGTCCTGTGTCTGAGCCAGATGATATGCCTGATCACCAGAAAATGCATGGTACTGCCAATTGCTTCCATTTTTTGGGATAGATATTACCAAATTTTGCTCAATAATGTTTTAATAGAGCTGAGCAAAAAGTCCCAGATGTTGTAATGGGCCAGATATTGTGATGACAGGTTACTGAGAAATTACTGCTTATATATATATATATATATATATATATATATATATATATATATATATATACAGGGTGACCCAGAAAAACCTCCCACATTTCAAAGGTAAATGAGAAAAAAATGGTTAAAGATAATCAAAACATTATTTGCACACATGAAACTTCATTCAATACAGTTTTTATTCATCATATTTTAAAGATGACATCCTCCAAATGGTGGCTGTCATTGTCTATACACGCTTGGAGGCGATTTCTGAAGGATGCCATGGCTCGACAGGTCCTGTCAAGTGGAACAGCGGCTATCTCCTACTGAATAGCAACCATAAGGGCTTCAAGAGTTTGGGGTCAATGAGTTTACGGAGCCACTCAAATGAAAATGAACTTCATCACTGCACAAGAGAACAGCATCTTCCGGAACACGTTGCAGAATGTTCTCACATAACTCCCTGCAGCTTATCCAGTCTCTCGCATTGAGTTCTTGCACAACCATCATTTTGTATGGATGGAAGTAAAGGTCTTTGTGTAAGATTCTCCTTGCAGTTTCCCAGGATATCCCTACAGCTAAAGCACGCTTCCGCGCAGAACGTCTAGGAGACTGCTCAACAGATCGCCTCAATGCTTTAATATTCTCAGGCATACGAGTGCTCCTAGGTCAACCAGGTGATTTTCTTTTTAAAGCTAAGCCAGTTTGTTGCCCTGAAATTCTCAACCCACTGCAAGACGGTTTTCTGATCTGGAACGTTTAGTTCCGTGGAATACTGAAACGTCTTCGAAAGGCCCTCTGCACGGTGATAACGGAATGGTTGTTTGTGAAGAACGCTTCGACAACGAACACACGGTGTGCTCCCGACCACGCCATGTTGGCGACTGCGGACGGTTGGGGTTGGGCTACCAACAGACCCTAGCCCCGCCCTTCCCGCCTCACTACTGCCAGTGCTACAGCCTTTTTGAAATGTGAGAGTTTTTTGGGGGTCACCCTGTGTATATATATATATATATATATATATATGTATATGAAGTAAGGACCAGAAGGAAAGAGTATTTTGAAAGCCTGATGAATGGGGATAGAGAGAGCAGAGCAGCTGTAAACATGATTGGTTTTGGGGGTGTGCAGAGAAGGACTGCAGTGCCAGGAGGCGTGACACTCGCACAGGTGAAGAGTGCTGTGAAGCGGCTGAAAAATGGGAAAGCAGCTAGGATTGATGAGGTGTATGCAGAGTTGCTTAAATGTAGTGGAGAGAATGGAATGACGTGCTTCTTGGAGATATGTAAGAAGGCATAGATGAGTGAAACTGTACCTGCAGAGTGGAGAAAGGCTGTGATTGTACCCCTGTACAAAAATAAAGGTGAACGAAGTGAGTGCAAGAATTATCGTGGCATAAGGTTACTGAGTGTTGTAGGGAAGGTATATGGAAGAATTATTATAGAGAAAGTAAGAGAGATATCAGAAGTCCTGGTGAGTGATGAACAGGATGGCTTTAGGAGTGGCAGAGGATGTGTGGACCAAATATTTCCAGTGAGACAGATAGAAGAGAAGGCTTGTGAGAAGGACCATAAGGTGTTTATGGCATTCATGGATCTGGAAAAAGCATATGACAAAGTGGACAGAGAAGGATTGTGGAAAGTTTTGCGCATGTACGGTGTAGAGGGTAAGCTGCTAGGTGCCGTCAAGAGTTTTTACGATGGTAGTACCTACGGTACTTATATTAGTATCGGGGAGCTGAGAATCCTTGTGCAAACTCGGGTCTTCCATAGCCTCGAGTCGCCTCTGCGGAGTTCTCTCTCGAACTTCCCCCTTAACCTACAGTACATAATATGTATGTACAGGCCCTGGACATAATGTGTCCTGTGGGGCCAACAAGTGAGACGTCAGGTCTACACCCACTTCACCACTACCCTGTCTCTCAACTGACTCAGAGATTACAGGTGTGGTTACGAACGGTACAGGAAGGACATGTCCCTGATTAGTGGTGTTACTCTGACACACACTGCAGGAACGGACAAAACTATCTATGTCTCGTCCCATCCCTGGCCAGAAAAAGTCAGATCAGATACGGCCCTGGGTCTTCCTTTTGCCCATGTGACCTCCTGAGGCTGAACAATGACCCCATTGTATCACTGCTAGGCGGTACTTGGCGGGAATGACAAACTGCAGTCGAACCTCGCCCTCGGGTGTTCGTGCTCTCGTTCTCTTTCTCGTTCCTCACGCTGTTCTCGCTCGTATTCGCTTCTCGCTCGTATTCGCGCTGAATCTTATGCTCTTCACGGGCATCATTCTCGCGCTGCTGCTCCTGATTATGCCGTGAGAGTATATACTCTTTAATTTCGGTTGGGTCCGAAAGACCCATTTCTTTGGCTTCCTGTAAAAATACAGTGGTAGCCATGGCGCTAATTTATTAAGCAAACGAAACTGAGTACTGACTGCTTCGCAAACGAATACTAATAAACACAAGTAAAGAGTACAGACACAAGCTAGTGGTGACCAGTCTTATCTAGTTAACTGGCAAAGATTAAAGCAAAAATGCAAATGACTGGGAAGACTCAATAATAAACACAATGGGTACGGCGACTTCCCAGGAGCGAATAAAATCGTCTGGCATTACCAAGAACAAACTAAATAGAGTTAAGTACTCTATGGATTGATAAAGCAAAAATTCACTTGCTAAATTAACGGTAAACATCAGTAAACTTGTGCCTATAAACTTTAATTATAAATACCTAAATATGAACGAGTGAGTACTATCTCGTGAATAGCTTTAGAGCTAGGAGTTAATATCCTGGAATGAGGTCGCCAATTGTCACGGGGTTTTTAAAATATCACGGGGTTTTTACAATATATGCTAAATATTTTTTAATTGATAATAATATTCAATAATATTGAAAAGCAGGGACAATGATCGTCTTACTAAATCAAGCAACGATTACTTTACGCTGACTTCTTCGCACGATTCTCTAAGAACGAGAATTTATAAACTTCCTCAACAGTACACAGCAGAGACTAATTACTCAATTGCTCCTTCTTAGTACTGTTAGCCTCTGGAGAAAGTTACTTCACCCCTGACAATAAATAACTAATACTAATAATAATATCAGGCTCTTGCTGGTGCTTAACTCCTAGGAGGCACAACGGATTTTAAGTTTAACACAAGACTGGCCTAAGTACCAGTTATGAATGGCAAACGTTTATGCAAGCTAGGAGCTATATGGGAAATAAGCTTAATTATGGAGAAATGAAACAAGAGTTTACATTATATTAAGCTCAATAAAAAGAACTTAAATTTATTGATAACAAAATAAATTTAACGTTACATTTCAAATCAATGAGATCGCACTCACTCACTCACACAAAAGCTAAATTCTTACGCCTAGGAAAAACACCTTAACTAAACTCTTAAGACTAGGAAAACGAAAAGAAATACTAGTCAATGAATGCGGTGTATCACCCAACAAGGGTGGGAGCACTGGGGAACTATTCTAGTGGAGCTTGGGTGCTAGCTGACCTCTCCTCTCACACTTCTGGAGCACAGGACTTCTCTCCATCACAACAAACACTCGACTGACTAAGTCGTGGGAAAAAAGGGGAGCAGTAGGCCGCATTTTTTTAACGGTCGAGTGAGCGAAACGCGCCCAAAACAAATCACTCAGCGGAAGCGCTAATGTCTCACGCAAAGACGATAACGTATGACACTGAAAAATTGATTTGACAAAGCTTCTGTCCGAATGAGCGGTTAATTGAACGATACACAGTGAGTTTTCCACTAATAGTTCGTGGCTTCTCACAAAAGGGAAATGTCGCGAATTTGATTCGTGACATTACGCCCCTACAAAATTAAATTTTTTCCTTATGGGAAAAAATTTGTGGATATATATATATATATATATATATATATATATATATATATATATATATATATATATATATATATATATGTACACATCCTAACTCAGTCACACAAGATTCACACTGTGGTGTGTGTGCTATCCTGCTACAGGAGAAAGTCGCAGTCGCCAGTGAGCTAAAAAAAAACTTCGTAATTACGTTAATAGAAGCAAGCTTGAGGGAAAAACTCTGTGATGACGGTGAAAATCCTGTACTCAGGTCAAACTGAACACGGTGTAGATGTGATAGTTGTAGTGTAACTGTACGTACGTGTAAAATGACATAGTAAATAATAACATGGCGACAACGAAGGCAGAGGAGAAGAGGCGGCAGCGTGCGGCAGACGATCAGCTGGCCCGGACAGCAAAACTGCTACACCCATTGCTGTACCTGCAAAACCAATTGAGGTGGAGCATCAAAAATGTCAGACAAAAATTTTATTATGTTACAATTACTCTCTCTGCCTAGCAGTCAGTGCTACGACGTACATTCGAGGTCGCCATTAATTATAGCACACGATTATGGTCGGCAAGTTGAGAATCCTTGTGCAAACTTGGGTCTTCCATAGCCTCGAACTGCACACGGGTCCTCAACCTGTGCCTTAACCTACAGTACTTATATTAATATCAGGAAGCTGAGAATCCTTGTGCAAACTCGGGTCTTCCATAGCCTCGAGTCGCCTCTGCGGAGTTCTCTCTCGAACTTTCCCCTTAACCTACGGTACTTATATTAGTATCGGGGAGCTGAGAATCCTTGTGCAAACTCGGGTCTTCCATAGCCTCGAGTCGCCTCTGCGGAGTTCTCTCTCGAACTTCCCCCTTAACCTACAGTACATAATATGTATGTACAGGCCCTGGACATAATGTGTCCTGTGGGGCCAACAAGTGAGACGTCAGGTCTACACCCACTTCACCACTACCCTGTCTCTCAACTGACTCAGAGATTACAGGTGTGGTTACGAACGGCACAGGAAGGACATGTCCCTGATTAGTGGTGTTACTCTGACACACACTGCAGGAACGGACAAAACTATCTATGTCTCGTCTCATCCCTGGCCAGAAAAAGTCAGCTCAGATACGGCCCTGGGTCTTCCTTTTGCCCATGTGACCTCCTGAGGCTGAACAATGACCCCATTATATCACTGCTAGGCGGTACTTGGCGGGAATGACAAACTGCAGTCGAACCTCGCCCTCGGGTGTTCGTGCTCTCGTTCTCTCTCTCGTTCCTCACGCTGTTCTCGCTCGTATTCGCGCTGTTCTCGCTCGTATTCGCGCTGAATCTTATGCTCTTCACGGGCATCATTCTCGCGCTGCTGCTCCTGATTATGCCGTGAGAGTATATACTCTTTAATTTCGGTTGGGTCCGAAAGACCCATTTCTTTGGCTTCCTGTAAAAATACAGTAGTAGCCATGGCGCTAATTTATTAAGCAAACGAAACTGAGTACTGACTGCTTCGCAAACGAATACTAATAAACACAAGTAAAGAGTACAGACAGAAGCTAGTGGTGACCAGTCTTATCTAGTTAACTGGGAAAGATTAAAGCAAAAATGCAAATGACTGGGAAGACTCAATAATAAACACAATGGGTACGGCGACTTCCCAGGAGCGAATAAAATCGTCTGGCATTACCAAGAATAAACTAAATAGAGTTAAGTACTCTATGGATTGATAAAGCAAAAATTCACTTGCTAAATTAACGATAAACATCAGTAAACTTGTGCCTATAAACTTTAATTATAAATACCTAAATATGAACGAGTGAGTACTATCTCGTGAATAGCTTTAGAGCTAGGAGTTAATATCCTGGAATGAGGTCGCCAATTGTCACGGGGTTTTTAAAATATCACGGGGTTTTTACAATATATGCTAAATATTTTTTAATTGATAATAATATTCAATAATATTGAAAAGCAGGGACAATGATCGTCTTACTAAATCAAGCAACGATTACTTTACGCTGACTTCTTCGCACGATTCTCTAAGAACGAGAATTTATAAACTTCCTCAACAGTACACAGCAGAGACTAATTACTCAATTGCTCCTTCTTAGTACTGTTAGCCTCTGGAGAAAGTTACTTCACCCCTGACAATAAATAACTAATACTAATAATAATATCAGGCTCTTGCTGGTGCTTAACTCCTAGGAGGCACAACGGATTTTAAGTTTAATACAAGACTGGCCTAAGTACCTGTTATGAATGGCAAACGTTTATGCAAGCTAGGAGCTATATGGGAAATAAGCTTAATTATGGAGAAATGAAACAAGAGTTTACATTACATTAAGCTCAATAAAAAGAACTTAAATTTATTGATAACAAAATAAATTTAACGTTACATTTCAAATCAATGAGATCGCACTCACTCACTCACACAAAAGCTAAATTCTTACGTCTAGGAAAAACACCTTAACTAAACTCTTAAGACTAGGAAAACGAAAAGAAATACTAGTCAATGAATGCGGTGTATCACCCAACAAGGGTGGGAGCACTGAGGAACTGTTCTAATGGAGCTTGGGTGCTAGCTGACCTCTCCTCTCACACTTCTGGAGCACAGGACCTCTCTCCGCCACAACAAACACTCCACTAAGTCGTGGGAAAAAAGGGGAGCAGTAGGCCGCATTTTTTTAACGGTCGAGTGAGCGAAACGCGCCCAAAACAAATCGCTCAGCGGAAGCGCTAATGTCTCACCCAAAGACGATAACGTATGACACTGAAAAATTGATTTGACAAAGCTTCCGTCTGAATGAGCGGTTAACTGAACGATACACAGTGAGTTTTCCACTAATAGTTCGTGGCTTCTCACAAAAGGGAAATGTCGCGAATTTGATTCGTGACACCAAGGTCCTCTCTCCCCTACTGTCCTCTCCTTCGGCTACTTCTTCCTTGTCGTCGAGCACAACCATCATGTCTTCCATAAGCCTTTTCCAATACAGCCACTTCATTGCTGCGATAATACTCTGGTCAATCGGTTGCAAGATGGAGGTCGAATTAGGGAGGCAAGGACATGACCCTCATATGACCACCATCTCCAACCAACTCCTTCTCAGAAGGATGAGCAGGAGCATTGTCAAAAGGAAGCAAGCCTTTACTTGGTCTTGGGCTCTCCATTTGATGACAGATAACCTCCTTCATAACATGTTTGTAGAACCACTCTTTGATGATTTTGGCTATGAACCAAGCCTTCAGCGAGTGGAAATAAATCGCTGAGAGACTTCATCAACCACCAGAGACAACGTGGTTGTTTTGCATGTCCCACAATGACAGGCTTCACATGATGTGAACTTGTTGCATTGGCACAACACAAAGCCGAGACATGCTGTTTGCTCACTTCACGACCAGGTATCAATTTTTCTTTCTCGTCAGCCAGGGTATTATTTGGGGCAGACGTAAAGAAGAGACCAGTTTCATTAGCCTTGTAAACCTAAATGAGACTTGGACCTCTTCATCAGTCAATTTTTAAGCCTCGTGAGAAACGCATCTACTCCTGTGTCAGCATCCAAAGCTTTACCATAAGTTGTCATGTCAGTGAGCCCATGTTGAAGTTTTAACTGAATCAGCCAACCTCCAGAGGCCTTGAAATCCGTGATTCTCAGTTGCTCAGCAAATTTGGTGGCTGCAGCCTTCAGCTCAACGGAAAGCACAATCATGCCACTGTCACGGTATTGTCTGAATCACTTCAGGCAGGCCTGGTTGAATTCGCCATACCATGGTTTGGCCATCATCCTGCGTTCATTCCATTGAACAGACGTACCATGTTCGTCCTGGAAAAACATTTTGATGAGTCCTTGCTCTTCTGCAGACCCTGCAACGTGGTCTGGAATATGTTTTAGTGCTGGCTCAGCCATGCGATGGTCCAGCCTTGCTCCATCTTGTCAGTTATCTCCATCTTCTTCTTGGGGAAAATGACACTTCTTAGCAGGTGGTTGAGGAGCCATGGAGACAATAACTAGGACCATGCACAAGGCATACAGGACCTGCAGCAGCCAGGACACCGCCAGAAAAGCCACAGACTCAGCCATCACACAGAACCAGGGTACAGTAGTCAAAGCATAATGTCACTAAGTACTGAAGGGCTACAAAGGAAGTCACAGTACTACAGTAACGAGCGAGGCACGTGCGGCCACAGGCAAAGTCACAGTACTATAGTAACAAGCGAGGCATGTGGGGCCATAGGCAAAGTCACAGCACTTAGGGGTAGCCACCTTGTGGGTCACAAATGCTCAATGCACATATACGTCCTCACAATACAGTAGTCAGAACACTGGAGCATGGAGCACTGACAGGCCACAAGGTTAATCACAGCACTACAATAATGAGCGAGGCACGTGGGGCCACAGGCAGTCACTGCAATGGGGGGGGGGGTTAAGCACCACGTGTCACTAATTCACGATATACATATCCTCGTACATCTTCACTATACTGTACAGTAGTCAGAACACTAGGGCATGGAGCACTGAGGGGTCACAAGGTTAGTCAGAGCACTACGGCAACGAATGAGGTGTGGGAAGACAGATTAAGTCACGGCACTAGGGTCTAGCGAAGCCACCACGTGGGTAAAAAATGCAGAGTGCACAGATATGTCCTCACTATATGGCAGGGGCAAGCAACCTTTTCAGAGTGAGGGCCAGATGAGACTTTTGGGAGCAGCCCGCAGGCCGGAGTGACAAATGAGAACACAAAAGTGACTATATACAAGAATTTTATTGGAAAACATGCAAATTAAATCTACATCAGGATATAAACTTCCACACTGGAAGAGGTGGAAAATGTTTGAGCTCACAGGTTAAGATCTCAAAATATCTATGAACTTGAAAAGTACTGCATACATAAATGGATATGCAACAAGTGTGTACCCACCTTAAGAGTGACACATACCTCCTCTTAGTGTGGAAGTCCTACAGACATTGGTGTCTGGCAGGATATGGGCAGAAAGATTGTATCGTGCAGGGTGAGGGGAATGCCAAGTTGCTAAATAGCATCTGCCTGCAGCATGCCGCCAGCAGATGCTATTTGTCAGAATTTAGTTTGCTTTGGCTGGGGTTTTGCGGGCTGGATTGCTATGCTCATGCCAAGCAGGCTGGCGCGCCAGATGCTAGACCTTCACGAGCCGGAGGTTGCCCACCCTTTCTATACAGCATCCTCGGGAGAGAATGAGAGAGTGACAGTAGCCTCAGCGTGCCTTGTGGATTACTCCCACATCATTGACTGACTGGCATGTTGTAGGGTTTTCCCACACACTGATTCGGTCCTGTGTCTGAGCCAGATGATATGCCTGATTACCAGAAAATGCATGGTACTGCCAATTGCTTCCATTTTTTGGGATAGATATTACCAAATTTTGCTCAATAATGTTTTAATAGAGCTGAGCAAAAAGTCCCAGATGTTGTAATGGGCCAGATATTGTGATGACAGGTTACTGAGAAATTACTGCATATATATATATATATATATATATATATATATATATATATATATATATATATATATATATATATATATATACAGGGTGACCCAGAAAAACCTCCCACATTTCAAAGGTAAATGAGAAAATGGTTAAAGATAATCAAAACATTATTTGCACACATGAAACTTCATTCAATACAGTTTTTATTCATCATGTTTTAAAGATGACATCCTCCAAATGGTGGCTGTCATTGTCTATACACGCTTGGAGGCGATTTCTGAAGGATGCCATGGCTCGACAGGTCCTGTCAAGTGGAACAGCGGCTATCTCCTACTGAATAGCAACCATAAGGGCTTCAAGAGTTTGGGGTCAATGAGTTTACGGAGCCACTCAAATGAAAATGAACTTCATCACTGCACAAGAGAACAGCATCTTCCGGAACACATTGCAGAATGTTCTCGCATAACTCCCTGCAGCTTATCCAGTCTCTCGCATTGAGTTCTTGCACAACCATCATTTTGTATGGATGGAAGTAAAGGTCTTTGTGTAAGATTCTCCTTGCAGTTTCCCAGGATATCCCTACAGCTAAAGCACGCTTCCGTGCAGAACGTCTAGGAGACTGCTCAACAGATCGCCTCAATGCTTTAATATTCTCAGGCATACGAGTGCTCCTAGGTCAACCAGGTGATTTTCTTTTTAAAGCTAAGCCTGTTTGTTGCCCTGAAATTCTCAACCCACTGCAAGACGGTTTTCTGATCTGGAACGTTTGGTTCCGTGGAATACTGAAACGTCTTCGAAAGGCCCTCTGCACGGTGATAACGGAATGGTTGTTTGTGAAGAACGCTTCGACAACGAACACACGGTGTGCTCCCGACCACGCCATGTTGGCGACTGCGGACGGTTGGGGTTGGGCTACCAACAGACCCTAGCCCCGCCCTTCCCGCCTCACTACTGCCAGTGCTACAGCCTTTTTGAAATGTGAGAGTTTTTGGGGGGTCACCCTGTGTATATATATATATATATATATATATATATATATATATGTATATGAAGTAAGGACCAGAAGGAAAGAGTATTTTGAAAGCCTGATGAATGGGGATAGAGAGCAGAGCAGCTGTAAACATGATTGGTTTTGGGGGTGTGCAGAGAAGGACTGCAGTGCCAGGAGGCGTGACACTCGCACAGGTGAAGAGTGCTGTGAAGCGGCTGAAAAATGGGAAAGCAGCTAGGATTGATGAGGTGTATGCAGAGATGCTTAAATGTAGTGGAGAGAATGGAATGACGTGCTTGTTGGAGATATGTAAGAAGGCATGGATGAGTGAAACTGTGCCTGCAGAGTGGAGAAAGGCTGTGATTGTACCCCTGTACAAAAATAAAGGTGAACGAAGTGAGTGCAAGAATTATCGTGGCATAAGGTTACTGAGTGTTGTAGGGAAGGTATATGGAAGAATTATTATAGAGAAAGTAAGAGAGATATCAGAAGTCCTGGTGAGTGATGAACAGGATGGCTTTAGGAGTGGCAGAGGATGTGTGGACCAAATATTTCCAGTGAGACAGATAGAAGAGAAGGCTTGTGAGAAGGACCATAAGGTGTTTATGGCATTCATGGATCTGGAAAAAGCATATGACAAAGTGGACAGAGAAGGATTGTGGAAAGTTTTGCGCATGTACGGTGTAGAGGGTAAGCTGCTAGGTGCCGTCAAGAGTTTTTACGATGGTAGTACCTACGGTACTTATATTAGTATCGGGGAGCTGAGAATCCTTGTGCAAACTCGGGTCTTCCATAGCCTCGAGTCGCCTCTGCGGAGTTCTCTCTCGAACTTCCCCCTTAACCTACAGTACATAATATGTATGTACAGGCCCTGGACATAATGTGTCCTGTGGGGCCAACAAGTGAGACGTCAGGTCTACACCCACTTCACCACTACCCTGTCTCTCAACTGACTCAGAGATTACAGGTGTGGTTACGAACGGCACAGGAAGGACATGTCCCTGATTAGTGGTGTTACTCTGACACACACTGCAGGAACGGACAAAACTATCTATGTCTCGTCCCATCCCTGGCCAGAAAAAGTCAGATCAGATACGGCCCTGGGTCTTCCTTTTGCCCATGTGACCTCCTGAGGCTGAACAATGACCCCATTGTATCACTGCTAGGCGGTACTTGGCGGGAATGACAAACTGCAGTCGAACCTCGCCCTCGGGTGTTCGTGCTCTCGTTCTCTCTCTCGTTCCTCACGCTGTTCTCGCTCGTATTCGCGCTGTTCTCGCTCGTATTCGCGCTGAATCTTATGCTCTTCACGGGCATCATTCTCGCGCTGCTGCTCCTGATTATGCCGTGAGAGTATATACTCTTTAATTTCGGTTGGGTCCGAAAGACCCATTTCTTTGGCTTCCTGTAAAAATACAGTGGTAGCCATGGCGCTAATTTATTAAGCAAACGAAACTGAGTACTGACTGCTTCGCAAACGAATACTAATAAACACAAGTAAAGAGTACAGACACAAGCTAGTGGTGACCAGTCTTATCTAGTTAACTGGCAAAGATTAAAGCAAAAATGCAAATGACTGGGAAGACTCAATAATAAACACAATGGAGTACGGCGACTTCCCAGGAGCGAATAAAATCGTCTGGCATTACCAAGAACAAACTAAATAGAGTTAAGTACTCTATGGATTGATAAAGCAAAAATTCACTTGCTAAATTAACGGTAAACATCAGTAAACTTGTGCCTATAAACTTTAATTATAAATACCTAAATATGAACGAGTGAGTACTATCTCGTGAATAGCTTTAGAGCTAGGAGTTAATATCCTGGAATGAGGTCGCCAATTGTCACGGGGTTTTTAAAATATCACGGGGTTTTTACAATATATGCTAAATATTTTTTAATTGATAATAATATTCAATAATATTGAAAAGCAGGGACAATGATCGTCTTACTAAATCAAGCAACGATTACTTTACGCTGACTTCTTCGCACGATTCTCTAAGAACGAGAATTTATAAACTTCCTCAATAGTACACAGCAGAGACTAATTACTCAATTGCTCCTTCTTAGTACTGTTAGCCTCTGGAGAAAGTTACTTCACCCCTGACAATAAATAACTAATACTAATAATAATATCAGGCTCTTGCTGGTGCTTAACTTCTAGGAGGCACAACGGATTTTAAGTTTAACACAAGACTGGCCTAAGTACCAGTTATGAATGGCAAACGTTTATGCAAGCTAGGAGCTATATGGGAAATAAGCTTAATTATGGAGAAATGAAACAAGAGTTTACATTATATTAAGCTCAATAAAAAGAACTTAAATTTATTGATAACAAAATAAATTTAACGTTACATTTCAAATCAATGAGATCGCACTCACTCACTCACACAAAAGCTAAATTCTTACGCCTAGGAAAAACACCTTAACTAAACTCTTAAGACTAGGAAAACGAAAAGAAATACTAGTCAATGAATGCGGTGTATCACCCAACAAGGGTGGGAGCACTGGGGAACTATTCTAGTGGAGCTTGGGTGC
This sequence comes from Coenobita brevimanus, assembly GCF_032717465.1. NCBI lineage: Eukaryota > Metazoa > Arthropoda > Malacostraca > Decapoda > Coenobitidae > Coenobita > Coenobita brevimanus. Next base: position 15,617,135 of record NC_137029.1, on the reverse strand, counting down.
TAGCTGACCTCTCCTCTCACACTTCTGGAGCACAGGACTTCTCTCCATCACAACAAACACTCGACTGACTAAGTCGTGGGAAAAAAGGGGAGCAGTAGGCCGCATTTTTTTAACGGTCGAGTGAGCGAAACGCGCCCAAAACAAATCGCTCAGCGGAAGCGCTAATGTCTCACGCAAAGACGATAACGTATGACACTGAAAAATTGATTTGACAAAGCTTCTGTCCGAATGAGCGGTTAACTGAACGATACACAGTGAGTTTTCCACTAATAGTTCGTGGCTTCTCACAAAAGGGAAATGTCGCGAATTTGATTCGTGACATTACGCCCCTACAAAATTAAATTTTTTCCTTATGGGAAAAAATTTGTGGATATATATATATATATATATATATATATATATATATATATATATGTACACATCCTAACTCAGTCACACAAGATTCACACTGTGGTGTGTGTGCTATCCTGCTACAGGAGAAAGTCGCAGTCGCCAGTGAGCGAAAAAAAAACTCGTATTTACGTTAATAGAAGCAAGCTTGAGGGAAAAACTCTGTGATGACGGTGAAAATCCTGTACTCAGGTCAAACTGAACACGGTGTAGATGTGATAGTTGTAGTGTAACTGTACGTACGTGTAAAATGACATAGTAAATAATAACATGGCGACAACGAAGGCAGAGGAGAAGAGGCGGCAGCGTGCGGCAGACGATCAGCTGGCCCGGACAGCAAAACTGCTACACCCATTGCTGTACCTGCAAAACCAATTGAGGTGGAGCATCAAAAATGTCAGACAAAAATTTTATTATGTTACAATTACTCTCTCTGCCTAGCAGTCAGTGCTACGACGTACATTCGAGGTCGCCATTAATTATAGCACACGATTATGGTCGGCAAGTTGAGAATCCTTGTGCAAACTTGGGTCTTCCATAGCCTCGAACTGCACACGGGTCCTCAACCTGTGCCTTAACCTACAGTACTTATATTAATATCAGGAAGCTGAGAATCCTTGTGCAAACTCGGGTCTTCCATAGCCTCGAGTCGCCTCTGCGGAGTTCTCTCTCGAACTTTCCCCTTAACCTACGGTACTTATATTAGTATCGGGGAGCTGAGAATCCTTGTGCAAACTCGGGTCTTCCATAGCCTCGAGTCGCCTCTGCGGAGTTCTCTCTCGAACTTCCCCCTTAACCTACAGTACATAATATGTATGTACAGGCCCTGGACATAATGTGTCCTGTGGGGCCAACAAGTGAGACGTCAGGTCTACACCCACTTCACCACTACCCTGTCTCTCAACTGACTCAGAGATTACAGGTGTGGTTACGAACGGCACAGGAAGGACATGTCCCTGATTAGTGGTGTTACTCTGACACACACTGCAGGAACGGACAAAACTATCTATGTCTCGTCTCATCCCTGGCCAGAAAAAGTCAGCTCAGATACGGCCCTGGGTCTTCCTTTTGCCCATGGGACCTCCTGAGGCTGAACAATGACCCCATTATATCACTGCTAGGCGGTACTTGGCGGGAATGACAAACTGCAGTCGAACCTCGCCCTCGGGTGTTCGTGCTCTCGTTCTCTCTCTCGTTCCTCACGCTGTTCTCGCTCGTATTCGCGCTGAATCTTATGCTCTTCACGGGCATCATTCTCGCGCTGCTGCTCCTGATTATGCCGTGAGAGTATATACTCTTTAATTTCGGTTGGGTCCGAAAGACCCATTTCTTTGGCTTCCTGTAAAAATACAGTGGTAGCCATGGCGCTAATTTATTAAGCAAACGAAACTGAGTACTGACTGCTTCGCAAACGAATACTAATAAACACAAGTAAAGAGTACAGACACAAGCTAGTGGTGACCAGTCTTATCTAGTTAACTGGCAAAGATTAAAGCAAAAATGCAAATGACTGGGAAGACTCAATAATAAACACAATGGGTACGGCGACTTCCCAGGAGCGAATAAAATCATCTGGCATTACCAAGAACAAACTAAATAGAGTTAAGTACTCTATGGATTGATAAAGCAAAAATTCACTTGCTAAATTAACGGTAAACATCAGTAAACTTGTGCCTATAAACTTTAATTATAAATACCTAAATATGAACGAGTGAGTACTATCTCGTGAATAGCTTTAGAGCTAGGAGTTAATATCCTGGAATGAGGTCGCCAATTGTCACGGGGTTTTTAAAATATCACGGGGTTTTTACAATATATGCTAAATATTTTTTAATTGATAATAATATTCAATAATATTGAAAAGCAGGGACAATGATCGTCTTACTAAATCAAGCAACGATTACTTTACGCTGACTTCTTCGCACGATTCTCTAAGAACGAGAATTTATAAACTTCCTCAACAGTACACAGCAGAGACTAATTACTCAATTGCTCCTTCTTAGTACTGTTAGCCTCTGGAGAAAGTTACTTCACCCTGACAATAAATAACTAATACTAATAATAATATCAGGCTCTTGCTGGTGCTTAACTCCTAGGAGGCACAACGGATTTTAAGTTTAATACAAGACTGGCCTAAGTACCTGTTATGAATGGCAAACGTTTATGCAAGCTAGGAGCTATATGGGAAATAAGCTTAATTATGGAGAAATGAAACAAGAGTTTACATTACATTAAGCTCAATAAAAAGAACTTAAATTTATTGATAACAAAATAAATTTAACGTTACATTTCAAATCAATGAGATCGCACTCACTCACTCACACAAAAGCTAAATTCTTACGTCTAGGAAAAACACCTTAACTAAACTCTTAAGACTAGGAAAACGAAAAGAAATACTAGTCAATGAATGCGGTGTATCACCCAACAAGGGTGGGAGCACTGAGGAACTGTTCTAATGGAGCTTGGGTGCTAGCTGACCTCTCCTCTCACACTTCTGGAGCACAGGACCTCTCTCCGCCACAACAAACACTCCACTAAGTCGTGGGAAAAAAGGGGAGCAGTAGGCCGCATTTTTTTAACGGTCGAGTGAGCGAAACGCACCCAAAACAAATCGCTCAGCGGAAGCGCTAATGTCTCACGCAAAGACGATAACGTATGACACTGAAAAATTGATTTGACAAAGCTTCCGTCTGAATGAGCGGTTAACTGAACGATACACAGTGAGTTTTCCACTAATAGTTCGTGGCTTCTCACAAAAGGGAAATGTCGCAAATTTGATTCGTGACACCAAGGTCCCCTCTCCCCTACTGTCCTCTCCTTCGGCTACTTCTTCCTTGTCGTCGAGCACAACCATCATGTCTTCCATAAGCCTTTTCCAATACAGCCATTTCATTGCTGCGATAATACTCTGGTCAATCGGTTGCAAGATGGAGGTCGAATTAGGGAGGCAAGGACATGACCCTCATATGACCACCATCTCCAACCAACTCCTTCTCAGAAGGATGAGCAGGAGCATTGTCAAAAGGAAGCAAGCCTTTACTTGGTCTTGGGCTCTCCATTTGATGACAGATAACCTCCTTCATAACATGTTTGTAGAACCACTCTTTGATGATTTTGGCTATGAACCAAGCCTTCAGCGAGTGGAAATAAATCGCTGAGAGACTTCATCAACCACCAGAGACAACGTGGTTGTTTTGCATGTCCCACAATGACAGGCTTCACATGATGTGAACTTGTTGCATTGGCACAACACAAAGCCGAGACATGCTGTTTGCTCACTTCACGACCAGGTATCAATTTTTCTTTCTCGTCAGCCAGGGTATTATTTGGGGCAGACGTAAAGAAGAGACCAGTTTCATTAGCCTTGTAAACCTAATTGAGACTTGGACCTCTTCATCAGTCAATTTTTAAGCCTCGTGAGAAACGCATCTACTCCTGTGTCAGCATCCAAAGCTTTACCATAAGTTGTCATGTCAGTGAGCCCATGTTGAAGTTTTAACTGAGTCAGCCAACCTCCAGAGGCCTTGAAATCCGTGATTCTCAGTTGCTCAGCAAATTTGGTGGCTGCAGCCTTCAGCTCGACGGAAAGCACAATCGTGCCACTGTCACGGTATTGTCTGAATCACTTCAGGCAGGCCTGGTTGAATTCGCCATACCATGGTTTGGCCATCATCCTGCGTTCATTCCATTGAACAGACGTACCATGTTCGTCCTGGAAAAACATTTTGATGAGTCCTTGCTCTTCTGCAGACCCTGCAACGTGGTCTGGAATATGTTTTAGTGCTGGCTCAGCCATGCGATGGTCCAGCCTTGCTCCATCTTGTCAGTTATCTCCATCTTCTTCTTGGGGAAAATGACACTTCTTAGCAGGTGGTTGAGGAGCCATGGAGACAATAACTAGGACCATGCACAAGGCATACAGGACCTGCAGCAGCCAGGACACCGCCAGAAAAGCCACAGACTCAGCCATCACACAGAACCAGGGTACAGTAGTCAAAGCATAATGTCACTAAGTACTGAAGGGCTACAAAGGAAGTCACAGTACTACAGTAACGAGCGAGGCACGTGCGGCCACAGGCAAAGTCACAGTACTATAGTAACAAGCGAGGCATGTGGGGCCATAGGCAAAGTCACAGCACTTAGGGGTAGCCACCTTGTGGGTCACAAATGCTCAATGCACATATACGTCCTCACAATACAGTAGTCAGAACACTGGAGCATGGAGCACTGACAGGCCACAAGGTTAATCACAGCACTACAATAATGAGCGAGGCACGTGGGGCCACAGGCAGTCACTGCAATGGGGGGGGGGTTAAGCACCACGTGTCACTAATTCACGATATACATATCCTCGTACATCTTCACTATACTGTACTGTAGTCAGAACACTAGGGCATGGAGCACTGAGGGGTCACAAGGTTAGTCAGAGCACTACGGCAACGAATGAAGTGTGGGAAGACAGATTAAGTCACAGCACTAGGGTCTAGCGAAGCCACCACGTGGGTAAAAAATGCAGAGTGCACAGATATGTCCTCACTATATGGCAGGGGCAAGCAACCTTTTCAGAGTGAGGGCCAGATGAGACTTTTGGGAGCAGCCCACAGGCCGGAGTGACAAATGAGAACACAAAAGTGACTATATACAAGAATTTTATTGGAAAACATGCAAATTAAATCTACATCAGGATATAAACTTCCACACTGGAAGAGGTGGAAAATGTTTGAGCTCACAGGTTAAGATCTCAAAATATCTATGAACTTGAAAAGTACTGCATACATAAATGGATATGCAACAAGTGTGTACCCACCTTAAGAGTGACACATACCTCCTCTTAGTGTGGAAGTCCTACAGACATTGGTGTCTGGCAGGATGGCAGAAAGATTGTATCGTGCAGGGTGAGGGGAATGCCAAGTTGCTAAATAGCATCTGCCTGCAGCATGCCGCCAGCAGATGCTATTTGTCAGAATTTAGTTTGCTTTGGCTGGGGTTTTGCGGGCTGGATTGCTATGCTCATGCCAAGCAGGCTGGCGCGCCAGATGCTAGACCTTCACGAGCCGGAGGTTGCCCACCCTTTCTATACAGCATCCTCGGGAGAGAATGAGAGAGTGACAGTAGCCTCAGCGTGCCTGGTGGATTACTCCCACATCATTGACTGACTGGCATGTTGTAGGGTTTTCCCACACACTGATTCGGTCCTGTGTCTGAGCCAGATGATATGCCTGATCACCAGAAAATGCATGGTACTGCCAATTGCTTCCATTTTTTGGGATAGATATTACCAAATTTTGCTCAATAATGTTTTAATAGAGCTGAGCAAAAAGTCCCAGATGTTGTAATGGGCCAGATATTGTGATGACAGGTTACTGAGAAATTACTGCATATATATATATATATATATATATATATATATATATATATATATATATATATATATATATATATATATATATATATATACAGGGTGACCCAGAAAAACCTCCCACATTTCAAAGGTAAATGAGAAAAAAATGGTTAAAGATAATCAAAACATTATTTGCACACATGAAACTTCATTCAATACAGTTTTTATTCATCATGTTTTAAAGATGACATCCTCCAAATGGTGGCTGTCATTGTCTATACACGCTTGGAGGCGATTTCTGAAGGATGCCATGGCTCGACAGGTCCTGTCAAGTGGAACAGCGGCTATCTCCTACTGAATAGCAACCATAAGGGCTTCAAGAGTTTGGGGTCAATGAGTTTACGGAGCCACTCAAATGAAAATGAACTTCATCACTGCACAAGAGAACAGCATCTTCCGGAACACGTTGCAGAATGTTCTCGCATAACTCCCTGCAGCTTATCCAGTCTCTCGCATTGAGTTCTTGCACAACCATCATTTTGTATGGATGGAAGTAAAGGTCTTTGTGTAAGATTCTCCTTGCAGTTTCCCAGGATATCCCTACAGCTAAAGCACGCTTCCGCGCAGAACGTCTAGGAGACTGCTCAACAGATCGCCTCAATGCTTTAATATTCTCAGGCATACGAGTGCTCCTAGGTCAACCAGGTGATTTTCTTTTTAAAGCTAAAGCCTGTTTGTTGCCCTGAAATCCTCAACCCACTGCAAGACGGTTTTCTGATCTGGAACGTTTGGTTCCGTGGAATACTGAAACGTCTTCGAAAGGCCCTCTGCACGGTGATAACGGAATGGTTGTTTGTGAAGAACGCTTCGACAACGAACACACGGTGTGCTCCCGACCACGCCATGTTGGCGACTGCGGACGGTTGGGGTTGGGCTACCAACAGACCCTAGCCCCGCCCTTCCCGCCTCACTACTGCCAGTGCTACAGCCTTTTTGAAATGTGAGAGTTTTTTGGGGGTCACCCTGTGTATATATATATATATATATATATATATATATATATGTATATGAAGTAAGGACCAGAAGGAAAGAGTATTTTGAAAGCCTGATGAATGGGGATAGAGAGAGCAGAGCAGCTGTAAACATGATTGGTTTTGGGGGTGTGCAGAGAAGGACTGCAGTGCCAGGAGGCGTGACACTCGCACAGGTGAAGAGTGCTGTGAAGCGGCTGAAAAATGGGAAAGCAGCTAGGATTGATGAGGTGTATGCAGAGATGCTTAAATGTAGTGGAGAGAATGGAATGACGTGCTTGTTGGAGATATGTAAGAAGGCATGGATGAGTGAAACTGTGCCTGCAGAGTGGAGAAAGGCTGTGATTGTACCCCTGTACAAAAATAAAGGTGAACGAAGTGAGTGCAAGAATTATCGTGGCATAAGGTTACTGAGTGTTGTAGGGAAGGTATATGGAAGAATTATTATAGAGAAAGTAAGAGAGATATCAGAAGTCCTGGTGAGTGATGAACAGGATGGCTTTAGGAGTGGCAGAGGATGTGTGGACCAAATATTTCCAGTGAGACAGATAGAAGAGAAGGCTTGTGAGAAGGACCATAAGGTGTTTATGGCATTCATGGATCTGGAAAAAGCATATGACAAAGTGGACAGAGAAGGATTGTGGAAAGTTTTGCGCATGTACGGTGTAGAGGGTAAGCTGCTAGGTGCCGTCAAGAGTTTTTACGATGGTAGTGAAGCATGTGTCAGGGTTAATGGGCATCCAAGTGAATGGTTCACGATCAGTGTGGCGTTCGACAAGGTTGTGTGATGTCCCCATGGTTGTTCAATGTATATATGGATGGGGCGATGAGAGAAATGAAAACACGGGTAATGGAGAGAGGGATGGCATTGGTAATGAATGGTGATAGATGGAATATCTCAAATTTGTTGTATGCTGATGATGCAGTACTGCTTGCAAGTACCGGACAAGAACTCAATAGGCTAGTGCTGATGTCTGTAAGCGTCGTTCCTTGAGAGTAAATGTAGAAAAGAGTAAAGTAATGGTTATTGAGAGAGAAGGTAACTCCCAGTGCAATGTAACAGTGAATGGAGAGAGACTGGAATTGGTGAGAGAGTTCAAATACCTGGGTACAGTGATAGAAAAGAGAGGAAAATGTGCAAAGGAAGTTGAAAGTAGAGTGACACAAGGAAGAAAAGTAGCTGGTGCAATGAAGGCCTTGATAAGAAACAGAGGATTGAGTGTTGCAGCTGCACGAGGCTTACACGAAGGAGTGTTAGTGCCAACTTTAACGTATGGATGTGAGACTATGGTGTGGCATGAAAATGAAGAAGTCAAGAGTAAGAGCAGTGGAGATGGGACTGCTGAGGAATGTATGTGGGGTACAGAGGGTGGACAGGATACGAAATAATGTGATTCGTGAAAGATGTGGAATGAGGAAGTCGGTGGACACTAGAACTGAAGAGAGTGTACTGAGATGGTATGGTTATGTGGTGAGAATGAATAACAATAGAGTTGTGAAGAAGGTATATCTGAGCGAATTCAAAGGAGGGAGGAGGCGAGGTAGGCCAAGGACAAGATGGAGTGATATGGTGGATGAATGTATGAGGAAGAGACGTTTGGAAGTCGGTGAAGCTAGGGAACTGACAAGAGATCGAGCTGGCTGGATGAATTTTGTGAGAAGTGCATGATCAGGGATTTTTGGCACCCCTTTTTAACGTGGCAGTGTCTGGATTGACTCTGTCGGATACGATTGTGTGAAGCTACAGAACGTGGTGAATGTTTTTGGCATATCCGATAGGGCCAGGATTCCGGGGGCTTGAATGATGAATGAATGGAAGCGTGGCCCATTGGATTGGGCAATTTTCGGCTGTCTGGACATTGCTACTCCTCACCCTGCCCTTGTGTGGGAAAAGAGGTCCGGATGATGATGAAGATGATGATATGCTGTATGTATATATATATATATATATATATATATATATATATATATATATATGCAGTACACCCTCGATATATTGTAGGGAACTAATTGGGTCCAGACCCCTGACGTTTAAGCTGAATACCGTGTTGTTCAGTAACTTACCAGGCATTGTGGCATTTACTGAACAAAGATTGTTAAATATAAATTTTTGTTCAGACAAACATTCATACACAAAAACAGACAGCAAGATCTAAATGGCTTTTTTATTTTTCTCAGTAAATGCCCATTTCTGGCTCCTCGCACAGTGCTAGCCACCCAGAGACTGATGCGGCGTTCTGCGGAGTGCAGGGTAGTGCAGGTGTATGTGTGTGTGTGTGTGTCCACACTAGTCAACGTTTCCTGCACATCCATTCTTTTACCGAACAAAATTCATTAAATGAACATAATGTTTGGCCAGTTCAAGGTGGTCATTAAAACCGAAAATCTTTAATAGAAAGTTTGTTATATGGAAAGCTCTCTGTATATATACTGTACAGTAATTCAGCCCCCATGAACCAATTTTGTCCGTTGAACCTATATTCCAGGTAGACTCATTTCCTTCATGGATTTTCATCTAAAGACCTATTTTCCCAGTAGACCCATTTTACCTCATAACCCTACTATCTTCTATGGTCGTATTTCTCCCATGAATCTTTATATTTTACCTATGGAGCTTTTTTTTTTTTCGTATGGACCTACTTTTGCCCTATGGATCTATTTTCCATATGTACCTGTTTCTAACATGGACCTAATCTTCCCTTTAGACCTATTATTCACCACTGACTCTTTTCCCCAACCATGACCATTGTTCCTCATGTACCTGTTTTCCCCATCAGCCTGTGTTACCTCCATGAGCCTATATCTATGTGGATCCTTTTCCCCACATGGAACTATTGTCTCACCATGCGAAATCCCCATATGGACCCATTTTGTCACATGGACCTATTTGCTCCATGGACCTTGTACACCCACTGAATCTTTATCACTTGGACCAAATTTCTCTAAGGATCTATCCCCATAGACTTATTTTTCCACTTGGACCTATTCCAATCATATACCTGTTTTCTGTGAACCTCTTCCCAGTACTCCCATACACCTATCCACTCATCCACCCACAAAATCCTCCATCCCACCCATGTGCCCAACCCATCCGACATCCCCACTCCATCCCAAACCACCTGTTTACCCACACCACCATGTCCATCGACCCATCTTTCCCACCTTGCCCACGCACCACACCTTGCCCAATCACCTAATCCACCATCCACCCACTCTACTCACCCCATCTGTTCTCCCACCCACTCCACTCACCCCATCTGTCCTCCCACTCACTCCACTCACCCCATCTGTTCTCCCACCTACTCCACTCACCCCATCTGTTCTCCCACCCACTCCACTCACCCCATCTGTTCTCCCACCCACTCCACTCACCCCATCTGTTCTCCCACCCACTCCACTCACTCCATCTGTTCTCCCACCCACCCCACTTACACCATCTGTTCTCCCACCCACTGCAATCACCCCATCTGTTCTCCCACCCACTCCACTCACCCCATCTGTTCTCCCACCCACTCCACTTACCCCATCTGCTCTTCCACCCACTCCACTCACCCCATTTGTTCTCCTACCAGCCCACTCCACCCATCCCATCTGTTCTCCCACCCACTCCACTCATCCCATCTATTCTCCCACCAACCCACTCCACTCACCCCATCTGTTCTCCCACCCACTCCATTCACCCCATCTGTTCTATCAACCCACTCCACCCATCCGCCCATACTCTTGCCTACCAACCACAAAGCTTAGACCACCAAAGGATAACTTGCAACTTTACAGAGAGAGAGAGAGGGGGGGGGGAGCTGGTTTTATACCATACAGATAACATTAGCAAGTTTCCACGGCCGAACAATTTCTACGCTTCAGGTGTGGATGCCTATTCTGTAACTTTACAATTCAGACACCTGATTACTCATGCATCTGTTCATTCTTCTACCTGGTTTTCTTTATACCAGATTATTCAAACATCTGATTATACATGAACTGGGTTATTCGTAAACCTGATTATTCCCAGAACTTATTACTCATACGCATAATTATTCGTGCATTACTATTATTCAGTATACACATCTAATGTCCCTGAAACACCAATGTAAATAATCACATGACTCAAAGCAGCTGCTTTCTTTGCAAGTGGAGTATATTACGAAACATATGGCCTATCGCCTTGCATGACGATTATGATATTACTGGTGTATATGCATGCAGCCTACTGTACTTACCCAAAGCAAGAGACAGACACCTGGATATGAAGTGAGCTGTGTGGAGTGTACGGATGGTATAAAAAAAATAAGGATGGAGGTACAGTTCATAGTATTACTCATATTGTGCACCACCACCGACCCAGCAACAAATTTTGTATCTTACCAGTGACGCAGCCAGGGGGGAGGGCCACGAGGGCTCCCCTCCCCCAAAAATTTCTACGTGTATTCGAGAATAGACTGCGGAATTTAAATGTCGAATACTTGCTTAATCCAGGGTGAAATATTCGGTATGTCACATATTTGGAGAACTGAAAAAATATGCAATTCTGAGTAAAAAGTCTTGTATACACATATACTTTTTAAGACTTACTTTACTTTAGGTGCGAGACAGATATTCGAATTTACACACGGGGAGCCGTTGGCGCCCGGACGGGTGAGGAGAGGAAGCAGGAAAGGAAGCAAGGAACGTGTGCCGCTCTGCGAAATTTTCACTTTTTTTGTGCCGTATGACACATTATCTTCAAAACGGGAAACTCCGTTACTAGTAGGTTTATGTAATTAACTAGTTAGGAGTACCTGTGGACATGTAGGCCTACATGTGGCAGAATTGGCAAGAAAAATAAAATATCGTGGCAACGTTTACCTGCCATCAGCTGAGTGTCACTTTTTACTCATCACCCGCCTGCGCCATCAGTCATCAGTCAACGCTCATTAGATTGTGTTGTACCAGTGAGTTTAACTGTATCATTTTATTATGAAACGAAAGCAGCCGCAGCAGTCAAGTATATTGGACTTCATGAGTTCAAGTTCTAAAAGGTCAGTTTATGCTTAGCAAATGCATTACATTGTAGAGGCTATTATTACTGCTAGTAATAATAACAAATGATAATGTCATGCCATGAGCTCTACATAAGCGTAGGTGCATGCAGAAACTGGAAGCCAATGATTGCTTAAGATTTTTCTTGTGATATATTTCATGCTTTAGCTACCTGTGCCCTGTGTGGCAACCATCACTGAAGTAAACTACTCATCACTACAGACGATGGATTTCATAGACATTAGCGTTGAGTGTGGTGAGTTGGGGCAATGCGGGACACGGGGTGAGTTGGAACAGTGGGCACTGCAATGCCAAATGCCAAGACATTTCCATTTTATGGTGCCCATTCAATAGCCCTGCCCCAACTTTACAAATGTTGCTAATACTAGTTTTCTATAGAACCACGAATAATGCAGGAAAAATGTGCAAGTATGAGAGGGTAGCATTTTGATTTCTATAGAATCTCATTTGTGAAAATACTCATATTTAGCCAATTTTCCTCTCCCGCAGTCAGTTTTAGAGCTAAAGGTCTACTTTTTGGTGGGTGAAATCTTCAGTTGCTATAGTTTTTTGTGATTTATCCAGAAAATGCATTTTTACAGCAGAGCCGTGCTGAAGGATTAACAATTGTCCTGACTCGCCCACCATTTTTTTTTTTTACTCAGGGTGAGTTGGGACAACAATTTCATTTGTGATTTTCACAAGGCAAAAGGTACTGTGCATGCATTATAAACTACTATATTTTATAGTTTGCTGTATTTATGGTGGTTTTGGGTGCAACAAGTAGATATTTCTCATTTTCAGGTTGCATGCATGCCCTAAAGAGAGAAAATACAGTGATGTGGATTATGGCAAAAAAGCACATATTGGTATAATGTTAAAAGCAGGGAAAAAGAGTTGTACAATGAAATTTCTGGAAAGGAGAGGAACTGAGAAATGCAACTGTCCAGTTTTTGGTGATATACTGTACACTGATGATGATTTTCGGCAGTATATCATTGGTGGACCTGTCTTATTATAGTCCATGAGCCAGACCCCCAAATTTCACATACTGATACTACCTGGCGGGGCAAAACCTACCAATGTTTTCTTGAAAGCCCTCTACCTATAGATAATCAAACCACATGATAGACATTTCTAGCTCACAGCTTTGTGTCAATAATCACACTTACCCTTTTCGGAGGATATATTTTTCCATATTTTCGCGTTTTTCTCCAAAACTATGCATCGCACCGGTAAAAGGTATAGGAAAAAAAAAATAGGAAATTAAATTCTGCAAAAGTTTGTCCCTATACGGATTTGCTCTAAAACTTATAGTTTTTGCGCAAAACGAGCCCGGAAGTGGAATACCCATTTCTCGAAAAACTTGAAAAAATCAACTTCGCACCCACATTTCCTCCAATATCTCCTAAACTACCAATTTCTTGGTAAAATGTTATAGAATTGATCTTTTAGAGTGAAGATTTCATTTTCTTTTAGTATCCTTGTTTTCATCTAAATACTAACAGTTTGCACAATAGACAAAGAAAGAAGATAGACCCAAATGCAAAGGGAGTGTGTGGAGGAGACATGTACTTGCATTAAAAATAAACTGAAGTGCACATATCTGTGTAAACTGGCATGCGCCAATCAAGCAGGTGAGGATGAGGAGGAGGAAACTGAACTGATTTTTGATGAAAGTGATGAGGATTCTGATATCGATTCATATGAAGATTGAAAATAGAGTTCAACAATAATGACCTGACACTTTAATAAACATCATACCATATTCCACACTTAATTAATATCACCTTACAGAAATCATAGCCACAGAATCAGACCATCAATATCTTCTTCAGTATCTTGAGTTACGCATGGAAAGGGTATCCTGCAATGCGCGAAACACAACCACCATTATTACATCATAAACATGCTCTTCAGAATTCATTTTGGGTGGTCCATTCTGAAAATATCATACTGTACTGTGCATGCAGAGAGCTTGGGGGATGCATGGATAGGGTAGAATACGAGAAAGAAAACAGACTCACTGCAATACCTCATTATAGTAGAATGGGGTAAGAAAAAATATGGAGGGTAATGGGGTAAGAACAAATCACCCCCTTACTACTTATCTCTCCAAGCAATTAATATTTTGATGTTATCTATAGTTAGCTTACCTTTATAGAACATATATTATTTGCATGTTATTAAGTTTAACTTACATATACTGTATAAGCACAGGATCCTTTTTACCCAAAAAGGCCGAAAAAAAATCACCAACACTTTCTAGTACCTTGTAAGAACATTGACTTTTTTTTCCCCCCAATAACCTTGGCACACTCAGTTTGGGGTAAGAAAGGATCACCCCAACCCCCTTGCCCACCTCATGTATTGTCATACCCCCCATACTCCTCTCTTCGGGGGTAGGGGGGATTTTTTTGTTACCCCATTGAGATGTGCTCGGTTGGGGTAAGAAAATATCAGATTCACTGATTTCTTCTCACCCCATACCTGATAATTTTTTACCCAAATGTGAGCATTTCTTGCCCCAAACTGAGTTTTTATTGTCCCATTTTGTAATCAATATTATTGTTACCACTAGGTTAACGGTACAGTGTGGTACCCTGGAGGGGGGTATTGTACAGGAGGGGAGTGATAGCGTGGGTGTGTTGTTTTTTTGTGTGGTGTCAGTGTCTGACCCTTGCTGACCCGTCATCTAGGCGTGTCACCGCCTAGGAATACATGAGAGGAAATGGCTCCTGACACTAGGGGTAGAGAAGCTGCTCAAGTCGTACTGATCAGGACGACTACCACTAACACCCCCTTAGAATCCCATTAGAACTGTAAGAAGCATAAGGTGATTTGACTGTTAGGGTGATTGTGAAAGGCGGTGAGAGAGAAGTGCGAGTGAATGGAGGTAGAAGGGAAGCGAGAGTGAATGGAGGTAGAAGGGAAGTGAGAGTGAATTGAGGTAGAAGGGAAGTGAGAGTGAATTGAGGTAGAAGGGAAGTGAGAGTGAATGGAGGTAGAAGGGAAGTGAGAGTGAATGGAGGTAGAAGGGAAGTGAGAGTGAATTGAGGTAGAAGGGAAGTGAGAGTGAATGGAGGTAGAAGGGAAGTGGGAGTGAATAGAAGTGGAAGGAATAAAATGCACACCTGTGTAAGGAATAAAATGCACACCTGTTCAAGGAATAAAAAGCACACCTGTGTAAGGAATAAGATTTTCTTCATTTAAATTCACCTTATCATTTTTTATGTGTGTCTGAGGTAAAATATAAACATGTAATCAATATTTTGTAAAAAAAAAAAAAAAAAATGTGCCGATGTTTATTTCAGAGCTGTTTTTTTTTGCCAAATAAATGATGTTTTTTTCATACCCCAGTATTTTTTTTTTTTCCACCCCTTTTCCGGAAAAGAAAAAATCACTAAAAAATATTGATATTAAATTTGTAATAAGTCCTGGGCTTAAATCCTGCTTATGTTCCCTTTACTATTGGATAATAATTATAATGGACAGGTTATAGAGAAAATACAAGAACAAAAAATTGCGCAAATGAAAGTTTATGGTTTTGTCCTTTTCTTACCACATTTTACATTATAAACATGCTCTGCATGTATAACTAGCATCTACGCAAGCTTGTGCATGTGTATTTTCTTTTTCGTATTAAAGTTTTCACACGATGGAAAAAAAATAGCATTTGCGTTTACCTTCTTTCTTTGTGTTTATTGAAAAAAACTGTCAACATTTAGAGAAAAGTAAGGTACCAAATGAAAGAGAAATCTTCACCCAAAAAGATCAATTCTATGACATTTTACCGAGAAATTAGTAGTTTAGGAGCTATTGGAGGAAATGTGAGTGCGAAGTTGATCTTTTCAAGTTTATCGTAAAATGCGTATTCCACTTCCGGGCTCGTTTGCACAAAAACTGTAAGTTTTAGAGCAAATCCGTATAGAGACAAACTTTTGCAGAATTTAATTTCCTATTTTTTTAATCCTATATCTTTTACCGGTACGTTGCATAGTTTTGGAGAAAAACGCGAAAATATGGAAAAATGTACCCTCCGAAAAGGGTAAAAGTGTGATTATTGACACTAAGCTGTGAGTTAGAAATGTCTGTCATGTGATTTGATTATCTATAGGTAGAGGGCTTTCAAGAAAACATTGGTAGGTTTTGCCCCGCCAGGTGGTACCAAATTCTGGTCTGGCTCATGGAGTATTAGCAGGAACTGTACCTTTTACGATGCAAGAGGTGGACAAAACCTTTCTTGATTATAAAAAGCATATTCTCAGTGAAATTTTTCAGCATAAATAGCTACAGGCAGCTTAGTGGAACTCTTAACTACGTCATATGTTTAGTACAGTGCAAGGCGTGGGGGGGGGGGACGCTAGGTTGAGACGTAGGATGGGAATGGAGTGCATTGGTGTTGTGATGAGGAGGGGTAGATTGAGATGGTCTGGGCATGTGCAGATGGTGGGGGATGATAATGGGATGCAGAAACTGATAAGTGCTAATGTTAGGGGCAGGGTTGCAAGAGTTTGACCGAAAAGGACACAGGACAAGGGTGACTCAGTGTGACCTCAGGGATAAGGGACTGAATAGGGAAGCTGCCAGAGATCAAGCAGCATGCAGGGCCGCCTTTAGGTGATCAAGGCCGACAGATCAAGCATGTTGGAGCCTTTAAAAACGAAGCGAAAACTAAACGAACTTCAGATTGATTAATTAGATAAATGGAAGTTTCTTTTCACGTTTTTGAGCAATAATGCTCATTTAATTTTGAGGTTGCATATTATATAAGATAATAGAAAAAAAAATAACTTTTGTGCTATATTATATATCAACTAGTACAGTCTCCAGCAAAAGTCGAGCGACCGGCTCGACGAGCAGGTTGGTGTATGTGGCACCGCCGCAACCCCAGTTTCAACTCCCCCCCCCCTTCCCTCGTTCTCATTCATTTGTCTACCTCCACCCTCCCCACATTCGAGGGCATGAGAGTAAGGCCTACTTGCATTGTCTCAACCACTCTTCCATTATCGATTTGTCTTGGGGAAATAATGGTTTTGTTATGATAACAAATGAAAACATTAAACAGTGCTTTACTCCATAGTACTGTATAGTTATTTATACTCCACGATCTGAACGCAGGGTGATATAGTAATATATTCGTGTGACAGTGAGGTCTGTAATCATATAATTTATCATTTTGACGGTTGTATCCAGTCAGTGCCTAACATTAAACAGTCGGAAGCTATAAGTTGATGTTTGAAGTGGTCGGTTGTGAGCTCCTTCCTTTACTCGACGTAATCACTGTTACTTTACAAACTCTGTTATAGGTTATTACCATTAGTTACTACTAATACCCCATGTGTGTTGCTAGCAAAGTGATGCTGATAAGTAAAACACATGATCAGTATTATCTTGGTTACTGATGTCTTAATACATGATATCGGATAACGTTGGGCGACAGGGACCGGATGACAGCTTGTCTGATGGTTAAACCAAGGCCTTGGGTTAAACCGCCTAAGCTGGTCAAGCCGAGGCCATGACGTCGTTGCTGTCATTACCAAAGGTCAGTCAATATTTAGACGCCATTCATTGCTGCTGACAGTATTATAAGTATCAAGGTCCTACACAGGACAGACAACAGTAGAGTGAGCCGCGTGCTGTGCTGACCCCGCGCACACCATACAACCAGGGCCGGATTACCTGGTATAGGCAAACTGGGCAACTGTCTACCAGGCCACGGCCTGTCACAGGCCATCCAGACTTCCAGAGCAGAATAAATATACGCTTTGGGCGTCCAAATAAAGGCCATCACCCATCAGGCCATCAAAAAAGGCCATTATAGGCCATGCCAACATTTCATTGGAAATAACGGAAAAAAGAGATTTATATGTAGGCATTGCCTACCAAGCCATAGCATGGTTAATCCGGCACTGCATACCACCAGCCCCCTCCACCCCTTGCCTCAGCCACTTATCGCCACTCACTCCAGCAAGAGAGCCGCCACCTCCTGATAATATCAGGAATATAACCTTGCCTTATATACAGTAGTTATAATTCCAATAGGGTGTAATTTGCGATTCACACGTTTATAACGACGTATTTCGAAAAAGGTAACCAATAACTAAATTGGCCGAATGAATGATCTGCATAGTAACCAAACACACTTGTTTCGATTGCAGCTTACGCTAATCAACATTATCATGCCATACAACAGATAATTCAGTTCATTCATTTTCAGTGAGAACGTTTTCAACACAGGTTTGACGAGCTACAGTTCACACTGGTCAGTGTTACTTATAGCAACGTAATAGACGTAGCGGTCAGGTTAACCTTATGATTAGTTCGTCTTCAACTTGTATCCTATGTCTGTTACTACTTTCCTCTATCTCTGTGTGGCAATGGTTTTTTCCATTGACTATCGTCAGCTGAAACGTCAATTGCCTCAGAGAGGGAAGGATGTTAAAATGAACAATCGGTTTTGGTTATGCAAATATTTAATAAGGAAGACCAACTGACTACCGATATATTTAAGAATACATTTTAAAACGATATGAAACAATGGGGTCGGACGTTGGATTTATCTGATACTGGAATGTTGTGGGTAACTGGGGGAGTGATAAGGTAACCCTGTCAACACCGAGTAGGGCCACCCACCACCTTTCCTATCGCCCTGCTCCAGTTGGCCTACAATAACCTGTGGTATGGTGACAATAATGACTGTTTTACTAGAGATCTGGTGTTTTAGCCTGACTTACCATGCAGAGTTAAAGGCTACGTTCAAACTAATGTATTATAATCCGCTATTGCACTGCATATCTGACTGAATAACATTTAGGAGGAGGCCGTAGCACGGGCCGAACAGGGTAGTACTCCCGAGGGGAATGGGAATGCTGGTGATAGGGAGAGCTGGAGCTCCTGTTTCACTAGCTATCTAACCATCCCCCTTTGCTGACCTTTTCAGTGTGACAGTAACATGGGGAGTAGACCAGCATACTCTCCCAAACATTTCCTCTAACTATCTATGCACTACACCACATGCACTTTACATTTCACACAACGTATCCCACTACGTTACAGGGGTTAGCGCCAGCAAGGGCATGCGGCCAGAAAACTTTGCCCCCGCTACCTAGTGGCGGACTTCCGGGGGGAGGCGTGGCGGGGATTCTGCCAGTATAGATCGTGGGTCCAGGGCGAGATCGGGCTCGGGCCTGTGCTAGAGGGTACAGGGCATTGCGGTTCCCAGGCTGCCTCTTCCGCCCAATAGAGAGGGGCCCGAACCTGGGAGTAGTGCCCCAGGAGGCTGCCCTATCAGTGGGTGTATAATGGCGGGATAGTTGCAGTGCCAAGATGCGCTTGGAGGGTGTCCCAGCAGCTGTCCTGGCAGGGTGCCCCGAGGCCACTACCACAGCCATTGGTAAGCTGGTGGGCTAGGGGTCCCAGATCCATTGCCTGGACCTGGGACTGTGCAGTGAGTGGGACCTGTGCTGTGTCTGTCCCCCTTTATTAATACTGAAGATGACAAAACAAAATAAGTTTCAAAGCAAGCCTGAGGACAGTAAATCACCCATGGGGATGAGGGTGGGTTCATGGAATGTGGGAAGTTTGAGGGAAAGAGTGGGGGAAGTCGTTGAGGCATTCAGTAGGAGGTGGGTGGATGTGGCGTGTTTGCAGGAAGTCCGGTACAGGGGTGGATCAGCCAGAAAGATTGTTGGGAAGGACTGTTGCTATAAGTTGTTTTGGCAGGGGGGGACAGACGGATGTGGAGGTGTTGGTGTGATGGTTGCGGAGAAATGGGTGGAATATGTTATGAATGTTTTGAGAGTAAGCGATAGGATATTGATAGTGAAAATTCTGTTGGGAAGAAAGATAGCTGCGATTATATCGGCCTATGCTCCACAGGCAGGATTGGATGAAGCAGAGAAAGATAGATTTTGGGATGATTTAATACGTGTAGTGGGTGGTATGCGGGATGATGAGATAGTGATTTTGGGAGGGGACTTAAATGGTCATGTGGGTGAAGCAGCACAAGGTTATGAGGGAGTGCGTGGGGGATGTGCGTATGGTCTAAGGAATGCAGAAGGGGAAAGGATACTCGAGTTTGGGGAGGCAACGGACATGATTGTGTGCAACACATATTTTAGGAAAAGAGACAGTAGGTTAATTACGTATGAGTCTGGGGGAAATAGCAGTCAGATAGATTATTTTCTGGTTAGGAGGGCCGATAGGAGGTTAGTGAGGGATGTTCAAGTTATAGGAAGTGAGGAGTGTGTGCAGCAGCACAAACTATTGATTTGTGATATGGTGCTTAAAGAACAAGTGATGAAAAAGAGGACTTATGTACCTAGGAGGAAAATATGGAAGCTGAGAAACCAAGTAGTAAGGGATGCCTTCTATAGCGAGTTGAGGAGAGTGGTGGCTGAACAGGGAGCTGTAGACAGAGGCGTTAATGAACAGTACAGAACCCTCAAGAACAATTTCTTGAGAGTTACTGATGTAACATGCAGCTGGACAAGAGGACCACCAAGACATAAAGTAACTTGGTGGTGGGATGAGGGTGTAGAACCTGCAATTAAGGAGAAAAGAAGGCTTTTCCGGGAATGGAAGAAGGGTGGTAGCAAAGAGGAATATTTGGCTGCCAAGCGTAGGGCTAGAAGAGAGGTATACAGGGCAAAGTCTGAGTCACAGAGACAATTACTTGATAACCTAAATCATGGGGAAAGGAAAAATTTATTTAGGGTGGCAGGTCAAGTGAAGAGGGATAATCGGGATATCATAGGTGAGCAGTGTGTGAAGAATGATGAAGGAAGGGTAGTGGTGAACAGTGAGGATATTAAAGATGCATGGAGAGAGCATTATAACCGGTTGTTGAATGAGGAGTTTGACTGGGACAGGGAAGGTTTGGAACCAGCAGATCCAGTGTCTGGCCCTTGGCCTTTGATTGATACTGCTGCTGTGAGTGAGGTAATAGGCAGGATGAGGGTGGGGAAGGCAGCAGGTGTGTCTGGGTTGACTGCCGAAATGTTGAAGGCCTCAGGAGATATAGGGGTGAGTTTAGTCACTGACCTGATAAATAGGATTATTTATGAGTGTGTTGTCCCAGATGATTGGCTGAAGAGTGTAATTGTAAATGTGTATAAAGGGAAGGGTGATGCCCTGGAAAGAGGAAATTATAGAGGTTTAAAGCTTTTAGATCAGATAATGAAGGTAATGGAGAGAGTTTTAGAAGGTATGATTAGAGAAAGAGTTAATATTGATGAGATGCAGTTTGGGTTCATGCCAGGTAGGGGGACCACTGATGCCATATTCATTGTTCGACAGCTTCAGAAAAAATATATTGGTAGGAGAAGGGATCTTTATTTTGTTTTTGTTGATTTGGAAAAGGCCTTTGACAGAGTCCCTAGAGAGGTGGTGAAGTGGGCAATGAGAAAGCTTGGCTTGGAGGAGTGGCTGGTTAGGGTGGTTATGGCCATGTATGTGGTGCTCACACCAAGGTGAGAGTGAATGGAGATTTGAGTGATGAGTTTTCCGTGAATGTTGGTGTGCATCAGGGGTCAGTCTTGAGTCCCATGTTGTTTATTATGGTACTTGAAGCCCTTTCACGTGACTTTAGAAACGGACTCCTGTGGGAGTTGTTGTATGCTGACGATTTGGTGTTGATTGCAGAGAATGAAAGGGAGGCGGAGGAAAGGTTTAGGAAGTGGAGAGATGGTATGGGGCAAAAGCGTTTAAGGGTAAATGGAGATAAAACATAAGTGATGATATCTAGGGTTGGTGGCGGTACTGTCAAAGACGAGGGAGAGTGGCCATGTGCAGTTTGCCACAAGGGCGTGGGAAGTAATTCCATCTTGTGCGGTGTGTGTGATAAATGGGTGCATAAGAGATGTAGTGGTATCAGAGGTAGACTGCGAGATAATGCTGATTTTATGTGTAAGTGTCAGCAACTTTTCCGCTGGTTTTGTTTTGATTTTTTTTTTCTTGAGTAGTCTAATAAATTCGATACTATTTCATATATATATTTCCAGGGTTCATTTATGGCGGTATGCTTTATGAAGATGAGTCGAGTACCTGTTTCAAATTTGGCTGGATGGTTCAGATATTTGAAGAATAGCTGATAATGATTAATAAGTCTTTAGTAATTGTTCTGTTCATATTGTCAAATGGTTTTCGTTAGTTTAATGAGTTGTGTGTATTTGGAATTGTTTAATGCAAGCAAAAGTATGAACCTTTAGTTAATGATTTGGTGTATCTCGTATGTATACAAATCTATTTTGGTAACCAGTTACCGAGCTGAGGAGAGAGAGAAGGAAGAGTGGCCTGGAGTTCCATACCAGCTGTTGCCCGGACTGTGTCGCGCCTCCTGCTGCCTCGTTACTGGTGCTAGTGTTATGGTGAACCTTGGGTGTATGACGGGATTTACACTGTGGCTAAGGGGATCCCCAGTTAAGTGCTGAGATTATAAAGCAGTCAAGTAACTCAGTGCGAGTGACAGTGTTCAGTGGAGGCGGTGGAAGGGCAGCAGTTGTTGTGGAGCTCAGGTAGCACATTCCTTTTGGTTATTTACATATTGTCTGGTATTAATATGCTATGTTATTGTGTCTAGGTTTGGCTGTATCGGAGTCCGAGACTCTGGTAGTTTAAAGGTAGCTGATACCCTGCGAGGTGTACGAGTTCAGTACACCGTTAGTCTGTTTCAGGTCCCAGGGGGGTTACTGTGTGGGGGACTGCGGTGTTGCTTTGAAGTGGGACAGTAATAAGTATGGTATTTGGGTGTATGTTATCCTAATTGGTTTCCCTCTAGTCTTGTGTGTGTGTGTGTGTGTGTGTGTGTGTGTGTGTGTGTGTGTTGCTAAGTCCCTGTTGTAGGGAGGGGTTTATGTATATATACCGATATATACTGTATGCTTTCGTATATAGCTAAATGTGTTTCATTAGGGAATTGTGTAAGTTTAAATGGGGTTTAAATCTGATATTCGAAATTAAATTTTTAATTGCAAATACAAAGGTTGTTTGTGTATCCTTCTTTGTACATTCTGGTATGTCATTTGTATAGTTAGTTTAAAGAATCTGGAGACACCCACTTTGGGGTGACATATGGCGACCTCCTGCCAGGATACCAGAATTTACAAAGAGGATTTGTTGGGTTTGAGTGCTGACAGTATTAACCTCAAAATGTTCGACCTTGGGACTTTGGTCAGTTTAGGAAAGGAGTTGGGATATGAAGGAGAAGAGCTGAGAAAATTTATTGAAGCTGAAAGAAGTTACGTTGAACAGAATAGGAGAGCAGAAAGGGCAGAACGACGACAGGAGGACAAGGACCAATTAGAAATGGAGCAAGAGAGGCTAAGACAATTAAAAGAGCGATTGGACTTGGAAGAGCGACTTGCTCAGACTAGGGGTCAAATGGTTACTCAGTCAACTCAGGAGGGGGTGGCGGAAGTGTTAGAGCCGTCGTTGGTACAGATGCAAGTTAAAGGTCCTTCACTGCCGCCTTTTGACGAGAAAACTGACGACATGGATTCATATATACGACGATTTGAAATTTTTGCTAGGGCTGTGGGATGGCCAGAGGATAGGTGGGCAGTGTTACTCAGTTCCTATCTAAAGGGCCTTGCACTGGAGGTGTATTCAAGACTCAGTGCGGAGGAAGCTGTGCATTATGGGTGTGTTAAGACTGCTCTTATGGACCGATTTGAGTGCACGGAAGAAGGATTTCGGAAGAGATTTCGTACGGCAAAACCACAAAGTTTTGAGAAAGTATCACAATTTATAACTAGGCTGCAAAATTTGTTAAGCAGGTGGATAGAGTTATCTAATACAGATAAATCATTCGAAGGGGTGTGTGAATTAATTGTAGCAGAACAATTTCTTGATTGTTGTGGAAAAAACTTGCAGGTATATCTACGAGAACGAACACCACAGAACCTGCAGGAGATGATAAATCTTGCAGAAGGTTTTGTCCGAGCTCATGGTGGATTATTACAGAATGCCCGTACACCATGCTGCTCCTCTTCAGGGGTAAAGAAACCTGATGCTGCAGTGAAACACAGTGAGGAACAAAGTAATAAGAGGACATTATTTGTAGAGAAAGGATTGTGTTTCAAATGTGGGAAACCAGGTCATCAGGCACGACAATGTAATGCGAGTACAGGTTACAGGAGTCGACCACAAGTGAATCTCTGTACAGAGACTGATTCTAACCCAGGCAGTGAGGACGAGACTTCCAGGAATCAACTGTGTGGACAGACAGTAGACGTAGTGAGTGCTTTAGCGAGGATGCCAGTGTCCAAAGGGTTTGTGTGTGGCCATGCGGTGGATGTACTGCGCGACACGGGATGCAGTACGGTAGTAGTAAAGAAAGGACTGGTACCGAAGGAGTGCTTCACGGGACAGCAAAGGAAGGTGAGACTCGTCAATGGACAGGTGGAACAGCATCCGCTGGCAAAATTTGAAGTTCAAACTCCATACTACACGGGACAAGTGGAGGCAGTTTGCATGGATGATCCAGTTTATGAATTAATAATTGGGAATATTGCAGGTGCTACAAAATTAGAAAGTCTACTAGAGAGCCATGCCGTTGCAACCAGGGCAGCATCCCAGAGAACTCGTACCACAAAGAAGTTAAAAGATGTGGACAACTTACAACTGGATGCACAAGACATGAAGGAGGCCCAGCAGGATGACGAACAATTACGCTGTTGGCTCAAATATGCACAAGATAACCATTCTGGGTTTCAAACCGTTAAGAAAGCTAGTTTCTCTGTGGAAAAGGGTTTGTTATTTAGAACAAAGTGTGTTCAGGGGAAGGATATAAAACAATTGGTTTTACCTACGAAATTTAGAGAGATGGTGATGAGTATTGCCCATGAATCTCCTTTTGGAGGACATTTGGGAAGTGATAAAACGTTGGGAAAGATAGAACAGGAGTTTGCTTGGCCTGGAATGGGGGCTGATGTTAAAAGATTTTGTTTATCCTGTGACATTTGCCAACGTACAGTTCCCAAAGGGAAGGTGGGTAAAGTACCATTAGGTGAGGTTCCCTTGATTGATACACCCTTTCAGAGAGTGGCAGTGGATTTGGTGGGGCCCATTGAACCCAGAAGTGAGTCCGGTAAGCGCTACATTTTGACCCTGGTGGATTATGCCACTCGATATCCTGAAGCAGTGGCATTGAGTAAGGTGGACACAGAGACCGTGGCAGAGGCTCTGCTGGAGATATTTTCAAGGGTGGGTGTACCAGAAGAAATTGTTTCTGACAGAGGCTCTCAATTCACTTCTGATATGATGGGAGAGGTAAGGAGGTTGCTTTCCATTCGTCATCTTCCCACTACTCCCTATCATGCACAGGCAAATGGACTGGTTGAGAGGTATAACGGAACACTTAAGCATATGTTGAAAAAAACCTGTGCTGAGCAGCCAAAGTTATGGGATAGGTACCTTCCCGCTGTTCTTTTTGCCTACCGGGAGGCTCCCAGGCTAGCCTAGGGTTCTCCCCTTTTGAACTTTTGTATGGGCGGACAGTCAGGGGCCCCCTTAGTATTTTGAGGGAGTTATGGGACAAGGAAAAACAGGAAGGAGAAGTGCTTACTAGCTACCAATACGTTTTTAACCTGAGAGAAAGATTGGAGGAGACGTGTAGACTAGCAAAGGAACAGCTGGAAAAGTCAAAAACTAAGTATAAACGTTATTTTGACAGGAATGCCAAAGAGAGAAAGTTTTCTATTGGGGACAAAGTATTGGTTTTGCTCCCAACTGCAAATAATAAATTGCTTCTACAGTGGAAAGGTCCATACGCCATCCAACGTAGGAAAGGTCAAATGGATTACGAAATAGAAATTAATGGGAAATTTAAAGTGTTTCATGCCAATATGCTCAAGTATTATTTCACCAGGCAGAATGGTAATTCAGGAACAGATGATGTTGGGGCTGTAATCGAAGATGAGGAAGACTACGGGAGTGAAGATTTGGTTCTGCCCGGGGTACAGGGTAAGGAGTCCTACACCGATGTACACATCAACCCATATCTATCTACGGAGCAGCAAACCCAAGTAAGAGAACTTCTGCAAAGATTTAGTCCAGTATTGTCCAGTAAACCTGGCTTGACATCTTTGCTTGAGCATAAGATAGAGCTAACCCAACCACAGATAGTGAGATCTCGACCCTATACCATTCCATATGCTTTAAGAGAATCCATAAATGAGGAGATAGAACTGATGAAAAAATGGGATATCATTGAGCCTTCTAACTCACCTTTTTCAACACCAATGGTGGTAGTCAAAAGAAAGATTCGTCCAACCGCATATGTCTGGACTTTAGGAAATTGAATGCCTTAACTGTTTTTGATTGTGAACCAATGGCTGACCCAGATTACATTTTTGGAGTGTTGAATGGAAGCAAGTTTTTCACGAAGATTGATTTGAGTAAGGGATACTGGCAGATCCCACTAGAAGAGGACAGTAAACCCTACACTGCATTCCAGACAGATAAAGGATTATTCCAGTTCAAAGTTCTCCCCTTCGGATTAGTCAACGCTCCAGCTAGTTTTAACCGGCTAATGAGGAAGGTGTTTCAAGGTATGGCGGGAGTACAGCACTTTTTGGACGACATATTAATCCACACACAGACGTGGGAGGAACACTTGGTCATTTTGGGTGAGGTGTTACGGAAGCTGAAAGAGGCAGGAATTACAGCTCGTCCCTCCAAATGCCATGTGGGCATGGCCAGCTTGGAATATCTGGGCCACGTTGTGGGGGGTGACAGGCTTCAACCAATGAAGGACAAAGTAACCAGTATCAATGAAGCTCCAACACCTAGGACAAAGAAGGAACTCCGGTCTTTTCTTGGACTTAGTGGATATTATAGAAGGTTTATTCCCCACTACTCAACCATTGCTGCTCCCCTCACTGAACTAACTAGGAAACAGAAACCAAATGTGTTGGAATGGACTGACAGGGAAAATAATGCATTTCAAACATTGAAGTTGCGTATCTCCAGAGATCCTGTGTTGTTGCTGCCAGATGTGAATCGGCCCTTTACTCTACGAACAGATGCCTCTGACCAAGGACTGGGTGCTGTGCTACTGCAGGAGCAAGATGGAGTGAAGAAACCTGTCGCGTATGCAAGTAGAAAACTGTTACCCAGGGAGAGAAACTACTCGGTTATAGATAAAGAATGTCTTGCTCTGGTGTGGGGTGTAAAAAAGTTTGAGGCATACTTGTATGGGCACCCGTTTAATTTGGAAACTGATCATCAGCCACTTGTGTACTTGCAATCCGCTAAGAACCTTAATGGGAGGTTGATGAGATGGGCCTTATTTCTGCAGCCATACACGTTGAATATGAAGGTCATTAAGGGTAGTGAAAATGTAGGAGCTGATTACTTGAGCAGAATGTAATAAGAAAATAGATTTTCATCTTAAATGGGGAGGTATTGTCAGCAACTTTTCCGCTGGTTTTGTTTTGATTTTTTTTTTCTTGAGTAGTCTAATAAATTCGATACTATTTCATATATATATTTCCAGGGTTCATTTATGGCGGTATGCTTTATGAAGATGAGTCGAGTACCTGTTTCAAATTTGGCTGGATGGTTCAGATATTTGAAGAATAGCTGATAATGATTAATAAGTCTTTAGTAATTGTTCTGTTCATATTGTCAAATGGTTTTCGTTAGTTTAATGAGTTGTGTGTATTTGGAATTGTTTAATGCAAGCAAAAGTATGAACGTTTAGTTAATGATTTGGTGTATCTCTGTATGTATACAAATCTATTTTGGTAACCAGTTACCGAGCTGAGGAGAGAGAGAAGGAAGAGTGGCCTGGAGTTCCATACCAGCTGTTGCCCGGACTGTGTCGCGCCTCCTGCTGCCTCGTTACTGGTGCTAGTGTTATGGTGAACCTTGGGTGTATGACGGGATTTACACTGTGGCTAAGGGGATCCCCAGTTAAGTGCTGAGATTATAAAGCAGTCAAGTAACTCAGTGCGAGTGACAGTGTTCAGTGGAGGCGGTGGAAGGGCAGCAGTTGTTGTGGAGCTCAGGTAGCACATTCCTTTTGGTTATTTACATATTGTCTGGTATTAATATGCTATGTTATTGTGTCTAGGTTTGGCTGTATCGGAGTCCGAGACTCTGGTAGTTTAAAGGTAGCTGATACCCTGCGAGGTGTACGAGTTCAGTACACCGTTAGTCTGTTTCAGGTCCCAGGGGGTTACTGTGTGGGGGACTGCGGTGTTGCTTTGAAGTGGGACAGTAATAAGTATGGTATTTGGGTGTATGTTATCCTAATTGGTTTCCCTCTAGTCTTGTGTGTGTGTGTGTGTGTGTGTGTGTGTGTGTGTGTGTGTGTTGCTAAGTCCCTGTTGTAGGGAGGGGTTTATGTATATATACCGATATATACTGTATGCTTTCGTATATAGCTAAATGTGTTTCATTAGGGAATTGTGTAAGTTTAAATGGGGTTTAAATCTGATATTCGAAATTAAATTTTTAATTGCAAATACAAAGGTTGTTTGTGTATCCTTCTTTGTACATTCTGGTATGTCATTTGTACAGTTTGTTTAAAGAATCTGGAGACACCCACTTTGGGGTGACAGTAAGGCGTGCCGGGGTGAGCAGGTGAAGATTGTCAGATGTGAAAGGATTGAACTTGCTGGTGAATCTCTTGAGTGTGTGGAAGAGTTTTGTTATTTGGGAGACATGTTGTGTGCTGGAGGTGGGGCTGGAGCTAGCTCTGTGGCTAGGGTGAGAAGTAGTTGGAAGAAGTTCAGGGAGCTCATGCCTCTCCTGACATTGAGAGGGCTCTCCCTACGTGCTAAGGGGTCTTTGTATGCAGCATGTGTTAGGAGTGTAATGCTGTATGGCAGTGAGACCTGGGCAGTGAAGGAGGAAGATATTCGCCGGCTCAGACGTACAGAAATGACAATGATTAGGTGGATGTGTAGTGCGTCCCTGCGTCCAAGGCCTGGAGGGGCTGGGTTTACAATGGAAGAGTTGAGAGGTAGGATGGGACTGGAGTGTATTGGTGTTGTGATGAGGAGAGGTAGATTGAGGTGGTTTGGACATGTGGGGAGGATGGGGGATGATAATTTTGTGAGGAAGGTGAGAAGTGTTAATATTGGGGGTGGGGTTATGAGGGGTAGACCGAGAAAGACATGGGACGAGGTCATTAAGTGTGACCTTAGGGTTAAGGGACTGAACAGGGAGGCTGCAATGGATCGTGCATCGTGGAGAGCCGCCATTAGGTGACCAAGGCCGACACATGCAAGGATGTTGGAGCCTTTAAAAAAAAAAAAAAAACGAAAACGAAACGAAGGTCATACTGTGCACTGATCATTAAATGCTTATTTGCAATATCATTACACTATAAATTTTACGATTATATGGCGCAGTAAACAATATTGTAAAGCACACTTCATGGTGATAATAAAGACGTGTTTATGAGCACTGGTGGAAAACACACACACACACACACACACACACACACACACACACACACACACACACACATTATCCACCCCGGGCAAAGCCGTCGACCCAGGGCCCATTTCCCTCTCCCCATGCTCCCACCACAACGTGTGACGGCCAGCTACTCCCCCCACCTCACCCCCACACACACCACCGACCGCTACAAACATCTGCTTATAACTTCCGACTGTTTAATGTTACACACTGACTGGATACAACCGTCAAAATGATAAATTGTATGATTACAGACCTCACTGTCATACGAATATATTACTTTATCACCCTGCGTTCAGATCGCCCTCTGCCCGGAGTAAGAGGCGGCAGGCCCGACTCCTGAAGCTGTTTGGCCCCAGTCCCGAGGGCCACCTATCAGATCAAGGCCCCCAGATGGAAAGGCCTCCCTGCACCCCAGCTACGAAACACGCCCGAGCAGTGACGCCCCCGAGAGCTGTGCATTGTCTCCTGCAGGAGAGCTCTCCTGAGGGGCCACCTCCCATGCCTGGGCGCCACCTCCGCTAACCCCATGAATAAGCTTCCTAGTGACAATGTCTCCCACCTCTCAAGTCACATCAGAAACTAAGTGAATGTGACAGTAAAACAGCAACAATATACTAGAAAGTGACGATCAGTGCATATAAACACAAGGGCAGAAACCAATGGTCAGTGAACACGAATAGCGAGGCGAATGTGATATACCAAAGTACTGTGTCTATACCCAAGCCTTACGGAACCAGGGAAACGTATCAGTGGCGCCCCGAGATTAACTAAGACCAGCCAGTAAAGACAGAACCAGTAAACAGCATCGCCACGGCTAAGTGACAGTCCCGTGTGCCGCGACTCGGATACAGACATTGCGCCCATGTAATGTGTACTGTATAGTAATACTGACCAACCTGGCACTTCACTCTACCTTTGTATAATATATCCTGTCGAGTTTATTAAATGACAGTTGTGCCTTAACTCCAACACCTACATTGTACCCTAGTGACTTGTAATATCTATGTATGTTGATGTAGTTGTATTTTGCCCCCGACATCATTACCGTGCTTGTGGGCACATTATACCTGTAATGACAACTTTGTCACCCTGTCCATTCTATATCCAGTGTATCTTTGTTCTTGTATTGTAAGGAGTTCGAATTAAGACAATAGATGTGCTAAGGTATACTGCCGAGTTTTTATGCCCTGTTCCTTTCCAGTCTAGAAAGAGGACCCTGCTCAGTCGTGGGCATTTTTAGGACGAGAGGTCGGACTAAAAACACCCAGCATAACAATAACAAAACCATTATTTCCCCAAGACAAATGGATGATGGAAGAGTGGTTGAGACAATGCAAGTAGGCCTTACTCTCATGCCCTCGGATGTGGGGAGGGTGGAGGGTAGACCAATGAATGGGAACAAGGGAGGGAGGGGGTGATACAGGGGGTGTGGCGGTGCCACATATACCAACCTGCTCGTCAAGCCGGTCGCTCGACTTTTGCTGGAGACTGTACATTGAAATTACTGTCTCTTTAAATGAAATATTAAGTTCGAAAGTGGTATGTCCCAGCTCAGCCAAGTATGTCCCAAAACAATCCCAACTCACCCCATCATGTCCAGTGGTGAGCCAAAAGTACTTTCACTAACAGTGTACAAAATGTGTTCAGACTGAAACATTTTGAAACTTGAAACTTGGTATGATAAATCTATGTCATATGAAGGTATTCATACTGCAATATGAAACAAATATCTTTTATAGTTTTTGTTGGGGAACAAAATATATACTTACCTGTCCCAACTCACCCCATTCGATGCTTTTTTATAAACGGTAAGTAGGGGAATGCCAGTGCCAGGAGTTAGATTTCATTGAGTACTGACTATGTAACAGCATCTTTTCCGCGATTAACATCTCGTATTTGTTGGTAGGTCGTCCAGCAATCAGCAGCAGGCGGCCGTTTCAGGAGAATCAGTTCATCCAGGAGGACCGAGTGTTCGTACACCTGATAAACCAGATGAATATTCGATGAATGAACCTGGCCAATCTGCCGACCCACCTAGCAGTAGGAAACATTGTTATGACATTGTAGGCGCTGTTCAAGCTAAGCATTTTGATGACGAGAGCAAGTACTGCTTTCTAAAGAAAACCTGGTCGCCTCCCAGTGATTATGTGTTTCCTACCGTACCACAGGCTGGGAGAAACTGTAAGTCCCAGCCGTCCTGGCTTGAAAAATATCCCTGGCTCGCATACAGTGAGCAGGTGGTTGGCACCTTTTGCAAGATTTGTGTCACGTTTGGTGGGCAAACTGTTGGAAGAGGATCGCATGTTAAGACCGGCAAGTTCATATAAGTTCCTTTGAACAAATACAAAGATGCCATCGCTGACATGGACTCGCATGCCAATTTACAGTACCACAAAGACAATCAAATGCAATTGGAGGCTTTTATCCAGGTTTACAAAGGTAAGCAACAATCTATTGATAAGCAGTTGGTGTCTGGGTTTCAAAAAGAAACTGAAGAAAGCTGAAAAAAGTTTATTCCAATCATCAAGACAGTGATTTTCTGTGGAACACAGGGATTAGCTCCATGAGGGCATCGCGACTCTGGAGCACTATGTGATGATCAATCAACAGAAAACCCAGGGAATTTCAGTGCTGCATTGTGCTTCAGAATTGATGCTGGTGATAAGGTTTTGGAGAACCACCTCAACACTTGCTCACATAACGTGACGTTGTTAGGACTCCATATTATAAATACAATTAATTATAGAAAACATGATAGATAGATAGACAGACAGATAAAGCAGCAAGTCAGAGGTATTGCGTCTGCGAGAATCGAGCAATGCTAAACATGCTTACGCACTCTGACTCAAGGAATGCTTCATAGGCACGCGACAGCGCCTCGTGACCATACACACACATACACACATACTCACACACAGACTTCTAGAACATTTCAATAACAGTGTAACACACGTGACACGACCCCCGCTACACCAGAATTTAGGAAGCAGAGCTCAGAAGGGGACAGGCCATAGAACCGATAAGTGGTAGGGAGAAGGAGCCTAGCAACATGGGCGAGAGGGTGGAAGGAAGAGAGAGAGTGAGACAGGGAGGTTAGCTCGCGGGACTCTATACTTCACTCGTGTGTGAGAGACTTTGTTAATATTTCCAAGACAAATAAAAATAGTCCCATACTATTCTTTACCTCTCCTGTCATTGCATGACAAATGGGAACCAAGATTATCTACTTAAAAAACTACTCACTTATAACAACCGCTCGTCCACAAGTCTAATATATGTATAACTGATCTACAAAACTTCACTACAAGTTTTTACAAAGTTGTGAGATATGGTGGCAGCGGTAGGGTGGTATGAAAATTGGTGGTGTATTTACATGACTCCTCTTCAACCGGTATTTGGTAATAGCCATTTAGTAGATCGATTGTTGAAAATACATTATTTTCCCAATATTTTGTAGAACGTCGCTTAGCAATGGCATGGGAAATCGGTCTGGGATTGTGTGATTGTTTAATTTACGGTAATCTACTACCGCACGCATTTCTCCATTTCATTTGGGCGCGAAGAATAATGGGGCATTCCACGGGGAGACTGAAGGCTCAATAATTCCAAGTTTTAACATTTCATCGACATACTGATTTGCAAGTGTACGTTGGGAGTGTGGGAAGTGGACGTCACCATAAGTGGTTGCTGAGACGACAACACATCAATCAACCCGTGAAGGACAACGCTATCACCACGTGCAACACCACTCACACCATTTCCACCACGGTAAAAATTAGTGAGTTACATAGTTACTTCATTTATACAATACACAGTGATAGACAAAAAACTACTGCACAAACATATAACACGTGCTGTATAGTTACAACTTAAATACTTATACCTACTTCAATTATCTTCACAATTAAATCATTAAATACTTGCACCAACAATAAATATTCTACACTGTACATATTCATTTATTATAGCATTTATTTACTACCAACGAGTGTTACCATTTATACTTACATAAAATACGTGTTTCATACATACAGCTATACATTATTACATGCACAAAGTAATAAAGATAATATACTATCACAGCTTCTCAGTGAGCGATCAAAAGAACTGTATTAAACATTTATTAATTAAAGCTACCTAGTGGAAACAGAGAAATTAAGTTACAAGGAAAACCAGAAAAAAAAAAAAAAAGGACCACAAATGACGTTAGCAAGAATGAACATCTTCCACACAATCGTGAAGACAAAGATTTCCACACAATGCTGACACATATATTGCCCACGATAGGTATAAGTGAACAACAAGTCATTGTATATAGTTAATACTGTATATAGTGTATATCTATTTTTTATATAAAATAACAAAATATGGGGCTATACAATATCATTTTCAGTAATATCTGCAATATAAACTAAACCTTAAAAAAGGGTCCCAAGGAAATTAACCAGCAATTATGCAACCATGAACAACACAGAAAAAACGTAGACAAACGAAGAAAAACAAACTATAGAAAATCAATACATACAAAAAAAAAAAAATGAAAAAGAAGGAAAGAAAAAGAAATAGAGTAAGATCACATAACAAACAAATGAAAATAAGTGTAAGTGTTACTACAAATGCCATAATACCACATAAACTACAAACAAAAAAGCAAATTGTTGTCTCCACAAGCTAGTGGCATGACACATCATCACTATCATCGACCGCAGCGTGACCGGATTCAATGTCAGGACTGCAATTATTACAATTATGTAACTACAAACGATATGTAACAATTATGTAACGAGAAACGATTGCATTATATTACACTTGCTACAATTATGTAACGACAAACGATATGTAACAGTTATGTAACGACAAACGATTGCAT
This sequence comes from Coenobita brevimanus, assembly GCF_032717465.1. NCBI lineage: Eukaryota > Metazoa > Arthropoda > Malacostraca > Decapoda > Coenobitidae > Coenobita > Coenobita brevimanus. Next base: position 15,583,048 of record NC_137029.1, on the reverse strand, counting down.
TATGTTACACTTGCTACAATTATGTAACGACAAACGATATGTAACAATTATGTAACGACAAACGATTGCATTATGTTACACTTGCTACAATTATGTAACTACAAACGATATGTAACAATTATGTAACGACAAACGATTGCATTATGTAACATTTGCTACAATTATGTAACTACAAACGATATGTAACAATTATGTAACTACAAACGATATGTAACAATTATGTAACGACAAACGATTGCATTATGTTACACTTGCTACAATTATGTAACTACAAACGATATGTAACAATTATGTAACGACAAACGATTGCATTATGTTACACTTGCTACAATTATGTAACTACACACAATATGTAACAATTATGTAAAAGTTGCATTAACAAGATGTAACTTTTATGTAACTTTAACTACAGTTATAAGGCCAACACAATTATGTAACAGTTGCCTTAACAAAATGTAGCTACAATTATAAGGCCAACACAATTATGCATTACCACAATATTACAATTATGTATTACTACAATGTTACTACAATGTAACAATTACAATACCATTAAGTAACAATTCACAATGTTACAATTATGTATTACCACAATGTTACTACAGTATTATGTAAAATTATACAATTTTACCACAATTCTGTATTACCAGAATAATCATACAAGTTAGGTGAAATATTAGACATTACTAAAGGGATAACTCAATATGTAATGTAATAACCTTCAGTATTATCATTGCACAATTATATGCATATGTCTGTTATACATACACATCTTACAAAATGTCATACAACAACCATTGCATTTATTCAAATATGTATCTAACTTGTTTAAAATGTAATATTACTAGATCATTGCAATTTACTATGAATATTATATGTATACAATATTATAATCAATATTATGTACTTAGAGATTAGCATATATCAATGATAATTACTGTCGGAGGACCTCCAGCGCATGACCGAGCAATGTTAGGACTCCATATTATAAATACAATTAATTATAGAAACCATGATAGATAGATAGATAGATAGATAGATAGATTGACAGACAGATAGAAGCAGCAAGTCAGAGGTACTGTGTCTGCGAGAATCGAGCATTGCTAAACATGCTTACACGCTCTAACTCAAGGAATGCTTCATAGGCACACAGCAGCGCCTCGTGACCATACACACACATACACACATACTCACACACAGGCTTCTAGAACATTTCAGTAACAGTGTAACACACGTGACACGACCCCTGCTACACCAGAATTTAGGAAGCAGAGCTCAGAAGGAGACTGGCCATAGAACCGACAAGTAGTAGGAAGAAGGAGCCTAGCAACATGGGCGAGAGGGTGGAAGAGAGAGAGCGAGACAGGGAGGTTAGCTCGCGGGACTCTATACTTCACTCGTGTGTGAGAGACTTTGTTAATATTTCCAAGACAAATAGTCCCATGCTATTCTTTACCTCTCCTGTCATTGCATGACAAATGGGAACCAAGATTATCTACTTACAAAACTACTCACTTATAACAACCGCTCGTCCACAAGTCTAATATATGTATAACTGATCTACAAAACTTCACTACAAGTTTTTACAAAGTTATTGTGAGAACGTATCTTAGCTGGCAAACGCAAAACGAGATAATCCACTGTGTTGGAGATGTGATGAGAGAAAACGTTGTTCATCGGACAAGTAAAGCTGGAATGTTCACGGTCATTGCTGATGGAACAGTGGATTCACCTATGAAAGACCAGTTGGCTCTCATCATCCGGTTTGTCGGAGAAGAAGAAACAGTTCTTGAGAATTTCCTGGGTTTTGAGGAGATAAATGATGGTTCAGGTAATGGTCTCGCCAGTATGATATTGTCTAAGCTTGAAGGATATGGGCTTGACATTTCACTTCTCCGTGGTCAAGCGTATGATGGGTGCACGGCCATGAAGGGTGACGTCAGCAGAGCACAAGCTTACATCAGGAAAGCCTGCAGCAAGGCTGTATAGCCTACACACACTGCAGCAGCCACGTACTTAACCTCGTTGTGAGTGACACTGCCAAGGTGAGAGATTACCAACTGCGTCGGAACTGTTAACGAGGTAATAAATTTCATTAAAAGCAGTGCAAAACGATTGAGGCTGTTCAAAGATGAATCTTCCGGAGCTTCTCTTTCGCCATGTGCCAAATTAGGTGGATAGAGCGGCATGACAGTGTGGTGTGTTTCAAGAAGCTGTTTCCAGCAGTGTTGGAAGCCTTGGAGAAGATAAGAAACTTGCCAGACAGGGCAACATCCTCCAAAGTCGAACAGCTGATCGCCATGTTGAGCACTCACAGATTTGTGTTTTCGCTGTGTGTTGCTGGATATTTTGCACATCTTCTGTCACCACTCTTTGTGCAGCTGCAGAACCCCAGCCTTGATATCGCACAGTGTGTAGATGAAATTGAAAACCTGACTAGTATTCTTCGAAATGCCCGACAAGATGCTATCGAAGTGTCCTCCACGATCGTCAGAGAGTCGGAAGATATACTGGGTGAGTCACTGAGTCTGCCTCGCCAGTCAAAAAAGCAGATTCACAGGAGCAACCCGCAAGTTGCGTGTGCCGCCGCCTACTATCGCATCACCATCTTCCTTTCATATGTGGACGGGCTGATAAATCAGCTGCATGAAAGATTTGATGATCACGTACACCTTGCATGGAAGTTCGCAGCTCTCGTACCTCGAAATGTCGGCAAGTTTGCAGCAGACGATGTGATCACCTCTGCCGATTTTTATCAGGATGATCTTCCCAGCACTTTAGGGGAACTAGGTGCTGAAGTGCAGAGGTGGAACCATAAGTGGACGGAAGCTGCTGAGAAAAAAGAATCAATACCAAGAACCAGCTCAGATGTGCTTCAAATGAAGAGTGTTGGCGAATTTTACCCCAACATTTTTGGCCTGCTGAAAATCCTGCTGACACTGCCAGTGTCTTCTGTGTCTGCTGAAAACAGCTTTAGCTGCTTGCGGCGCCTTAAAACCTACATGCGCTCAACGATGGGTCAAGACAGACTAAGCAGTCTTGCAATGATGGCCATACATCGCGACCGAATGACGTCACCCGATGATGTGGTCAGCAAGCTGGCTTCCAGACAGCATACCAGAAATTTACGCTTACACCTCTGACACATAGGGTATGCATGTAACATGCAACGATGAAATGCGTAAATTTAACGCATCATTTGACGTACTTTACACTAGTAATTAGTTTAGTAATTGTACTGGTGATAAGTCTAATATTTAATAAAATCAGTGAACTATGCAGATATTTGGCTGAAACATAACCAGTCACCCTAGGAGAATGGCATTTGCGTTTCTGTTACTACTAATAAAAATTCTGTTATTTAAAAAAAAAATCTTAACCTTGAATTCTGACATTGACTTTAGCGGGTTTATGTCCTTTTATTGTTACCCCGTTAGAAAGGTAAGTTACCTTACTGTATTAATATCTCAGTTGCACTGCATTCACAGATATGGCTTGTCGTCGTACCTCGACTGGCGTCGGATGGCTCCTTGTTTAACTGTTCGAAAGTGTGTGATTGAAGTTATTTTTTCAGTACTTTGAGATAATAAAAAAATCAGCAAGATGGGTGATTTTGCTATACATCAACCCAAATGGTGAAGTGCAATGTGTTTTTATATTTCCCATGGTTAGTCATTGTGCCCCCCCCCCCCAAAATATATTTCTGGCTGCGCCCCTGTATCTTACCATTGGCCCTGGCACGCATTTATCAGTCTTGAGGGCGGGGGATATCTCGACATGGGTCTACTGCTTAAGTATTACGAGCGAATGAAGTTTTTGTCGATGAATGAGTGGAAAATTAAAATGAGTGGCCTGGCCCGACCCGGCCCGGCCCAACCCGACTGTCATGCTTTTCAGAAGCTAATAACTTTTAACCCGGCCCGGCCCAACCCGACTGTCGTGCTTTTCAGAAGCTAATAACTTTTTACATAACAAAGCTAGAGCAATGAGTTTGTTTTCTCTAGATGCTATATCGACTAGTTCAATACTGTAGTTTATGAATCACAAAAATGTTATTACACCATAAAGTTGTGCTAAAAGGAGAGCAAATATAAAAGCTAGCGCACTAGTTATGCGCGAAAACCCTCATCATGCTGTTTAATTATACAAGAAAACAAATATTTGATTTTAAAATTATTCTTAAGATGTAGGGATGGGTAAGTACAGAAACAAAAGATGAATAAAACACAGGAGAGCATCAGAGATGGGAAGAGAATACTATACCCATTACTACATTCCATACTGTAATCAGTAAAAACGTTTGTACCTGGTGGAACGTAGTAATGAATATAGAACTCTGAACCTCCTCTTATCTCAAATGCTTGCTTGTTTCAGTACCGTACTTTAGTCACCTCTTGTTTCTGCACTTTTTCCATTCCTACCTCTTAACAATCGTTTTAGGGAAGGAAAAAAATAAATGTTTTCTGGTTTATGAGTTTTTATATGGATTCTGGCAACCAAAGACACATTAGCTATAATATAAAACGACTTTTAACTGTATGAAAATCGAGACCCCGATTACTGATACAGTATATGTAAAATGCTTATGTAAAATAGGGCATCATGAATCAATGCAGTTTTTACGTATTTTTGGAAGAGGTCAAAGTCCCAGAGAATGTTTTAGACCTTAACTCGTGAACTATAGCTCGAATGCTGCTCCAAGTAAGAAAAGGAACATCCCCAGATGTTAAGAAGCATTTAGACAGTAACACGGTCATGTACAGTACGCTCTTTCATTTTGGAGTTGCAAGTGATAAAGGAAGAAAGGTTGAAAGAAGAAAAAACTGAAATTTTTGCAACCTGATTTTGCGTCCCATGAAGGTATAGCTTTGCACTTAAATAGCGAAGGTCTGTATGCTTAAAGATGGGCTTTGCGAGCGTCTTGGTGTGCACACCCCTCTACCTTATGAACAAGACGCCAGTTCGAACCCGCACCATCAAAACTGCGATTACTGATTATTACAGTACCTGTTTATACTATTCAATAGTCACCTTCAGCGTCACATAAAACAATAAAAATGGCATAATTAACACAATTGTGCTCTGTGGTTATTTAACCCCTTCTATCTGGTGGCGTCTTTTTTGGCTTCTTCCTACCATGACGATTCTATTCAGTGTAATAAAGACCTTTTTAGTGAAGGGGTTAATGGAGGCTGTATCTAACCCTACTGGTTTGAAAAGTATATTTCAAAGCTGGAGACAATTGTCTGGGGATAGGAAGAATGAAATACAAAATATGTCATTGGGCTTGAAAATTTAAAGGGACAGAACTTGGCATTTTCTAAAGATGATCAAGGAAGACCTCCTACGGCTGGGCCTATGAGTTATGTATTTATAAGCCGATAAGCAAAGGGAAGTACCCTAAATACTCACTCACTCAGGACAAGCACCACGGGACATATAACTTCACACACCCCATGACTCCACCCATGGGGTTCACCCAGTGGCGTAGCCATTGGGGAGGGACTTTCCCCCCCTTAGAAAATTGGAGGAAATGCTGAAAGGGATTTTTGGCATAGTTTTTGTGTGACAATACAGTTTACCTTATTTTACCACTTGTATATTAAGCAGCATTACCTGTTTCCAAAAATATTTAATTGGGAGCAATTAATTTGCACTGAAATTGAAAGCTAGACTAAATATTATAAAATCCTTGAGAAAAAAATGACCAGTTATAACTTAACAAATTCCCCTAATACCTTAGATTATGTTGTTAATATTAGAGCTTTAATGATGTTTTGCATTTGAATCCTGATGAGGTGTAAAAATAGCCTTCACGTCCCCTCAGCCACATCCTCTCACCCTGCAGCCATATCCTCTCATCCTACAGCCAATTGCAAACAAACACTGCACAATTATTGTTACAGACAACCGAAACAAGCAGAATTTTTAGGACTGCATGATGCCACTTTGATCACCTCAGACTACATTTTAGAAGGTAAGCAGATATAAATATGTGAGCCAGGGGCCTCGTTTGGGTGGGGGACAGGGGAACGTGTCCCCCAGAGCATCTTTTGTCCCCCTTACTCTTCTAGATGAAAATTTTCAGGATGAATAGCTTTACTTCGTCTTTCCCATTTTATTCCTTAATGGAAAAATCCTTTCTGCACAGTAGAGTACAGTTCAGGTGATATGAAAATCATTCCTTGCTGATCGGGGCAGGTAGAGTGGTCACCTGAGTCAAGGATTAAGAGAGGTTAATCCCACCGGATGTATATACTGAGGTCAGTCTTGACGTATGCACCACCCCTGATGCCTGAGCCAATGAGAATCTGAAATACCCACCGCGACGAGACATCACCAGGACGTTGCGATTCCCACTCCAGGAGGAGACCACGGAGGGGCTTTGAGAGCACGCACACTACCCAGGCAGTATGGGCCTATGTACCCTACTCCCTTGCGCCCTTATTCCCTGCAACAGACCCAGTGGGAACCACTCATTGCTAGGGCATTACCCTCCAGGCGGACCAGCCCTCACCAGGGTCGGGGTGGGGCTGAATACCCAGTCCCAAGCAGCACCGAACTGACGGCCTTCAGCCTCTCAAAAGCCGTGATGGCCTTTAGCCGCACAAAACAAGTGATGGCCTTCAGCTGCACAAACACAGAGATGGCCATCAGCTGCTCAACCACTGCAACCCCCCCTCCCCTGCAGAATCTGGTGACGGCCTTCAGTCGCACTCGGGGAGAGACGGAAATGCCCCCCACCTCCTTCTGCAGCTGCCTCCAGGGGTCGGACCTCGGTGACGGCCTTCAGCCTCACCCCCAGGCAGGTGACGACCTTCAGCTGCACCCACAGGCAGGTGACGGCCTTCAGTCGCACTGACGGGGAAGGGACGGCCATCAGCCGCCCTCCTCCCACTGAGGCAGCCCCCAAGAGGAACTTTCCTGTCTGGAGGAGGCTTGGTGAGGCCCCATGGAGAGTGCACAATGCAGCCGGTGCCTGGGCAAGACGACCAGCTGACGGACTCCCGCCGGCCGCAACACCACAGTTCAATCCTGATGGTGGCCTGATGGGAGGGAGACTGCAGATGCCAGACTCCCAGAGGTGCCCCTGCAACCCCGGGGTGCGACCTCCCCAGCCCCAGATGACAGTGACCTCCTCCCCAGTGTGAGCGCAGACAAGCACGCCTGCTCTCTCTGTTTCGCCCGAGCCCTGAGGACCAAACTACTCAGGAAGGACCCACGAGCGGAGGGCCTCTCACCATGCCCAGCGGCAGCCCACAGAAGACGACGTTACCCCTGAGGGTTGTCCCGTGGCCTTTACAAGAAGAAACACCTGATGGGACCCCTCCCACACCTGGATGACACCTGTAGGGCATCAGACTCCTGCAGACCAGTCAGAGCCCTCCAGTCTGCCTAGTGTATCTGTGACTGACTAATGTATGGTGTGATACTGGTGTTCATATTGTGTACTCGCGACTGGATGATATACTGTGTGATACTTACGTCCATATTGTATACTGTGTCTGTCTAGTGTCTTTGTAACTGAATAGTATACTGTGTGATACTTATACTCCCATTATATGCTACATATAACAGTCCAGTCGAAGCCCTTTAGTCTGCCTAGTGTTTCTGAAGCTGAATAGTGTACTGTGTGATACTTATACTAATTTTGTATACTGTGAGTGGAAATTAACATAATACACGTGTAAGGTTGTTGTCCAGAGTTTTTATGCCCTGCTCATCTTGTTGTGTATTCTAGCTCCGGTCCCGAAAGAGAACCCCGGCTCAACAGCTAGCATTTCTAGGACGAGAAGTCGGCCTAAAAACACCTAGCATAACAGAATCAAACTAAAAGCGGAGGTAGTGGAAAACAGAATTCCTTTGGGCTACCACCACAGCAGTAGTACAAAACACAATACCAGACTGGGGGTGGATGCGGCAGCGAATTTTAAAATGCATATTTGTGCTAAGTGGAGAGAGAGAGAGAGAGAGAGAGAGAGAGAGAGAGAGAGAGAGAGAGAGAGAGAGAGAGAGAGAGAGAGAGAGGGAGGGAGGGAGAGAGAAAAAAAAAACCCGCAAAGGAAAATATAAAAAAGCGATAGTATCATGAATGTGGGAAAGTGTGTGTGTTCGGGACACTCACGCCAGATCTCGAGTTTTCATTGACCCATCCATTCCGCCATTTTTTCTTCCAGCAGCCTATCAAAATACAGAGTTTATTTCCGAATATAAACAGATAGTATGGACGCCATTGCCTCTCGTATGGTAGGTGCTGTGCTGATGTGTGGTATATTTCATCATAAGTTAGTAGATTATTACGCAAAATAGCTGTACTTCCTTATATGTACAAAGATAAACACAGCAGGTAAATGATGTGCTAAGAGTACGATAGTAATGATGTAAATTTATTTCTGATGACATGAAGCATCAAATCTCGGAAAATTTGTGGTGACAGATATTTTGGGGAAATAATCCCCAGATATTTTGGGGAGTATGTGTGGAGTGACGCGTATGGATCGAGTGCGAAATGATGAAGTGCGAAGGAGAACTGGAGTTGTTCGGGAGATGGCTGGTAGAGTTGAGCATAGGGTGTTGCGATGGTTTGGGCATATGGAGAGAATGGATAATGAGCGATTGGTGAAAAAGATAACTAGATCTGATGTGAGAGGTGTAACGCTGAGAGGAAGACCACGAATAGGATGGATGGACAGTGTGAAGAGAGCACTGGATGCGAGAGGGATGTCTGTTGAGCAAGGAAGAGTGGCTGTGCGTGACAGAAATAAATGGAGAGAAATTGTGAATGAATAAGTGATGACGCAGCCCTGAGGGGATATTCTCCCGCATTTGGTCTGATCAGCTAGTCAGGTCAGGTGCGGGTGAGGGGATGGGTCTGTTATGATGTGGCAGGGGTAAACCAGCTCTGCTGTCGGGCCCTGCTGCGGATGTTACTGATTGCATTGTACAGTTGACCCTTGTAAGGTGTGGTGCGGTGAGGATCTGTCCGTTCTCCCCTTGGGGCTAAGATGCGAATGAATGTGTTTGAATGGATGAGTAAATGGGGAGTGTGTCGTCCTGTCTTGGCTACCTCCCTTTCCTTGGGGGAAGCAGCCTAGGTATATAGATAGATAGATAGTTTGCCCCCCCCCCTGCCAAAAGTCCTGGATACGTCACTGGGTTCACCCCTTTGCAAATCTCCAGGCAGCAATTCTCCCCCACTAAGTATCTCTCGACAGGAACGATCGACGTGCTCCAGCCACGAGCTTTGTGGCCTTTCCATTGGTCTCGTCCTTCCCAGGTTTACTCTTTCAGATATCACCCTATGAGCATGATCAACATCAGGGAAACACGGCCCGTGCCCACATAACGGGAGCTGGTGCTCTTGTATAATGTGGGTTATAGGACTCGATTCATTCTCATGGAGCAGTTCATTACGCACTCGATCGCACCAATGATATCGCTTTATTCTGCAAAAGCACTTAGTATCAAAGGAGTCAGTTCACCACTCCAAGGCACTATTTATTGTCCAAGTCTCACAACCAAAAAGTAAGACAGGAAGTACTAGTGCCCTAAAGATGCGGATTTTCGACCAACTACACAAAAATGACAGTGCCAAATATCCTAATTTGAGTGAATCCCTAATATTACAGGCCAGACCAACGCACTAAAAGAGCGACTCATCACCTCACCTACCGTTGTTTCAGACTTGCAAGACAAGTGAATCTTTCCAATATTTCTATGACTTACATGCCTGAACAGACTACTGCTTCATACAAGCCACCAATAGCCTGAACATTGATCTTGAACCAAGAGACCTGTAGTCCCGATGGCTTTGCGTTTTTGCAGAAAGCACTGAGATCTCTCAGGAGTGTTTTCAGTCACTTCGCAAGGATAACTGCACCATCAACAGAATCAAGATCAGTAACTTTATCAGTTGATACTCCGTAGTGACTCTGATCCACAGCTCAACCCAAAATCCATTAAATGCATGCGTTGAAAAGTGTGGGGGCAAAGACATATCCCTGTTTTACTCCACTACTCTAGAGCTTACTGGGAAGAAATCGGATCCCCCCCCCACACACACACACACATTTGACAACACTCTTAACATTTGAATACAGGCCAGCTATCAACTGAATTATCCCTGCAGGGATCCCATGGAGTTTTAGGAGCTGCTATAGTGCCTCTTGATTTACTGAGTCAAACGCCTTGAGATCGACGCAGGATGCAAGCAATTCCTGCCAAAACTCACAACAGTGTTCCACATGAATTCGAAGTGCGAGGATTCGGTCAACTGTAGACTTCTTTGGGCGTGAATCCGGATTGCTCAGGCCTCTAAAACTTCAACAGATGGTGCTGGATATACGTCATGAGCACATGAGCAAAAATTTTTGACATATTGAGCACCGTTATACCACGGCAATTATTGCAGTCATGTTGGTCTCCTTTCTCTTTCCTGACAGAGATGATCAAACCCCTTGTTCAGTCAGATGGAATGATATCAGTATATCAAATGGCTTCTATGAGTGAATGTAATCTCTTGATCATGGCTTTGCCCGTGTCTTAGACCAGTTCCACAGGGATGCCACAAACAACAACTGCCCTAGCACTTTTCAACCTAGTCCTTGCCTTCTATATTTCAGCAAGAGCAGGCACGGCATCGTCAATTGTTGGAAAAGTAGCTAGTGGTTGCACACCAGCCAATGCAACCTTTCCACTTGGGGGTTCTGCCATGCACGGGTGCTCAAAATGATCAGTTCAACGAACCCTGTAATCATCTGCCCCTGACACAAACCATCCATCAGCAGTCCGCACAGAGTTAACCTGAGAGGTGGAGCACGAGTGGAGCTTCTTCAGGGTTTTGTAAAAAAAAAGTTATGGGGTATTAGCACGAAAGGCATCCTCTACCTCCTCAGCAGTTTCCTTGACGTACCTCTCCTTGTCCCTTCTCAGCAAAACTCTTGCCCGACAGGACAGAAGTCTGTGTTGCTTTCGATCCCCAGCCAGTCTGACAGCACAACTCTCATCAATTGTAGTCAGCATCCCGGGGAAGACAAATCCTCTTCTTAATCTTGGGTGCACTCCAGTGCATACAGCAGCTACTGCCAGAGTAATACGCTTAAAGGTATCACATCGTTCAGTAAGGTCCTCAGTAGCACTGAGCAACTTAAATTGGTTGAGACTCCTCAGTAGCACTGAGCAACTTAAGTTGGTTGAGACAGCCACTTCATACTCATAAACACACCCATCACTGAGTTTCTTCTTGGGATTCTCTCCGTTTTGATTTGTAGCTTTAGAGTAGCAACAACGAGTCTGTGATCAATAGCAATGAAAACTGCACTCCTGAAAACCTTGCAGTCCTGAAAAACACTCCATTGAGTACTTGCAAGGGTGTGGTCAGTCTCCTTAACAATTCCTCCAGCATTAGACTATCAAGTCCAACGGTGAAGATCAATCCACTTTTAACCAGGATCAAGCAGTTTTTAACATACGGAATTTGCAAAATCCAGAAGGTAAGAACTATTGAAATTCCTGATTTCAAATGAAACTGGGACCTACGGATTCTCAAACCCTACCCTCTCAGTGCCATCAAACCCATTGAAGTCACCCAGGAGCAACTGTGTATCCCACAAGAGACACTGTTTCACAGCTTAATCGAGTTTAGCACAGAACGTCTTTCTATTCAAGATCACTCATCTTTGTTGGAGCATACACTTAATAAGAGAGATGAAGCCCAAATTATGCTTCTGACATACCACTATCATATGCATATTAACTGTAGTAACTGGACAAAGAGCCAGAATGAGTGGAAATCACCACAGCAACACTCCATGAGCACCACTGTCCCAGCCATACCTGTTGTACGTATAACTATCAGTCCATCACCACTTATCTCGCCAGGGCCAGGACGCCTCACTTCATAGTGCAGTTGATCTGACCCTCAGCCACCCCAGCTCTCGTGAGCCGGTCATCCTCTGAGGGACTTAGAACTTTCCAAACCCCCCACCGAAGTGCCCTCCGGAGGTTAAACCCGTATGTGGAACTTTGGGCTCATGCATCCTTTGCAGTGTTGCAAAGTTCATGAAAAGCAGGAGAAGGGTTAGGCGATCCCTTCCTACCTTCATCCAGATGCTGGGATCCCAAAGGCTTTAGCCAGCAACCATTATGTTAGGTGCCAGCTTGACAGGGCCCAAAGAATCCTCTCCCACTGGCACCCGAAAAGGAACCCCCTGGCAAACCTGGGTTTGGGTCAACCATAACCAGCTGACTCCGATTCCGTATCCCCCTTTTAATTTTGGTGGCAGTGTTAATTTATACGGGGAGAGGGTACAAATCCTTCCACGACCTCCTATTTGAGGGGGGAACTTACCATTGAGCTAGGAACAGGGGCGTGGAATCCTTGGGCACTGGAGTTATGCTAAATACCCTTAATACCCACATGCAGCAACAATGGACACTATTGGGTTAAGCACAAGCAAATTCACCAATCTCTAATCCATTTATGCCTAGTGACTGTTTAAAGGGACAGAATTGGGCATTTTCAAACGCTGATCAAGGTTCTAGGTTTGGACCAACAAGCTTCGTGACTATGAAGTGATAGGTAGAGGATGGTGTGCTAAATACTCGTTTGGCAAATCAGACGTGCAGCAACGCTGGTCATTATTAGGTTAAATACTTTGTCATGGATGCAAATTTTGCTGCTCCCCAAAGTGATGCTCGAGGCGTCACCCAGTTAGGGCCATCCTCGCTGGGCTGCTGACTGAAGTTTGGTAAATATTTGGACTGCTGTTGATGACTGTGATTACATAGTACACACAACTTTGTTTATTAACGTCCTTACAATTTCTTGCCTGAAATGATGACAGTCGATGATTCTAATGTCAGTTATAAAATTAACACCCCGTGATCACTCTTATCTTAAATTCACTCTCATCTTAAATATCGGGACCAACTGCCTAGCCCCGGGCTCCTGCGCTCCTCATGGGGCAATGTAGGACTGGATGATGGATGGATGGATGGACATTAGTACATTGACTGAGTGTACTAACATTATAAACTCCTTTAACTTATAAATCAAGTTATAAACGACCCTGCCTAAAAGTTTGAAGCGTGTTCGAGTGAGCAAACATGCTTTATCTATCTATTGCCATACGCCTTAATCCCGTAAGTGGTGGCATAAACAAATCGCCTCCATGTCGCCCTGTCCCCCACCATTTCACTGCTCTGCTCCCAGCTCACACCCCTCTCTATCATATACGTCTCCACTCCATCCCTCCACCTCATCCTTGACCTCTCCCTCCGTCTCCCCCCCTCCACCTCATTCACATACACTCTCCTCGTCAACCTCTCGCTCTCCATCCTCTCTAAATGGCCACACCTCAGTGTGTTTCTCCTGATGCTTGCTATCACATCCACATCCACACCACAACGTTCCTTAACTTCCTCATTTGTCAGTCTGAAACTCCATGTAACTCCACAAGCCCCTTTCAGATAACTCATATCAGCATTAGCAAACTTGCTAACACTGTTATTTTAGCTATATGGGAAAGCATGCCATCCTACTTGGTGATATAAATGAACACTTGAAAGGCTTCATCCTATTTCAGAATGCGCATACTGGTAGGACTTTTCAGTTACACTGTTTGAAGGTTCAGTCACACTCTACCTTCCTGTGTGGTATAGGTCCGAATGAAAAGATGTCGGTACATACATACGTACCAAAACTTGTTCTTGGGCTAAGTTTGAGGAAACATACAACGAATGCATTATCAACATGAGCCAGATTATCAATGGTTACGGAACTATAGTTACTGATAACCTTAGAAGTTAATTATGAGGAGACCATTTTCTACGACATGGTCATCATCATCATCATCTGCAACAACAACAGCAGCAGCGTGTCAGTCCACTGCAGGACAATGGCCTCTTCCCTCATTTTCCACTCTGATCTATTGGCTGTTAGCCTGTCCCATCCAGTACCGGTGAATCTCTGGATTTCACTTGCCATCTTGTCCTCTGTCTGCCTCTTCCTCTCACTCCATCTTTGGGCTGTCACCCAATTACCCAGGTTGTCCATCTGTTATCTCATCTGCGTCTGACGTGGACCTGCCCACATCCATTTATGCTTTTTGACTATAGTGATTATATCCTCTACTTTCCTTTGTTCTCTTATAAATGAAGCTGTCTTTTTTATCTCTCCATGTGACCCTTAACATAATCTTTTCCAGTCCTCTCTGAGCACCCCTAAGTTTCCATTCCAAGGATTTTGGTAGATCCACGTTACTGATACATGAGTTAAAACAGGAAGGACTCATTAATTATACATCCTCCTCTTTTGGCAAAATGGTTACTACTTACCCTTCATGTGAGAGCAGAATGAAGTGTTAGTTGGAAGTATGTGAGAAAGCTTGGGTGAATGTAATTATGCCAGTAAAGTGCGCTCTGTGAGAACGTGACGAGCAAGCAATCACCATGTTATCACAAATTCCCTTTGATATATTTCTTCATGATGGTAGCTGAACAATGAAAAATATACTGGAATGAAAGATATTTGCTAACACACACACACACACACACACACACACACACACACGCACGCACAATCTCTGCCGCCAACCTGGCATGTCGACGAAACTGAAACGTTTAAGGCTTGGGTATTGATGAGACGATCAAAGCCAGAAATGGAGCGTTTTCCCTTGGTGATTTCACTATCAAAACATAGCAAAAACGTTAATGTAAAATTATCGGCGGTATCTCTGATATTTAATTGCTAGATATGATGCCAAAAAAACACAGTGTTACGACGGAAAATCTTTTTAATTTGATATTGTGAGGCGTTCACCGATTAGAGCTGAACACTCCTTGGAAAACTCGAGATTCCAAGGGGCTCGTACGCCTTTATTGTGAGTTTTTAGTTGATAACAAGTTTTATTGAATGAATGTATCATATGAAGGAAGAATTTCAACTTTTCTTCATACAGCAATATAGTTAGCTTCTGCTTAGGTCGGGCCAGGCCGCCCATTTCCAAACTTATCAGAAAGTAAACATCGCTCGCTCACTCGTAAGCAGAAGAGCGGAAAAAGGTTAAGACTGTGCTCCGTATAGAAACAAAGGTGATCGGAGGAAGAGTGTATCGTGGTATGACTGTGAGGGCTGTATGAAGGTAAACCGTAAACTGATGACTACTTATACAGAAAGTAAGGAATGCATCAGAAGGTCTAGTGAGTTACGGACAGGTTGGTTTTAGGACTGGTAGAGGATGTGCGGATCAAATATCTACATAGAAATAGACCGTGGAAAAAACTTGTGAAGAGGACTGTAAGGTGTTTATGGCATTTTCATCTAGTGAATGTTGATTAGTTTATATGATGATACTGAAGCCTGTACAGAGGTGGGCGTCTAAGTGGTTCAAGATATTGCATGAGTGAGGTAAGATGTGTCATATCCCCATGGTTACATATATATATATATATATATATATATATATATATATATATATATAGATAGATAGATAGATAGATAGATAGATAGATAGATATGGATATATATATAGATAGATAAAGTTATATAGATAGATAGATATAGATATACCGTAGATAGGTAGATAGATACCCGTAGAGAGATAGTTAGATACATAGATAGACAGATAGACAGAAATATATTTAAATAGATAGTTAGATAGATATGATAGATATGTATATACATAATTTATTCAGAAAGATAGATAGATATATTGATGAGGAGTAAAATACCAAACTGAGAGAGAGAGAGAGAGGTGGTAATGAGTGTTGAATAAAGGATTATATAAGATGTATGCAGGTGAGTGTTGCATGCTGATTACAAACGAGAAGGCTGAGAACTTTTGCAGAATTTTGTTGACTTTTATGACGTTGTGCTTTGAAAGTAAATGTTGATTTTTAGAAAAATCTTCAGGGAGAAGACGACTCATTGCAATGTGGTGGTGAAATCAGAGAAAGTGACGAACTGGTGAGGGAGTTTACGTGTCTCAGTGGGGGAGGCGGAGGCTGAATCGATAGAGAAGTGGCCTGCAGTCCTAATGGACCCAGGTTCGAGTCCCGGTTGAGACCTAGCATGTATTCAATATGGACGGTGGGTGTTAATCCTGAAGTGGTGACATGTGGAGGTGTATGGTATGTAGGACTACTGGGCCTTGGGAACAAACTATGAGGTCCATGCCCAGAGTAGGATACTTAAAAAAAAGAAAAAAGAAAAAAGAAAAGTAACAAGATAGGGTGGTCAATATGAATAACAAGTGGAAAGTAGCTTAGCATAAGAATGGAAGTGGCTGGAGCTTTAAAGGCTTTGATACTACGGTAACCAGAGGTCTGAGTGTAGAAGCTGCAAAAGGATTGCCTAGAAGTATTTAAGTGCCCACATTGACGCATGTGTGTGATATTTCAGTGGTAGGGCAACAGAAGGTCAAGAGTAAGAATAGTGGAAATGAATTTATTGTAGAAGTTAAATTATGTGAGGTGCCTAGGTTAGAGTCGACTAGATAAGAAATAATAATTATGTTTAGTGAAACATGTGGAGTAGGGAAGTCTCCTGACACTATGACTGAAGACGGAGTGCTCAGATGGTATTAAAATTTTACAATAGATCTTAACGGAGTATTGAAAAGAATATTTGTGAGTGAGTCTGAAGGTGAGAGGAGGCGTGGTAGGCCCAAAAGGAGGTGGATATATATGGTGAATGAGTGTGTGGGAAAGCGAGGTATGGAGGTCGATGAGGTGAACGAATTGGCAAGGGAGTGAGATGGTTTTTGGACTGACTTTATCTGGTGGGTTATATGAACCGTATTTATAAATACAGAAAAATGTGCCGATCGTCAACATTCCGGCGGGTTGTATGGCGAATAAAATGAATGTGTGTCCCATTTCACGCGGGATGTTTTTGATTACTTTTCCCTCTATAGTGTTTTCCTCTTTATTTGCTTTTTGGAATCTACCTTTCCCCATTCTTAGCGGGAAATAGAGGTCGGGATGATGATCAGATGATGATGATGATGCAAGAAAAACCTAGTGGCATTAATATCTCGGGATGGAAGCTTGGCCTCCGATACGAAAGCACATGAAGCACCGCATATGATTGCTCCAAACATGAAGAGCTAATCGAAACTGATCAGCATCAATGTTTGCACTGTTCTGTGCTAAGTTATTTTCCTGTGGCTACAGACTCAGACTGCAGTTGTGTGTGTGTGTGTGTGTGTGTGTGTGTGTGTGTGTGTGTGTGTGTGTGTGTCGGAATAAAGGTGCTTGAATACGATATTTACGTCAGAGCAAACGTCTATTCTATCTATATCTGTTTCCAGACGCCTCAATCCCGTAAGACGTGGCCACAAACATATCGCCTCCATGTCCCCCTGTCCCGCGCCATTTCACTGCCCTACCCCCAGCTCACCCCCCCCTCTCTCATATACATCTCCATTCCATCCCTCCATCTTATTTTTGGCCTCTCCCCCCATCCACTTCACTCGCACACACTCTCCTCGTTAGTTTCCCACTCTCCATCCTCTCCACATGGTCAAACCACCTCAGTGTATTTCTCGTAACGTTTTCTGTCACATCCACATCCACACCACAGTACTCCCTCACTTCCTCGTTTGTCAGTCTGTCTCTGCGTGTAACTCCACATGCTTCTTTCAAATAACCCATTTCCACAACACTCACTCTTGACTTGTGTCCTTCCAGCAAGATCCAAGCTTCACTTCCATATGTTAGAGTTGGTATCACAATACTGTCATGCAGCGACTTTTTTTTACTTCTATTCTCACTTCCCTATTTCTTATCACTGCTTTCAAAGAGCCACCAACTTTTCTTCCTTGTTGCACCCTTTCAAGCACTTCATCCTCCAGACCTCTGTCCTTACTTGTCACACTACCCGAGTACTTAAAATCCATTCACATTTTCCATTTCCTCCTCATCCAACTTCACCGTACATTCATGACATCACTTCTCTCGGAGACCATAACTTTACTCTTCCCTACATTCACCTTTAGATTCCGTTTCTTACACACTCACCCAAACTCAATCACTAAGCCTTGCAGTTCCCTTTCGTCTTCACTTAACAATACAGTATCATATGCAAACAACAGTACAAGAAGTTGCCAGACGCTGTCCTCTCTCATTAGGGCCTCTTACCTTGTACTTTATTTATAACCCCATCCATGTACAGGTTGACCAACCATGGAGACATGACACATCCCTGTTTCAATCCAACATTCAAATAAAAAAATTCACTCAGTCAACTATCCACACGCTCTGCAGCCTTGGCACCCTCATACATACTTTTCACGGCATTCAGCAGCTTTCCATGCACTCCACGTATTCTTAATATTTTCCAGATTCCTTGTCTGTCCACTCTGATATATGCTTTCTCCAGATCCATGAAGGCCTCATACAACTTCCTTCCCTTCTCTAGACACTTTTCCACTAATGACCAAAGGAAAATCTGATCTACACAGCCTCTTCCTTTCCTAAAATTTCCCTGTTCTTCACCAAATCAATCCTCTGTTATTTCCTTAACTTTGTCAATAAGTATCCTACCACATACTTTTCCTATTACACTATGAAGACAAATGCCTCTAAGATTACCACACACTTCTTTTTCACTTTTTTCTTTGTACAAGGGAATATTTATACCTGACACAATCCTCTGGGACTTTACTTTCCTCCCAGGCCAATCTGCACATCTTCCATATCCATTCTACTATTATCTCTCCCCCATGCTTCAGCATTGCACCACACAGTCCATCAATTCCTGGGGCTTTCCTCATTTTGATTTTCTTCATTGCTTCCACTACTTTCATGCTACTGATTTCTTCCTCCCATCTCACCTTCCTCCTTCTCCCAGTCATTCCCCAGCCACTTATACTCACATTACTTTCATTCTCCATATTCAACGGTTCATTAAAATGTTCTCTCCATCTCACTTTTTCCTCCATTCTCCACTATCAATCTTCCATGTTTATCTTCCACTCCCTACTACCTTCCCTATCACCCTGTCTAACACTCCTTACCTCCTTCCAGAACACTTCCTTACATTCCCTCCACTTTACACTCAAATTCCTTCTAAATTCCTCATCCACTCTATTCTTGCTCACTCCTACTAATTTTTTCACCTCTCTCTTCCTCTCTACATATGACTCTCTTCCATCTCTCAACTTTTAACCATTCATCTGCTTGCCATCCACTCACTATATATAAAATGTTTTCTTCATTTGCACCACAGCTTGTCCCACCTTCTCGTTCCACCATGCTGTTCCATTAATCCTCTTTCGTCTTCTCATCACCCCACACACTACCTCACATGCTGCACAGATTTCTTTTGTGAATATCTTGCACACACCTTCCACCTCCTTCGTCTGCTCCAAATCATATTTACCCAACCGCTCCCCCAGTCTCTCTTATATTCTGCTTTTTTTTTCATCCTCTTGCAACCTTTCTACCCTCGTTGTGTTGACTATTTCCTCCTCTCCTTCCCTCCTTCTGTTCCTCCGCCGCACTTGAACCTTGACTTTCAGCACCACCAAGACGTGGTCCGAAAATCCACCCCCCAAACCTCTGTATGTTCTTGCATCCATTACATACCTTTTCATTCTTTCGTCCACACACGCATAATCAGTCATTGCCTTCCGTTCATTCAGTTCACCACCCACCCTTCTCATCACTCGCCACGTATACCTGTGGACCATTTTGTGCCTGAAGAGGGTATTGGCTATCACTAACCCCATCCCTGCACAAATGTCCAATAGAGCACTGCCATTCTCATCCACGTCTGCAGGCACACCCCTCCCACCAACTACTCCATCCACTTTCACATTCCCTACTTTTCCATTCATATATCCAATCAAAAACACTTTCTCATTCCTCTCAAACATTTCCATGCATTCTTCCACATTTGCCCTGAACTCTTCTTTCACTCTGTTTGCACGATCTTGCATTGGCGCATACACACACACAGTTACCACATTTGTAATCCTGCTTTCAATCTTAACCACACAATTCTTGAACCAAGTGATCCATACTCTCTTATATTCTCCTTCCATCTCTTGCACACAACAATACATACACCCTCTTTTGCCCTCTTATTCTTACCTACTCCCGTGCATATACCTTATTCATACTCCTACTGTCTCATACTCTCGCCTCTCCATTTAATCTCCGTTAATCCACATATGTTCACTTTTGCACCCTCAAGCACCTGGACAATCTCTCTCTCATTCACCTCATCATTCGCACCCCTTACATTCCATGTCGCAAGCCGAACCCTGTCCTCTTCTGTAGTGAAAGAAATACGTACTTTATGAAGAAGTTGAGCTCCACAAAAGTTACTTGGATACAGTACTGAAGTAAATTTACTTCGTTAAGTTACAACTCTTCATTTTGTTGGTTCTTTTTCCCTATGGGTGTGTGTGTGTGTGGGGGGGGGGAAAAGTAGGTCCCCCAGATGTCAGATTTTCTATCAAAGATTTGTAGGAGCCGAGCCGCAACAAGTGCTGTCCTGTCTTTCATATTTTCTGCTAGCGCCAGTCCATTCCTCCTAATCTGTTACCGTGCCAGGCAATTAAGCAGACTGCGCAAGAGTGGTTTTTCCACTTGTATATTGCGGTATTCGCACTCTCGTTCTGCTCACTCTACCTGCATGTACGTAACCCAGGCGTTATCTGTGTAATCGTACCCTGTTCTCTTGTCAGTTGGTAGAGTATTGTAAGAATCAGTTATTCAAAACTGATGTCTGTTGCATACCATTTTACCTCTTCGGATGAAGCTGCCTTTCTTCTGTCCTTATTTGTCCTATTTTCTTAGCGTTCATCCTTACTTTGAACTCAAACTGTGCGGGATAACTTTATCTTTCTTTCTTCTCTATTTGTGCCTTTCAGCAGTCCCAGTATTGTGATGATGAGGCAAACAATGCATAATAGTCTGAAGTATAGTCGTGGAATCTGAATATATGACCACATGTCTCTCCTTTCTCATCCTGAAATGTCTCATTGCCTGCAGTGGTGCAAGCAGTTATGTGTGAAGTATCAAACAACAGTCTGATCTCCTCCACCCAACGGCGGCTTCACGGGTGACGGTTGTTGCTTTCTTGTTTGTCCTCACGGTCTGAAAATTCAGCAGTATAACAAACTGCTGTGCACTGAATTTTGACCTCTGGCAATGTCTGTCTCTGCATGGCCTCGAAGCTGGTGAGTGGGACAGAATCCGTTGCACTTGAATGGTTTAGTGATTTCAGTCACTGTCAACTGGGAAGCCTATGGTGACCATGGGACAAAGTTCCTGACCACTCTGTCACCACCTTTTTACAGGAAAGAGTCTGCATTCAGCGAGCCTTTGACGGTATCTGCATTTTTTCCATATGCTTGTCTTCTCTCTGTATCTTTCTTTGTCTCTTGAAAAGGATACTCGCCAGTTCTTTACTGACAAGAATACTCCTAACCCGATTTTGGACTATTTTTGATGTACTGCATGCTGCTATGGAACTTATCCTAGTTTTCAGCGGGATTAACCATATTTTCAATCTCATGTTGGCAGCTCTCGTCTACTGCTGGTTCCCATGATCATTCTTGTGACTCCATTCTGTACTGGTTCCATGCCATTCATCAGGATGCTTTTTAGTAAGGTGCCCCATAGCCCACCAGCAACTTTATTGCTTGCTGGTAGAATGGCCTGAGTATAGGGTACTGCATACACTGCATCACCTCATGGATTGGTTATTTGCCCTCACCACGTTTAGCCTCGCCTGCGCTCTCCTCTTCAGCTACTTGTCTTCCCTACAGATCGACAGATCTTCGTCGGTCCATATTTCCACATGTTTGAAACGTGTACTGCATGATAGTTTCCTCTGTTTCAACATATATGTTGCCGTGTGAAGCACAGCCATCCACATAAAAATGTGGGACGCAGCTGTGCAAGATCACAAAGGGTTTCAGGTGATCGTGGGACGCTTCTCTTCACGTGGGGTTTGTGTGGCAGATGCAGCTCGGGGGATGCAACAATATGAGCTCTGTCAGGTCGGTCAGGTTTTTCTAGGGCATATTTATGTGTTCAGCTGTGGATATAGACTTCACAGTCCATTTCTTGATGTCCAGCAGTCGTCGTTCTTGCCGCACCTATACATGTCACTACATCGACGCTAATATCAATTTTTTTATATTGCTTACTTGCCACAACTGTCCCATTCAGGACATGTAATGATATTAGCGGTGCTTTTTATGACATATCAGTGGGGCTTGTGGAAAACCAGTGGAATCTATTTTAGCGAAGTTCTACATATCAGACTATGCAATGCCCCAGCCTAGGGCATAGTCTGATATGTAGAACCCGAGTTCTTTCGACCAGTAGACCTCTTCTCCAACCATGTGACCAGCAAACCGCGAGTTGAGGATATTGCAGCTCTTAATCTCCTTCTACCTCTTTATCTTTCCTTCTCTTTTCTTTCCCTTCATACTTTTTTTTTTTTTTTGCTTTAATTATTCTCCCACCGCCTCCCTCCCTCTGTTCTCTCTCTCCCTCGTTCTGTTTTCTCCCACACGCCCTCACTCTCCCTTTCCTCTATATACCTTCAAACTTTTTCTTCCCCCCCCCCTTTTTTTTTGGTCCTGCCAGCATGTTAAAGCACTCGAGGTTATATCACTGAGGTGTGTCTGGTGAACTTATCATTCTTCCTTGGCACACCCCTTTTGCTGTCAAGCCTGCCCCTCATACTATCACCTGCCAAGGATAACACTTGGAATGCCATTAGCTGCTGCTCCTACCACACCTGCATGAAGAGTGACATATGACCCGATGGTGATCTCTCCCACTTGAAAATGACTCTTATATACCAGCTTTTGCTTCTAACCTCCATCATCCCTACCTTTTATACCAGATACAATTTTTTTTGTCTTTTATATCTCGGACGTGATTGGCGTCTACCACTGGTCGTGGACAGTTTCATACTATTCAATCAGCATCCGAATATATAAAGAATTGAAAGGCTAACACTAGACAGGAGAACCTGGCTCTGAAACTGAAGTGTGTGAGTGGACAAAATTACTCATTGATGTAGTTGGTGTTGATTCGATGGAGATGTTGGAACTTCGTAGCCACCATTTATATATATATATAACTCTTTAGTCTTATAATAGGTGAGTCTTGAGTTTTGGTTAAAGTTATTTTGGTAATCGAAGAGCAGGAGGAGTAAAACATGAATACAGGGAGTTGATCTTGATTTATTATCTTCAAAGAAAGTCTAAGTTGAGCAGCATGTGTATTACACAGGGACTTAATTTACTAAGTCTAGTCGGACCCCTCTTCTTATTTGATCTCTCCACTGCCTACTGGTTCAATGGTTTGCCCCTTTCTGAGCTCTGATTGCTAGTCTCGTTTAGTAGGGGTAGTGTCACGTGTGCTATACTGTCGTGGAAACATCTAGAACACTGTATGTCTCTGTGTATGTACAGCTTCTGGTGCTCGACCACCATTCCTTCACTTTAAGAGTTGCAAGCTAATTTGCTTTTGCTTGATTTTCACTGATACACTACCTATCTCACACCCTGGCTTGGTGCTTCTGTCTGTCTATCTATCTATCTGTCTATCTATCTATGAGTTGTATTATTATAATATAGAGTCCTGACATCACTCGGTCACGCAAGCTGGCGGTCCTCTGACAGCAATCATCATTGACATATGCTAATCTATTAATACATAACATTAATTATAATATTGTATAGATATAATATTCATGTTAATATTGCAATGATCCAGTAGTATTACATTTTAAACAAGTTGTATACATAATTGAACAAATGCAATATGGTTAAATTGGTTATTGTATAACATTTTGTAAGATGTGTATGTATAACAGTAAAATGCACACATGCAAAAAAAATAGTTCAAAGTTAAGATTATGGTAAGAGCTATTAATATTTCATATAATGATACTGGTATACTTCTATATCATGTGTCATTATTCTTTATATATATATATATATATATATATATATATATATATATATATATATATATAATTAATACTATATACAAAATATGTACACTTCATTCAGGGGGGTTAACTTGGATGTTAACTCCTCCCCCACTAAATACTGACTCCAAATTAGCAATTCTTGCATGCATTCTGTGCATTGCGAACAGCAGTACTGCAAATACAATACAGAAGATTATAAAGACCGTAGGTGCTGGGTTATACACATAATATGGGTTGAACATACTCAAACTCAAATCTTCCCAGGGCTTCATTGTTTCATTGATCAGTTGAATAGTTCCAAACTTAGGTGAAGTCAACTTAATACTTGTGCTCATGTTTAAGTCCATATCAGGCAGTGGGTGGAAATGTTTGTGTGTATGATTGAGGATGGCGTAATGATTGATGGTGGATAAAGTGGACATGGCTGGTGTAAATACCGCACAGTAGTCTGGTGCTATGTATAATCCTGATGCTGAAGTATGAGATGGAGGTATATCAGGACAGACTATGTAAACTGATGTGTTATGAGTGAAATAAAAAAAACTGTGAGAGTCCGATGCGTTGATGGTGTACAAGTTTATCTGGAGCAAAAGTGAAGTTGCAATGATTATGAATATTGTGATTTCTTATGATAGCCATTTCACAAGGGACTGTTTCAGTAGGCTGAAACGTAAAAATGTACGCAGGACAAAGGTGAACAGCATGAAAGGATGTGCGGCACTTTCGTTCAATCGTTGACTCACTTGCAAAAGCGACAGTGTTCCGTCTCTTGGAGACCATGATGAGTTCGGTGTCTGTGTTGATGTTGATGATGACCAAAGTGTTATTATTCTTAGAAAAGAAGGGGTGTATTTCGTATACTGTGAACAGGTCGTCAGTTATGAATGGTACATGAACTACTACTGATGTTGGTGTTAGTGTTGCTTCTAAATATGGATAATATTGCATGAAATCCCTACCTCGGAACAAAGCCTTCAATTTATGTTTATGTATGCCTTGACTAATTATCTGACGTAGCTCATGAACTGGAAGTAAGTCAATTGTGATCTTGCCATCACCGGCATTCGAAATCCCTTGCATAAGTTCCCTGTAACGAACTCTAGTATTGTCCAATTGGGGTAGAATTGTGTCAATGTGTTCCGTGATGATGGAGAAGTGTTGGAAAAGTGTTATGTTTCCTTCCATGTCATTTATTTTATCTACACTTTCGAGAGCTATGTTTTCCGCCTTTTTCAGTTTTTTCACGATTGTCTTCATTGCTGAGTTATGTCATGCGATGAATTTATCTTGGTATGTTGGTACCTGAGCTGTTTTATTAAATTTGTTGTTTATTTCTTCAAGGTCTTCCTCTGTAGCCAATCCAAAGATGTTCCCAAGAACTGCACCACCCAGGTCAAACAAACCGCACTTTTGGCAAGTATGTGTAATGTTGTTCGTGGCACTCAATACCTCCGTTCCATGAGATTGGAGGTCTTGAATCATGATGAGTGTAGTTGACTTCGCCTGTTCTATCTTCCATTTCGCTAACTTCACCATTTCATCCACTTCCTGTGTGTTATGTGCACGTGAAACATAACCTCCTATCATGAAGTCCAGGGTCCTCATTGGTCTCGCGATGTTTTCTAGATAAGAAGGTAATTCGTATAAGTCAGTGGTTCTTAACCTAAGGGTCGCGACCCAAATTTGGGTCGCCAAGCCATTTGGAGTGGGTCGCCAAGAGACAAATATATTACTGATATTATTAATGTTGTATACTATTACTTTTTAACATATTACCGTACCTGTCGATACTTCACACTTTACATTCTCTCTCTCTCTCTCTCCTACAGTAGGTGATTGCATTTGGCTTTAAAAAGATTATTACCATGCACACAACTGGGAGTAGAGTACCGGTACTGTACATTTTATATTTTAAAACTTAACCGTTTTCATTTCGGAGTAATGATGCCCAGCTCATGGCATACGTACGGTACCGAGGTCCAGAAGACATGGAAGAGGAATTTCTGTTCTGTCGGCCATTACACACAACCACAACCAGAGAAGATATTTTCAGTACTGTGGACTGAAGGGCTTCAGTGGAATCAGTGTTTTATGTCTGTTGTGATTGTGCACCAGCAATGCTGAGAGTACGTCATGGCTTCATTGCTAGAGTTAAAGAAGAAAATCCATTCGTGCTGATTGTTCACTGTCTCCTTCACCGTGAGAATCTTGCTTCTCAGGGGTTGTCACCTGAGTTGCAGAAAGTGATGCAGGAAGTCATCCAGGCAGTCAGTTTCATTATTCTAGGGCTGTACCCTCCAGGATCATCAGTCGGATGTGTTTTGATTTTGGTTCAGAACATGTACACGTGTTGTACCACTCTGAGGTTAGGTGGCTGTCACGAGGAAGGGTGCTCCAACGGTTGCCTGAAATGCGGAACGATACTGAGATATTTCTAGCAAAAAAGAATCATTCACTGGCCCCAAAGATTCTCTGATTCAAAGTAGGTGATGCAAATGGCTTATCTTGCAGATATCTTTGCTGAGGTTAACGCCTTGAACATTTCAATGCAGGGTCACGATCAGACATTAGTTGGGCTGTCAGAGAAGGTAACTGCATTCAAGGGGAAACTGAAGCTGTGGAAGAGTAAAACTGAGACTGGGAAGACTGTCGTTCCATCTTTGAGTGAATTTCTGGAAGATGAAAAATTTTCTCTCATCCAGGTCCAAAGCATCATTGGGGAACATATCTCCAGACTAATCGAAAAGTTTTTCACTACATTCCTGAGAATGTGATGAAATATGCCTGGGTAAGAAATCCCTTCAGCATTGAAGCTGAAGGGATTTCGAACATCAGCTACCTCCAGGAGCAGCTCATCGAGATTCAGAATGATGAAACACTTCGTTATGATTTCAGAAAACAAAACGAATCACTGAGCTCATTCTGGATCAGAGTTTACAAAGAAAAGAAAATTTTTGGAGGTGAAGCCCTGAAAGCACTCCTTCCCTTTGCTACAACTCATCTGTGTGAGACAGGATTTTCTGCGCTCACACAGTACAGAAACCGTCTACAACCAGAGCATGACCTAAGATGCAGTCTGTCATCTAAATCACCCCGGTTTGAGAAGCTGATTGAAACTTTTCAGTGCCAGGGATCTCACTGATTATAGTACTTTATGTCTCAGACAACATCCAAAATAGTGGCTCTCTCCTTAATGGTCAGAGTAAATAGGTGTATCATGAACATGAATGATTTTCTGATCTTCGATTTATTTTTTTCCTGCCAAAATATGTTGATATTTTAGTTCTTAGGAAGTACATATAATAAAAATGAAATTTATTTATTATGACATCAATAAAATATTGAAATATTACTTTGGTTTTAGTCACATGATATGACACATATGTTTGTTTCAGTTTTGGTGCAGGGTAAGTTTACGAGGGTTTGGGTCGCCATATAGACCATCTTGTGGATTTTGGGTCGCCAAGAAAAAAGGTTAAGAACCACTGGTATAAATAATCCAAACTGATTTCAGTACTCATGACATCTTTTACGATTGATGTCGTGGCCGTTGGAGCTATGAGGCATCCTTGCCTTACTGTGTGTTGGGGGTCTTAGTGAGCATATCCTCTTGCTATGTAGAGGAGAATCCATAGCATAAGTCCCTTCGTCGTTACCTACCGACAAAAAAATAAAAATAAATGGTGGCAGCAGTGGGCTTCGGTCAGCCGGTACTAAAATTGGTGGTGTATCTGGGTGCACATTTATCTTGTGATTAATCAGGTTAGTACACCCTAATTGTTCTCCGGGTAATGATACGGTGTCCCTTTGTTTTTCTAACAGGGTTAACAAATAATTTTCTTCATCAAATTCACGTGAGTGAATTAAATTATCTTTTATGCTTTCTCTATCCCTAGGTTTTATCTCGCTTGTGACTCCAGCTAAAATTATTTCCATTACAGGGGCGGGACATTTTTCAATATTGACTATACAAGTCCCCTTTTTCAACTGTACTTCCCCATTCATGTAATTAATTAGAAATATTTGCGTTTGCCCTTCGTCGTTCATCTGACACAATGCATTTTCTAGAGACAATCCTTTTACTTTACATAATTTTTCTAAGACAAGAGCAGTACTGTACTATTCTGTAACTTGCTCTTTATGGTAACTTTCATATAGGAGTTAGGTGCTATAACTAAATCATTGGTGAGATGGGCGGGAAAAACTGATAAATCGGTACAGTTACCTGGGTTTCTAGTCCTGGAGGCTGGGGGGGGGGGGTGAGTGGATCTATACACTCATCTGTTTGTGTATGTTTGTTATAAGCTTTTAATATTACCAATTCTTTTTGGTTCTGTTTCACTAATCGGTGAGAACTCTGATGGTATTTCCTCTATGAATTCATTATCAAAGTCTATTCCATTCATTTGTGGGAGTAAAGTTACTTTCTCTGTTCTCATGCATCTTAAGCCCAGTAACATATGAGCTTTAACTGCTAAGTTTTCAACGATATAAAAAAAAAAAAAAAAACAGAGATTGGTCTTGTAGTCTCTGTGAAACTGATGTTTAACCGTATCATACCTTTTACAGTGATTTGTTTGCCATCTACTGTATATAAGTCTAAATCAGATTCTTCCAGCAAAGTTACTTTCTTCTTATTTCTAAAAATTCTGTTTATTTCTTCTTGTGTTATTAAGTTCACTGGAGGGCCTGTGTTTAAAAACAAGGAAACGTTTTAATCCTCACATACGGCTGGTATCAAGATACACTCATTTCCCAACATGCCTCCTATTTGAATTTTAGACTTGCTTTTCTTTACGTTTGTTCGTTTTTTGTCGTGACTTGGTCTTCCCCCAATTTGAAAACAGACACTAATTTTTCTCTTGCTTTGCAGTTACTGTTCCAGTGCCTTTGGCACCGATGATGTCTACAGTAGGGACCAAATCCTTGTGTCTTTTGTCTGTCCTCGTTTTTGATAAAGCATTCATTCTTTGTGCCCTGGTTTTGCACAATAATGACATAGAATGGACCTATCTCCTGACTGTGATCTACAAGATGACTTCCCATATTTAGTGGTGTCTGTGGCGCGAGATCTGCTTGGACTGCGCGAAAACTTACGAAACCGCCTGTAGCCTGGTGTTTGTGCTCGTAGTCTTGACGAGTTTGGTTGTTTGCTCTCCCTGCTTTCGGGTCGCGATCGATTTTGTTCTCTGTTTGGAGTAGTTGTAGCTGTTTTCACAGCTGATACTGTCTCAGGCACTCTCATTCTGCTAGAATGTGATTGTTTCGATCACCCCTGCTTTGCTACACTGTCTCTACCACATTCATTAAGTCTAGTAAGCACATACCTGGGGTGCACGCTATCGTCTTGGCGATCTTGAGGGTCCTATCAGGTAATTTACACAAGGCAGCTACATAACTAATGATGTCCACGACGAGGTCTGGGGACATCTTTCCATCTCCTGTTATCCAGTTTGAGTTTTCTAAGGTAGCTAATAATGTGTTTCAGATCGTGGAGACATCGGCAGTTATTTCACTAAGCACATGATTTGTAGTGTGCTCTCTTACAAGATCTACAATCTTATGTAATTCTGGGATTATGCCTGGCAAAAAATTCATACCTCCAGAAAATTTCTTCTAAAATTCAGTTTTAAATTCATCATATGTCTTAGCTCGGAGAAGCTTGTCTGACCTAAGCAAATTTCCTGCCGGGCACCTTTCCTGACTTATCCAAGAGGAAAAAATAGCAATTTTCTCTTGTTCATCCGTAATGTGCCTTTTTACGAAGATCTGTTCGCACTGATTTACCAATGAAATGACATCAATGCGATCTTTTTCTGTGCCAAAGAATTTCGGGGCAGTTTTATCTTCATGGTAGACGTAAACATTAGTAGGGGATGTTTGATCCGTGGTATTCATTTTCACTGGTTGCTCTGTTATTTTAACTTGGACTTGTTTATCGTTGTGTGAGGGAATAGTGGAATAGGTTTCCCCCGAACGATGAACTACGTCAAGTATAATTTTATAAGTATGCAAGTCAGAGACAAAGTTCTCACTCGCTACATCAGAGGGGGTTTGCCAATCATCGTCATTATCATCTAGAAATGAGGTATTAGTTTCTTTATCTTTAGTTTGCGGGGAATTTTGTAGGGTGGGTGTGTTGCCCTGGTGCTCTCCTAATTGTGTATCCGCAGTGGGCGCTAACTGTGTATCATCTGGTACTAACACGGGTGGAGGTGAAAATATTCCTGTCATATCACTCAGCTAAAAAGAATTCATGTTGCTAAGGTATCGTGTTATGAAATACGTCTCTTGTTTATGTCCTTGCTAAATTGATGAGTAAATGAGTTGTAATGAATGATAGATAGTGAGTGTATAAGCGTATATATAAAAATAAGTAAAGGAGGTGATTGTACCTAATTTAAGCGCTGAGAAGAAATGAGTAAGTATAATTACACCCACTTGATACAGATGGTCACTTGGAGAGGCGAATCGAAAGCAGCTGTCGATCTCGGAAGATAAATGCAAAGTTGAATGAAGATCTCCTCTCGTTAATTCTAGGGCTGTTTTGATGGACGATATTAATCAGGAAATTCCATGGCCTGATGAATGTAGTGGTTAACAGCTGTACTCACAGGTGAACCTCACCATAGAACGTCAAATTCCCACTCAATACTGTGAAAATAAATGAGTATGAGTAGGCGCTATGTGCATAATGAGTAACGAGTAGTGGGCGAGAAGTGCCTGGTGTCAGTCACACGTTGATTGGCGTGACGTCGTCTCAGCGAACACGCATGGTGACGTCATCTCAGCAGATACACATGGTGACGTTGGCTTCCCACACTGGTAGCTGTGGTGTGTAACTGAGTAGCAATGAGTAACCTGAGTGAGGAAAGATGAGTGTGATGCGTTATAAATGTGGCTCTGGTGTTTTACCGTGTCGTCTTGACCTGCGTCAGCAATGGAGGTAGGGAGGCGGTAGGAGAGAGAACACTGGGGATCTTAGTGCTTGTTGCTTTGTTCTTGCTTTTCGTTTACTTGTTTTGTTTTTTATTCTTCTTGCTGCTGCTTGAAATTGCGTGAAGAAGATTATAGAGTTGTCTTGTAGACTTGTTATTTGTAGCTAATCATAGGCTTGTTGATCCTCACTCGTAACTCGTCGTTGCTACTGTATGCTTGTAGACTCGTAGGCTCGTAGACTCGTAGACTCATTCTACTTATTGTATACTCACTTGTGGTTACTTGATTGTAGAACTGTAGTAATGTAGAATCAGCTGCAGAACTGGAGCTGGTCTTGGTTACAGTTTCGCCTGCTTTTGTAGAGATGATGGTTCGTAGGCGTAAGTCGATCGTTACTGTGCTGCCACCATTTATTCTTGGAACTTCGTAGCCACCATTTATATATATGTAACTCTTTAGTCTTGTAATAGGTGAGTCTTGAGTGTTGGTTAAGGTTATTTTGGTAATCGAAGAGCAGGAGGAGTAAAAGATGAATACAGGGAGTTGATCTTGATTTATTATCTTCAAAGAAAGTCTAAGTTGAGCAGCGTGTGTATTACACGGGGACTTAATTTATTAACTAACTCTAGTCGGACCCCTCTTCTTAGTTGATCTCTCCACTACCTGCCGGTTCAATGGCTTGCCCCTTTCTGAGCTCTGATTGCTGCATTCTCGTTTAGCAGGGGTCGTGTCACGTGTGCTATACTGTCGTGGAAACATCTAGAACACTGTATGTCTGTGTGTATGTACAGCTTCCGGTGCACGACCAGCATTCCTTCACTTTAAGAGTTGCAAGCTAATTTCCTTTTGCTTGATTCTCGCTGATACACTACCTATCTCACACCCTGACTTGGTGCTTCTACCTGTCTATCTATCTGTCTATATATCCATGAGTTGTATTATTATAATATGGAGTCCTGACAGAGAGCTTCAGGTATAAATTAATTCTAATGCTGTGTGACCTCACCTGAATGGCTTTAAAAACTTCTAGATGCAAAAAATAGATGCCTTCAGTTGCTTGCATTTGCCTACTTCACTTATTATTTAAGTCTGTCTGTCTATCAGTCTGTGCGAACGTATGTATATAGTTAATATGTATGTATGTATGTATTTATGTATGTATGTATGTATGTATGCTTCAGAAAATGTACTGGATACTATAAGCCCATAGGTGTGTGTGTGTGTGTGTGTGTGTGTGTTCTTACCTAATTGTTCTTACCTAATTGTATCTTTACAGGAATGAGTCAAGCTCGTATTGTCCCGTGTCTTAGACCATATTTATCGTACATATCCTTAAATTTGTGAATTGTTTTGGCACACACTATTTCATTCGGTAGTGCATTCCATTGATCAATTGCTCTGTTTGGGAAACTGAATTTCCTTACGTCTTTATCACCTCTCTTCTTATGCAGTTTTTTGCAGTGTCCTCTTGCTGATGCTTCTCCATATGTTAAGTAATCATTTATGTCTATTTTCTCCTTTCCTGATATGCACTTATAAAGCATTATCATGTCACCTCTTTTCCTTCTCTCCTGTAGTGTTGGTAGATTCAGTTTATTTACTCTTTCTTCATAGCTTAGGTCCCTTAAGCTTGGTATCCATCTTGTAGCGGCCCTTTGAACTTTTTCAATCTTGTCTATATGCTTTTTGAGATGAGGACTCCAGACTACTGATGCATATTCCAGGGTTGGTCTAATGAATGATGTTATTATCCTTTTTAGCATGTCTTCATTTATGTATGTGAATGCTATTCTCATATTTGCAAGCAGTGTATACATGTTCCGTACCTTCTCGCTGATGTAGTCAGCCGGAGATAGTCTGTTATTGATAATCACACCTAGGTCTTTCTCTCTTTCTGATGTGTATAGGGTTTTATTTCCTAACTTATAATCCCAATCAGGTCTTTTTCCACTTTTACCAAACTTGATTACATGACACTTGTCCACATTGAATTCCATTTGCCATGTACTACTCCATTCATGAAGTTTATTTAATTCTTCTTGTAGCTCCCTACAAGAGTCTGTGCTAGTAATTCTCCTTTGTATTTTTGCATCATCTGCAAACATATTCAGATAGCTCTCATTTCCAGTGTTACTGTTTATGTCATTTATGTACACTAAAAAAAAAATTGGTGCCAGCACCGAACCCTGTGGTACTCCACTAGTCACTTCTTTCCATGATGAGTAGTTTCCTCTTAGTACTGTCCTCATTTCTCTTTTTATGAGAAAGTCTTGCATCCAACAAAACAGTTTGCCTCGAATTCCTTCTTGATGGTACAGCTTCCATAAAAGTCTTTGGTGTGGTACTGTGTCAAAAGCTTTCTTGAAATCTAAATAGATACTGTCCACCCATCCTTCCCTTTCCTGTATTGTGTTTGTTACTCTGTCATAGTAGCTCAACAGATTAGTAACACATGATTTTCCTTTTCTGAAACCAAACTGTCTTTCTGTTATCATACTGTGTTTTTCTAGATGATTTACCCAAGCTTTTCTAATAAGTTTTTCTAATACCTTGCCTACAACACTAGTCAGTGATACTGGTCGGTAGTTGAGAGGATTTTGTCTATTTCCTTTCTTGAATAAGGGGACTATATTTGCTTTTTTCCAAATATCAGGTAGTTTCCCTTGACTCAAAGATTTCTTGAAAATTAAAAATAGTGGTTTACTTAACTCCTTTGCACATTCTCGTAACACCCAACATGGAATTTCATCAGGACCACTTGCTTTTCCTCTGTCTAATCTACTTAACTCCTCTTGTATTACTTTTTCTGCTATTTTTATATCTGGTAGTATGTGTGGACATGCGTGTTCCACATAGTCCCTCTCAAAATTTTTTTCTTCTGTAAAAACTAATTGAAAATTCTTATTTAGTGCTTCACAAATATCTTTCTCTTGTGTATAAGTGATTCCCTCGTCCGTGATGGATTGTATTATATCTTTTACTTTGGTTTTGCTTCTGATATAGCTGTAAAACAGCTTTGGTTGATCACTACTTTTATTTATTATATCCTCCTCAAACTGTTTTTGGGCTTCCCTCCTTATTCTTGTATAGTCGTTTCTTGCCTGTTTGTAATTATTATATGCCCTTTCACTATTGTGTCTTCTGTATCTATTCCACAACAAATCTTTTCTTTCTTTTGATTTTTTACATTCTGTATTGAACCATTTCTGTATTTTCTTATCTGCTTCTTTGTGCTGTGGGATGTAATTCTGGACTCCTATTTCATAAAATTCACAAAAATTTTTATATACAGCATTTAAATCTTGTCCTCTAAGCTCATTTTCCCAATCAACTTCTAAGAAATACTTCTTTAGGTCTTGATAATTTCCCTTTTTATAGTTTAGTCTCTTTTTGTAACTGTCAGTGCTGTTTACTATGTCATATGCTATCCTGAAGTTATAATTTAGTACTGCATGATCGCTTTTGCCGAGTGGAGGGTGATATATTAAACTGTCAATGTCATTTTCTTGCCTAGTAAATATTAGATCTAGCACTGAAGGTACATCAAGTCCTCTTTTTCTAGTGGTTTCCCTCACGTGCTGCGTTAAGAAAAACTCTTGTACGAGATCCAGGAGCTTTTGGTCCCAACAGCTTTCTTGGCTATTTATATCTAGAGTATTCCAATTTATATTTGTATTGAAATCCCCAGTTAGTATAATTCTTTCTGATTTCTCTTCCATTTTATGTAGCAAGGATCTTATACTCTGAATTGTACTCTCTGCTAGGTCCTCATATTCGTCTCTTTCCCATGTGTTTGATTTGGGTGGCATATACAAATTGGCTACAATTACTTTACCTTCAGATGTGTCGATCTCTACTGCAATCAGTTCTACTTGTGATGGTATATCTAGGTTTATTTCCTTGACTTTTAGATTTTTCTTAGTTAATATTATAATTCCTCCTCCTTTTTTTAAATTTCTGTCTCTTCTCCATATATTGTGTTCCTCTAAGTTTACTATGTCATTGGATATCCTTGGTGTTAATTTTGTCTCAGTTAGGCATATTATTTGTGGTTCATTTTCTCTGACAATCATTCATCTCTAGTAATTTAGATACCATTCCATCCACATTTGAGTACATCAACTTTAACATCTTGTTTATATACTTGTCATGACATGGTTCTACTAACTTCCTCCTTTTTCTTCCATCCTGTTTGTGTACCACTTTCGTACCTGCAATCCTATTACTTTGTAAAAAAAATTTCTTCTTGTCCTCTTCTGATCTTCCCTCATTTTTTGTTTTTGCTTCCTTCCTTTTCTCTATCAGTAATTCCAGTTCCTCTTGTGTTAGACATCTTTTTATCCATACATTTTTGAACTCCTCTTTTTTCCATAAGATTTTTTGCATTTTTTAGTATCTCTTCCACAGTGTTTACACTCTGGAAAGTCACCTTTAGAGGTCTTGTCTTGCTTTTCTCGTATTTCCCTAACCTTTTGTGTTCCTCTATATCTTTACTACAGATTTCCTCTGATACTTCTTTCAGTAAGCTCATTACATTTGCCATCTCCTTTTTGTCTCTAGTGATTTTGTTTTTAATTTCTTCCTCTTCTCTACCAGTGATTACTATTGATTGATTTATTTCTACTGAATCTCTGACTAACTTTGGATTGTTTTGGATTATTCTTTTCACTTCCTTTTTAATGTTTTTTTCCTCCGCCCTTGTTTCTAAGTCTTTCTTTACTTTCACCATTTCAGCATACGTGATTTCTACATCATTTTTGTAGCTTTGCACAGCTTCATTCACCTGTGTTATCTTCTCCTCAATATCACTGCTCTGGTCCATAAGACTGCTTGCTTGTCTAATTGTCTCTGTGTCATTTTTTAACTCTTCCATAACACTCTCGTGATTAACTACTGTACTTCCCATTTCACTCACTTTCTTCCTAAGGGTATTCAATTCCACTGTTAGTTCACTGATGGTTGTGTCTTTCTTATTGGCCTCCTTTCCCAGTTTTTCTATCTCTTCCTTTTGCAAGTGCATTTGCTTCTTTATTTCATCAATTTCATTTTTGAAAGCCATTTCTAGTTTGTGTACACGTTCAACCAGTCTATTGTGAGTCTCCACTTCAACTAGTTCTTGGTAGAAATCATCATTTTGCTTTTTACTTTTATCCCTTTTCTTTTCCAAATTTGTTTTACTGAAGTATGTATCCATTTTGTAATACTAAATGAACAGAGTATGTACTTACAGTGTGCACGCTTTCCCGGTCTTTCTGTAGTATAAACAAACCCAGCTGACTCAACGCATCGTGGTTCTTTGTTGTTTGAAAGTCTTATTTAAACTTATTATTTCTTTTCCTTTTAATAATGAAAAATCATTTAGTCTAACCTGGTACAGAGCTTGACTCATTCAATGATACTTATTTAGGTAATGCCTCTGGCCGTGTTGAGCTTGTATGGAGCGCCGGTACAGACGTCCACATCCGACGATGCCGTGTGTGTGTGTGTGTGTGTGTCCCTTTTCATTTGCTAAAGTTTCTGACTTACCATAATCAAATAGGTCAGAGTAGTACACTGGATGAAACTGAACTCCTATATAAAGATGGTGTTTTAATTTGAAGATAAAACAGCCTCGGTATGCCATAAATCCTTGACACGTATGAAACGAGAACGAATATTTTTGTGGTGAGGGAGAGGGAAGGATAGAGAGTGGTGCAGTGTGTGTGTGGGGGGGGGAGGGGATAAACGCTGGCAGAGGAAGTGAAGATGTGGGGTAGGTCAGTGTTGTGTGTGTGTGTGTGTGTGTGTGTGTGTGTGTGTGTGTGACGGGGATGGAGGGGGAGGGGATGAACGGTTTAGAGGAAGTGAAGGTGATGTGGGTTAGGGCAGCGTTGTGTGTGCGTGTGTGTGTAGGTCAGTGGTGTGTGTGTGTGTGTGTGTGTGTTTACGTCGGAGAAGAGAGAGAGAGCAAGAGAATGTAGGTCACCCATACATCGGCACTGCAGAGCTAGGCTACCTCATCACATTCTCACTCACGTGATTATAAGCTGTTTCCCAGTTGTCTTTTAAGCCAGTTGATTTGAGAATGTACGAGTATATTCCCTTGGGCACCAGTTTTTCTCTATATTCGCTTACTCCTCGTGCTTTTCCCAGCCGTACTCAGTTATTTAGTAAAGTTCGCTGTATACCACATTCTCTCAGTTCCTTCACGTAAATTCGTCCTTGATTTTCTCCATAACTTCTACAACGCTACCCAGGTCTGCCAAGCCTTTCTGCTGCTGTGCCTCCCTCTGTGCTCCGCTCTCCACTTTCCACCACACCATTCTTGCTTTGAAAACTACACTGTTTTCTCGTTGTTTAATTTAGTGTGCTAAATTTGTCTCCTTGTCTGTTGCTCTTCTTAGTATTATATTGTTGGCTTCATTTCACTTATTTTATTATTATATTAATATAGTGTTGACTGTTTCTGCCAAAAACTACAACTGCTTTTCCTCATCTTGAAGTGAGTCTGTCTCTTCATTACTGTGTGGATATGCTGTACAACGTGTTTCTATTCTCGTCAGCTTAGAACACTTTCTCACACCTCTTCCTGAACTGCTTGTTTCCTCTTATAGCCACACATCTTGCTCCCGGAAGAGATGGCCACTAACGTATCTCTTCCACGTCCCCCTCCCCTCCGCCATCAGGCTGTCCTTTCTCCAGCTCACACTCTCTCCCTCTATATTATCTGATTGTGATTATTATTCTGTTGTGTCTTACATTTATCTTTTTAATAGAGTTAAATGTTGCTTAAAAAACAAGAATATATTAGCAGATACAGAAATGAACTGTCAAGGGTAGGGTGCTG
The DNA here is from genome assembly GCF_032717465.1 of Coenobita brevimanus. Classification (NCBI taxonomy): domain Eukaryota; kingdom Metazoa; phylum Arthropoda; class Malacostraca; order Decapoda; family Coenobitidae; genus Coenobita; species Coenobita brevimanus. The sequence continues at coordinate 15,545,312 of NC_137029.1, read as the reverse complement.
GAGGTCTCCTAACCTGATGAGGAAACTGTACACAGTTGTCCTCTGCCCTTCCTGCCAAGAGTAAACACTGCTCTGCCATCGCCTGTGTCAGTCCCACTTAATAACACCAAGGCGTGGTCCTCATGCTGGGCACCCAGTGGCGTGTGGAATGCTGTCCTCCTGTTATTTCACTTTCTTACATTTTATAAAGACCATCTCATAAGCCCGGTTCTGGCTACGCCTACTGATTGTCAACCTACCACCCTTACATTTTTCCCCAGGGCCATGTTTCCACTTTGGCAAATTTCCCCCACTCCCAGTGACATACTTTTCTCTTTTTACCTTGGACCTATTTTTCACTCAAGGGCATAGTTTCCATATGACATTTTTACCATGGACCAATTTTTCACCATGGGCCTCTTTTCTCCCATTCATGTATTTTCCTTACTGGGTCTGTTTTCACCATGGACCAATTCCCCTTCTGCCTATTTACCCTACGGACCTACTTTACCTCACCAACCCATTTCTTTGACATGGGGAAGCACCGAATCCCCACTTGAATCTTTTTTCTCCCAGGTACTTATTTTCCCATGGACCTATATATATTTTTTTCAGTTAGACCTGTGTTCCAGCATGGGCCCATTTGCTCAAGGACATATTCCTATTGGCCTACATTCCATATGGACCTAGTTTTTCCCATGGGACCATTTTCCCCATGGACTTGCCTTTACTCATGCATCTACTTTCCTATGAACATATTTCCACATAGGCATATTTCCTCATGGACTTATTTCCCAAAAGGACGTGGTTCCCCTACAAACGTATGTTCGCAGTGCATATAATTTATTCTCATGAGAAAACACTGAATGTCCACCGAAACCTATTGCCTCATTGCCCTATTTTCATTTGCTGGAGCTTTGATTCCTATTTCCTCATTGACATATTTCCCAGGGACATATTTCCCAGGGACATATTTCCCAGGGACATATTTCCCAGGGACATATTTCCCATGGATATATTATTTCCCAGGGACATATTTCCCAAGGACATATTTCCCATGGACATATTTCCCTAGGACATATTTCCCATGGACATATTTCCCAAGGACATATTTCCCAGGGACATATTTCCCAGGGACATATTTCCCAAGGACATATTTCCCATGGACATATTTCCCATGGACATATTTCCCTAGGACATATTTTCATACAGACCTCTTCTCATCATGGACCTATTCACGCCATGGATCTGTTAACCATGGACCTATTTTTTCAACCTAGTGTAGTCTGTCTCAAAAGGACGATGACTCGGCAAGTTTACACACACACACACACACACACACACACACACTTAGAGAAAGGGGGGCACAGAATATATAATAATATCGATGCAGCAGTTTTGATTTCCGTCAAATTGTCCTGTTACAGTTACCGTATTGTTCTGGCCTAATCAAGAATGTGTTCCCCGTTAGTATCACGCCCCTTTTACTAGTCGAGATGTATGAAAAAACGTGTTTGTTATCCCCTGTAAGAGATGAACACTGTACCCTAACAGTTAAATTTAGTATTATTCAGGGTGAAAGTAGTATCTTCACAATACGAAATTTGCAGAAGTTTAAAAGAATGGACAAATTTTGCTGCATTTGCTGGATAATTCTTGCTGTATACCATCGTTTTAATAGGTCTTGCAGTAAAAACCAAGGAGAAAAAGAGTCAGCTTGACAAAAAGGCTAAGGTTAGACGTGAAGGACAGTCGAGGAATCGAGGATAAAGTGAGAATTAGGTCAGAATGCGAGGTAATGTGTAGCATCGTTTATCCTCTGTCAGGTGACAGTCGGGACAACCTCTTCAGTGAGGTGACAGTAGCACGGGAGGCATGCCATAATGGTAAGAACATATATATATATATATATATATATATATATATATATATATATATATATATATATGTGTGTGTGTGTGTGTGTGTGTGTGTGTGTGTGTGTGTGTGTATCATCAACCACTGCAAAACCCCTGCTGAACAAAGGCCTCCCCCAACCTTCTCCACGAATTTCTTGACTGAACCAATCTCTGCCACGTTTTGCCTGCCAACTTCATTATCTCATCTCTCCTCCTCCTGTCTCGCCTTTTTCTGCTACACTTACAATCTCTTGGTGTCCAGTCAGTCAGTCTGTTGTTCCATTGGTTATCCATTATTCTTCCTACATGACCTGCCTGTCTCCATTCCTGTTATTCTATAACTTCTATAATGTCTTTGACGTTAGTCTGCTCTCTCACCTAAGTCGAGCTTTTCCTGTCTCTTAAAGATATTCCCGACACAGACCTTTCCAGCGCTCCTTGAGAACGGATTAGTTGATTTTCCATCGATTTTTCAGTTTTCAGGTCTCACAACCGCTCATCATAACAGGGATTACACATACGTTATATACTTTTCGTTTCGTACACACTGACAAGCTACTTTTCATGCTGTCTCTATATTTTGCCAAAAACTCTCCATCCAGTTGTAATGCGTCTCTTTATTTCGCTATCATGGTCTTTCATTAGTTTAAGTATTTGCCCCAAGTAATTATATTCCTCGACTTCTTCAAGAATTATTTCACTTATTCTGGTGACGCTGTTTGTTGTATTTGGATTAAACATTAGTTTTACTCCTGTTCATCTTGAGCTCTGCTTTGAGACTTTCTCTGTTTAGGTCATTTGACATTTCTTGCAATGTCTTTGCTGTTTCTGAAATTAGGACTGTGTCATCTGCAAATCTTTAATGATTTAGGTTTGCATCATTTATGTTTACTCCTTTGTTCTCCAAGTCTAGCATTCCGAAAATACTTTCTGGACATATTGTACATAATTTTGGTAAAACTGCATCTCCCTGGCGCAAGTCCTTCTCAGTCTTAATTTTTTCCGAGTCTCTATATAATTATCTGCAACAATTTTACAATGTTTTCATTTAGCTACTTCGTGTTCCCTCAATCAATTTATAATTGCTATGTGCTTCACTGAGTCGAAAGCCTTTCGTAATCAACAAAGCCTAACCACAGTGGTTTATTATATTCTGTACTTTTCTGAATTAGCTGATTCATTGTGTTTAGATGATCAGTTGTCGAATACCCACCTCGGAATCCTGCCTGCTCACGAGGTTGGTTTTCTACCCCCTTTGTTGTTGTTGTTGCATTGTTCATAAAGACTTTAGTGAAGAGTTTGTAAATAACTGGGTTGATAATTACTAAGATCTTTTGAGATGCCTTTCTTGTAAAGCAAAATAACTATTGCATTACACTATGTTCTGGGAAATTTCTTCTTTATACACTCAATAAATAAGTGGGCAAGCCTGTTTGGTACTTCTACTTCTATGACCGACAGTAAATCTGCTACTATTCCATCTTCCCCTAGGACCTTCCCTCTGTTCATGCTTTGAGATAAATGTTTACTTCGTCTGGTGTTGCCTCAGGTATTTCATTTGTGTCAACTGAAAAAATAACTCTTGGTACTTTTGTCTTTTAAGAATACAGTTCTTTGTAAAATTCAACTCTCTTCACCATCCTATCTCTGCATTTAATGACTTTACCGTTTTTTGTATTTCAGTTATAAAATTTGTTGCTTTCCTGGTGCTATTTTACTTCGGACCTGTTCGGACTTTTCCCTTTTTTTTTTTATACTGTATAGTTTTTTGTTCTGATCCATGTTTCTCTTTCCTTTTTCTTCTTTTTGTCTCTTGTTGATAAGCTAATTAATTTTAATTCCGCTTTTTCTGTTGCATCTCTCCTTGTTTTTACTTTCATCCCTTTTCTACTTTTCATGAGCTTGAGAGTCATTTTTGAATACTTGTTGGCTTTAGTTGTATACCATGCTGCCTCCGTTGATTCTGTTAGAACTTTGTTAGTTTATCGTTCAGCTCATCAAAGTCACACTTGGCATTACTTAGAGCCTGAAAAATGTTCGTTATTTCTAACTGAAAGACTGCTTGATTCTCGCCTACTTCTATTGGGCATATCTTTTTATTTTTAATCAGCTTCTTTCTTTCACTGCAGAAATTGAATCTGGCTGTGCACTCAACCATCCCATGGTAACTTTCTATATATATTTTGCTGATAACTGTGACATTTATTATCGTGTTAGTTGTATGTGCTATAAAGAAGTCGATTTCATTCTTTGTTTCTCCATTTGGACTTCTCCAGGTCCATTTTCTCCCTGTTCTTTTGTGAAAGAATGTTCATTATTCTCATCACCATCATCATCATCATCATCCGGATCTCCTTTCCCACCCAAGGGCAGGGTGAGGAGTAGCAATGTCCAGACAGCCCAAAATTGCCCAGTCCAATGGGCCACGCTTCCATTCACTCATCATTCAAGCCCCCGGAATCCTGGCTCTCTCGGATAGGCCAAAAACATTCATCACGTTCTGTAGCTTTATATAATCATATCCGACAGTCAATCCAAACGCTGGCACGTTAAAAAGGGGTGCCAAAAATCCCTGATCATGCACCACTTCTCACAAAATTCATCCAGCCTGCTCGATCTCCTGTCAGTTCCCTAGCCTCACCGACTTCCAAACCTCTCTTCCCCACACATTCATCCACCATATCTCTCCACCTTCTCCTTGGCCTACCTCGCCTCCCCCCTCCTTCGAATTCGCTCAGATATACCTTCTTCACCGCTCTATTGTCATCCATTCTCTCCACATGACCAAACCATCTTAGTACACTCTCCTCAATTCTGGTGTCCACCGACTTCCTCACTCCGCATCTTTCACGATTCACATTATTTCGTATCCTATCCACCCTCTGTACTCCAAATACATTCCTCAGCAGTCCCATCTCCACAGCTCTTACTCTTGACTTTTCATTTTCATGCCACACCATAGTCTCACATCCATACGTTAAAGTTGGCACTAACACTCCTTCATGTAAGCCTCGTGCAGCTGCAACACTCAAGCCTCTGTTTCTTATCAAGGCCTTCATTGCACCAGCTACTTTTCTTCCTTGTGTCACTCTACTTTCAACTTCTTTTGCACGTTTCCTCTATTTTCTAGCACTGTACCCAGGTATTTGAACTCTCTCACCAATTCCAGTCTCGTTCCATTCACTGTTACATTGCACTGGGAGTCACCTTCTCTCTCAATAACCATCACTTTACTCTTTTCTACATTTACTCTCAAGGAACGACGCTAACAGACATCAGCAAAACTCTGCACTAGCCTACAAAGTTCTTGTCCGGTACTTGCAAGCAGTACTGCTTCATCAGCATACAACAAATTTGAGATATTCCATCCATCACCATTCATTACCAGTCCCATCCCTCTCTCCATTACTCGTGTTTTCACTTATCACCCCATCCATATATACATTGAACAACCATGGGGACATCACACAACCTTGTCTCACGCCCACACTGATTGTGAACCATTCACTTTGATGCCCATTAACCCTGACACATGCTTCACTACCATCATAAAAACTCTTGACGGCACCTAACAGCTTACCCTCAACGTACATGCGCAAAACTTTCCGCAATCCTTCTCTGTCCACTTTCATATGCTCTTTCCAGATCCATGAATGCCATAAACACCTTATGTTCCTTCTCACAAGCCTTCTGTACTATCTGTCTCACTGCAAATATTTGGTCCACACATCCTCTGCCACTCCTAAAGCCACCCTGTTCATCACTCGCTGGACTTCTGATATCTCTCTTACTTTCTCTATGATAATTCTTCCATATACCTTCCCTACCACACTCAGTAAGCTTATGCCCGATATTTCTTGCACTCACTTCGTTCACCTTTATTTTTGTACAGGGGTACGATCACAGCCTTTTTCCACTCTGCAGGCACAGTTTCACTTATCCATGCCTTCTTACATATCTCTAACAAGCACTTCATTCCATCCTCTCCACAACATTTAAGCATCTCTGCATACACCTCATCAACCCCAGCTGCTTTCCCATTTTTCAGTCGCTTCACAGCACTCGTCACCTGTGCGAGTGTCACGCCTCCTGGCACTGCATTCCATCTCTGCACACCCCCAAAGCCAATCATGTTTACAGCTGCTCTGCTCTCTCTATCCTCATTCATCAGGCTTTCAAAATATTCTTTCCATCTGGTCCTTACTTTATCTCCATGGGTTAATAATCTACCACCTGCATCCTTCTCATATAATACATTTCAACAAAACTTACCACCATCATACCTCTGCCATTCCTTTCTCCCATTCCGAATTTTCCCATACATGCTTCTCAGTTTTTCGATTTGCCAACTTTTGCATTAAAGTTTCTCTTGAGTATAGTATTATCTGGTCTTTTCTTTTTCCATAATCTGGGAGATAATGTCACAGACTGTTTCTATTTCTTCATCTGAGCTTTGAGGAGACGGTGCATATACTTGTATTACTTTCAGGATGTATCTTTTGCCTAGTCTAACTGCAATCCATGCTACTCTGTCAGATACACTGCTGAATTTAACAATGTTCTCTGGAAGATTGCTGTTAATTAGAAATCCTACACCACTAACTCTTTCATTTTGCATTTCTTTTTAGTATAATAGGTGGTTGGTGTCTTGGAGCTGAGTTAATTTTCCTTTTTTCTGTGGATCTCACTGAGACCAACAATATCCCAACCAATGTTTTCTAATTCAGTCAATAAGTTTATAATCTTCTTCAAGGCTTCTTACTTTGTATGTATAGATCTTCGTGAATTTCAGTTTGTCTAATGTCTCATTCTCCGATTTGCCGAGACAGTGCCTACTCACTTTCGGTGGCACACTTCCCGCAAGCACAGGAGGCAGTGCGGTTGAACCTTCAATAGACAGTGATCCGATAGGAAAGCCATTGAAATCATAAACAGTAGAATCCATGTTTGGTTGAAGGGATTGTGGCAATTAATATCACCTCCCTGCCTCATAGTTTCTAGTGAGATGTAATTTTTGTGCCACTTTATTCAGTATATTCAGTGGAGCCCTACATATCTACAGTGGGTCCCGAGGGCCGCGCCGTCTAAGACAGTACCTGTCCGCCACCCAGACAGATTTGTTGATGACATTGCATGTCTGAAAACTCTGTTGAATATATTTCCTCTTTTGTTCAGATATGATTACGTTTACACATTTAGACTACAGAGTTACTAAATTTCATTTAATAGGTGAAAAGTACACATCTGATAATGACAGAAATATTAACACTGATGTGATCTTTAAGTGTTAGTAAATAACTGACCTACGATGTATCATACTGCATATCACTGTATTATAATTTTTAATAATATTGTGGATGATATGTCAAAATTTGTCAATGGCTAGTCAGCTAATAATAGAATATCAAGACACTCATTTATCAATTACTTACAGCTGCCTACTTCCTTAGCTTTTATCATTCTTTTTCTGTGCCTGCCCTCCTCGCTTCCTATTTCTTCTATCTTTCCTGTCACTTCTTATTCCTTTTCTTTCCTTTACAGGTGGCTTTACATTGAGTGACAAGCCAAATGGTTTCCTGTAAGCCAAGAAACCATTTACAACGCAGGGTAGTAACCATATAACCAAACCATACGTGCTCCCTACGTGTCAACAAGTGGGTTGGTGGAGGGTTGGTGCCCCTCCCTGTAAAACAACTCAGTGTCAAATGGCCACCCTTTGCGGAATCATGGTGAATGGCAATAGATAGATAAATAGATAGTTTTAAGTTTGTATACATTAACAAGTCAATTCTTTATATTCGTATAAATCTGTATTCAAAATTATGGTTGCCAGTGCCGACACCAGGAAATAAGATGTTGGTGGTGGTAGATGCGTGCTAATATTGCTTGCTAGCAGCACCTTACCTTCTGACGTCACTGCCGACTCCCACGTAACTACATCAGGCACTCGTGGTAGCAAGCATTCCCTGTTCCCGCTCTCGCATGAGGACAAACACTTGCTACATTCATTGTTACTAGAGTAGGTCATGGAAAACTCCGATGCCAATACTCTAGGGCTTTTAAAGAGACTTTACTTTGCAAGAGAATATTGAAGGAAAAATAATTAGTATTTAATGCTTTATTTGGGTACATTACATTTTGTACTGGTATGTATATCATGTTCATAAGTATTTGTGCAGTGTTATCATGCACTATCATCAGAACTTACAGGTTGCTCAGTCAAGGTCAATGATGTAACTGTGGCCCTCAGCCAGCCTTAATAAAGCACAGCAGGGGATATTCGCGCATCACCATTTGCCCGTAAGAATTATTATGCTGTTCTTTTTTCGTGACCACGTCTCCCCCAACTAATATAGATGCACTAAAGATCAGCAGAACCTTCTCTTCTTGCAGACTCTGAATTTTCTAAGTTATTCAGATACTGGCTGTTATCACTCAAGCTAACGAAGTTCGTAAAAGTGATCGGAAACTTACAATGCAGAAAAGTACTTACTAAGCAATTATCCACGTATTGTACAAGACACGACATCACGCGATTTTCAGCCATGCAATAAGCCCCTCGCCTCTCCGCTTTAACATAGGCTATAGGGTCGCCTATCTATTCGTCTGTTTTTTTTTTTTTTTTAATAACAGAACGGAGGAAGGAAAAACAAATGAATTAAAAAAAAATAATCCAAACACCAGATTACTGGTGTTCTCTGTTCATAAAATATCTGTAACAGGTAGACTTGAACAGCTGTGGGTTGAAATTTGTAGGGAAACAACTCTAGGGAAGCGAGTTCCAGAGAGATGCAGTTCGGGGAATGAAAGAATTCTGATAGGCAGAAATTCTGCAATATGGCTGAGTGACATTCCTGTCATGAGCGCTACCAGATGCCCGTGTAGCACGAGGGAAGGCATGGAGAGGTGGCATCATGGACGCAACTTCTGAGGATTTGCCAAAAAAATATCTGTAAAATAATTCAAGGGAGGCAACATTCCTTCTTACTTGCAGGAGAGGTAGTTTATTTGTAATGGCAGGGTTGTTAGTAATTCTAACAGCTTTGTTCTGAATTTTGTCTAGTTGTTTTAATGCAACCTCTCCACATCCATTCCACAGGGGTGAGCAATATTCAAGCTGAGAGCGCACATGACTCTTATAAATTATAGCTAACTGCTCATCGGCGAAGAAGTTACGGACTCTGTGCAATAATCCAAGTTTCTTTGAGGCGGTTTTAGCAAGTGATCTAACAGCCGAGGGCATTGTTAAGTGAAACGCCAAGAATTTCAATACTTTTGGAGATGGGAATGTTAGTAGCACTGAAGGTAATGTACGAATCTGGCAATATCTGTCTCTTAATAAACTGTATGTATTTTGTTTTACTAGCATTAAAAGAGACAAGGTTGCTTTGTCCCCAATCACTGATCGTAGAAAGGTCTTGGTTTATGGAGATGGTTGTACTGAGTTGAGAGGTAGAGATACTGGACTTTTGTAAATGGTTGTCTGAGTGTGAATGAACCATGTAGTGTTGAGTTATCTGCGTATGAGTGGATGGGATTGTGGGTGACAGATAAGAGATCATTAATATGAACCAGGAATAGAGTTGGCGCCAGAACTGACCCCTGCTGCACGCCGGCGTTAATTGAGTGGAAATTGGAATATACGTCATCTACTTTTACTCTTATTTTCCTGTCACTAAGATATGAAGAAATCAAAAGAACAAAAGACGTTAGTCCATAGCAAGGGAGTTTGGACAGCAGGGAAGAGTTCCATACTCTGTCGAAAGCTTTAGAAATGTCAAGAGCTACTACATGAGTTTCTCCATGTAGATCAATTGATTGATAGATGATATGAGTTAGGAGATTGAGTATGTCAATGCTGGATCTTTCGTGGCGACAACCATATTGTCTATCACTAATTAAGTTGTTGGATTGAAGATGTTTAATAATGTGCTTATTAATTAAAGTTTCAAATACCTTACCAAAAGAACATGTGACAGCTACTGGTCTTTAATCAGAGGGGCCAGAGGAACTTCCTTTCTTCGAAATTGGGTGGATATTGGCTTCTTTCCATGAATTTGAGAATAAAGAAGTACGTATGCATAGGCTGAATAATTTTGCTAGAACAAAGGTAAGTTCAGGGGAACACTTTTTAAAAACAATTGGCGGAATTCCATCTGGGCCTGGAGCTTTGTTGATAGGTAAATTGTCTAGAATGGATTTTACGTATCTTGTCTGTATTTTAAGTGGGGCAATTTCGGGAGAGTCAAGTTCTAGTACTGGGACATTCTGGCTGGTATCGTCTATGGTAGAGTTTCTGGCAAATGTACTGGCAAAAATATCCGCTTTCCCACGCGGGTCATTTGTAATGTTGCCATCTGAAGATTTTAGTGGGGGAATGGAAGATGACTTGTTAAAGTTGTTATTGAAAGAATTAAGAGTTGACAAGAATATTTTATTGTCATTAGGGTTGTTAAGTAGTTTTGATGACAGTAATTTACCCACCACGTGACCGCTGGTGGCAGCTCTTCTCTAGTTGCCACCTCTGTTTCTACCTTATCGCTATGCATTGGCCTTTCTTCCTGCAATCCTTCCTTCCGCTCTCCATAGTCCTCACACCTACTCGTGCACCTACCCCCAGATCATTAAACCATCACGTCCCTCCTTTTGCACCGCGTTTCATCTTGTTTCAGCTTGTTCAGCTCAAGCTCATCCACACCTTGACCCTCGACCTGTCATTGTGGTAGGATACAGTACAATTTTTTTCTGTAGTAAGTCCACGTGGTGACCATCACACTCGTCTGCGTCCATTTTGGCACACAAGACGCCATCACCGTTCGTGAAACCTGTGGGTGCGATGATCACCACCTGCTACCTACACGGGCATCATGCCAGATGCCAGTATCTGAATGAGGAACCTGTGGACGCACGGTCCCATACACCTATCGTGCCTGTTGCTCAGAATGAGGAACATGATGGGTGAGAATGAACTTGCCTGCCAAGACATGTAAGTCTTAAATTCTTCAATCTTATCTAACTCTGTTCACTTGCCTTCCCAATTCTCTTTCGCTCAGATTTCTTGGCTTTATCTCCTCCTTTGCTTTGCCATTCTCCGTGTCTCCCCCACCTATTTTTCTTTCCCCTGAGAAATAATTATTTATTGTCATGTTATAGTCCCTGCCGATCACTTTCCCCTTACTTATTTATTACCATATATATCTGTACAGTACATGCTCAACATAAGAAAAGAGGCTAACTGCAATTGATCGCCTGACCCATACTAACCATCTCTTATTACAAAGCAAGAAGGTTCAGCTTGCTCGGTCTCACTCAGGGAGTCTCATTGCCGCCCTTTATTAAACCTCCTAGTCATGGGTTATGGGAAGATTACAAGAATGAAACAAGTGGTGCGGGGCACAACAAACCTCGGCCGACAGCAGATATTTTATTTTCAACCGTTTTCAAATTATAGCCCTCTGAAAATCCTTGATCTTGCGTTTGACCTTTCGGGGCTACTGAAGGTCAGTCATGGTGCCAAATGAAAGCCCTTATGAGACTTTCTGTATTCTGATAATAGTAAATATATGTTCAACCAGTTTCGAGGTATAGTCTTCTGAATATCCGTGACCTTGAGTTTGACCTTTCAAGGTTACCTAAGGTCAAAGGTCATGGCACTGAAAAAAAATCCATATGGGACTTCCTAAATATTGATAATAGTAAATAATTATCTTCAACCAGTTTAGAGATGTAGACCCCTGAATAACCGTGACTTTGTGTCTAACCTTTCATGTCCGTTAAGGTAAGTCATGGTACCAGTTAAAAGCATGTTGATAATAGTAAATATCTATCTGCAACTAGTTTCGAGTTATAGCCCCTTGAATATCCATGACCTTGAGTTTGGCCTTTCAGGGTAACTCAAAGTCAAAGATCTTGGTGCCAAATGAAAGCCCAGATGGGAGTTCCTGTATGTTGATAATATGAATATCTCTATCTTCAGCTGGTTTCAAGGTATGGCCCTCTAAAAATCCGTGACCTTGATTTTGACCAGGGTCACTCAACTACCTCCAAAATTTAATAACTTTCTTTGGGGACCAGTGTCCACATATCCTGAAAGTTTCATGTAATTTCATTCAGCCATTTTTCCGTAATGTTGCTAACAAACAAAGGAACAAAGAAACTCAACCAAAACCAATACCTCGCCGGACTCCGTCCGGGCGAGGTAATAAGGATAACAAACTAGTAGGCGGTTCTCCTCCACCTACCTAACCCTCCAACCCAAATTGTCTGGAAAAGTTAGCAAGAACACTATACATTATAATTGTCTAGCCTGTTCTTGAAGGTCACAGTCGATATAGTCTACTAAAACATAAATTTCTAGTTTAAGTCTGTCAAAATGTCGTATTAGAAGAGAAATTTCCAGTTTAAGTCTGTCAAAATGTCGTATTAGAACAGAAATTTCCAGTTTAAGTCTGTCAAAATGTCGTATTAGAACAGAAGTTTCTAGTTCAAACCCGTCAATATGTCTTACGAAAACAAATTTCTTTTCAAAGCCGTCACTATGTCTTACTAAAACAAAAGTATTTTAAAAACGTCACTGTGACCTCTTTCCTATCGGTTCAATTCTAAGACCTTACCATTATCTTAAGCTGATCCTTTCATCAATTTAAATACCTCGGTGAGGTCGCCCTTCACGCAGTACTAAGGAGTGCAAATTGATTGATTGATTGATGTATTTATTATCTTCTCCAATGAACTGTTCCTATGCTGTGTATCATATTTGTCGTCTCTTATGATTTTCAAAGAAATTTATATCTTCTATAATACATAAATCAAAACTGAATTACATTTACCCGCAGAGATAGATAAATCTGCACCTACCTGTAAGGGAAGTCAGCTTAACCTGTAAAGGATGAGAAGTTATCAACTATCAGTAAACTAATTCGGTTTAGCTGTAAGGAACAGGAGTTAGTACTAACCTATACATTTAGCTGCCAGCGACCAATGAAGAAGCTCACCCTATCTGGAATGAATAAGAAAATACTACCTACCTCTAAAAGAAGATATCTGCAACCAGTGAATAATTCACTTTAAGATGGATATGTTGTAACATACTGTCAAGAAAATCAACTATACCGTGTGAAGAAATGAAGCTATAGCTTCACACTATACAAGAAATTTTGCTACCTATTTGTAAAGAAAGTTGAAACAAAAGTTATCTTACCCTATACGAAAAGAATTAGCACCATCCTTTTGTTCTTGCTCTTGTGGTGATTAACGGCAAGGACGACGACACAATCGTCTTCACCCTGCCACTGGTGTTTAGTTCACAGCAATGGAACGAAGACGTCCACAGCTCCTCGGGAAGGGATCTACAGCAGTAGGCTTGAGGGCCGTCTGGGGAAAGGTGGATCAAGTCATAGTCCAGACAATGAAGTCGGGAGAGTAAATGAGGTATTCCTTGCAGCCAGTAATCTAGTACGACTGGTCGTTCGGTGTGAGTGGAAATAATGAGAGTACAAAAGGAAGTGAACGACAGTTTCGTCAGCAAAACAGCACCCAGGGCAGTAGAGGTCATGGGGGTGACTCCCAGTCGGTATGAATGAGAGCACAGAGATGTGTCCAATGCAGAGTTAAGTCGTTAGTAGCTCTGTCTGTTGATCAGGACTAAGGGTGAGGGGAGGAGTCTGTCTGATAGTGTCCAAGTGACTGTCGGGAGCAGGAGGATGAGAAAGTAGTCCAACAGACTGCGGCATGTTTGACGGATGAAATCCTGTTGGATGATTTGTGCTAATACATGTGGGTCTACGGCTGCTGTTGTGTGTACCATGTTAACAGCAGCAGCGAATTCTTTACCTTTGACCCGGTGTGCAGGTATCCACTGGAGACGCATGGTTCAGTCGCTACAAAAATACGAAAGGAAGGCTTGGACGATATGCACCAGAGGGCATGTCCGTGAATGGCGTGCAAGACAGGAGAGATGGAGGACTTATTGATTGTGAAAAGGACGACTTTCTGTGGCCGTAGGTGGGACTGTACAAAAGAGATAGCATATAGATCACCGGAGAGATCTGGCTAAGGAGAGCTGATCCACAGAGTCTGGTATACAGTCAGGTCTTCGTAATACATGGCCACTGAGGTTACGTGCAACTTGTGAAGTTACCAACTTAGCCTGGTATCAAAGATAAGTGGTATCTATTAGTAGAGGAAGTCAGTTTAACTTGTAAATGAGCATACATTAGCATCTGCCCATTTATAAAGGAAATCGGGTACAGCTAGTGCTTATCAACTTAAGACGTAAAGGAATATGTTAGACTTACCTGTGTGAAGATACGTATTGAGATGACAAGGACTGCATCATTCATTTAGCTTAGTAGCCGACGCAATGACTCTATCGCACAAAGATTATGAGATGTGTTTTTGTGTAGATAAATTTTGCCTGTAAAATAGAACCGCGAATTTCTTAAGTTCAATGATGAGCAGATGGATGTGTGACCCAGTTTTACTGGGCGCACTGTTGATAATTCTCCCACTTTTATGCTTTCCTGATCCTATTTCTTCGTTCTCCGTACCCAGTAAATGTGGGAATGGGGATTAGGATGATGATGATAATAGGTATATCTGTAAAGCAGCTATAATCAATGAAGAATGCAGCTTTAGATGCAGGAAAAAAGTTAGATCTACCCGTACAGAATCGTTTATAGAATCATTGAAGGTGTCAGCTCCACCTGTAGAAAAGAAGCTTTAGCACCTACGTGGAGAAAGTTTGTAAAAAAAAAAAACTAACATACCTCATACTGCAAGAGAATTTTGGCACTTACCTGTAGTTGGAAGTCACCTGAATATAATGAAGATATCAGTTCACCTGTTACTGAAGAAAAGGTAGCACCAGCCTCTAAGACAGTGGTTCTTCACCTGTGGGTCGCAAAACTTGACTGAGTCGCCAAGAAGCTACTTATTATTATTATTGTTATTTTTATTATTATTATTATTATTTGTTATGCTGAGTGTTTTTAGGCCGACTCCTCGTACTAAAAACACTAGCTACTGAGCGGGGTCCTCTTTCCGGACCGGAAGTAAAGCACCAACAAAGGAACAGGACATAAAAACTAGGCAGTCCACCTTTAACACATCTATTACCTTAATTCTAACACCGTGACAATATTACATAGAATGATATTCTGGACAGGGGATACAGATATACAAAGTTAGGTTAAGATAGCACGGGATATTTAACATACACTGTAATTACACTTTACAATGGGTTAGGGTTCCATAAGTGGATGTAACTGTCTTTCATCAATGCCCAAAAGGTCTTAGTTCACTGGCACAAGAGGAATATATAGGTTTAATGGCCCAGGGGAGGAATATTACTATAAAAGGACAGGGGGAGCAGATCGCTACAACTGACTTGTTGGGCTCAGCGCGGTGACACTCGCCCGCGCGTACATCGACAAGGGGGAACTCCTCTATTCTGGGCTGGGGGAAACAACACTAGATTCACGGGTCCAGAATTATAGTCTTTAATAAACGGCAAGTAATCACGGGCACTTAGAGGTGGGATCCCTCTTATTCGCACTGTCACTGTATCACTGTCCCTGTTTCACTTTCTCGGATATAGGAGGGGATGTCACTGGTCTTGCCCGTTTTTCTGGGGCGATATCACTCTGTCACTTTAAGGGGGACCTCCGGGGGCTCTACCCGTGGCGGGAATCACCGTACCCGCTGGGGGGAGACTCGACCCGGGTCCGATCCACTGAGGCGTTGCAGGGAGACCCTCTTGCCTGGGGTCTCGACCTGATGTAGATCCTCCTCTCTGGTCTCGTCGTCGCGGTGCAGGAAGGCCTGCCTATGTGGGGCCTCGACCTGATGTAGACCCTCCTCTCAGGGTCTCATCGTCGTGGTGCAGGGAGGCCCGTCTATGTGGGGCCTCGACCTGGTGTGGTGGCCCTCAGGACTGGCGCCAAACAGGTGGAGAAGTCGTGTCTGGCGTCGGAGGCTCTAAGGCAGGAGGAGGACAGCGTTGGTAGGCTGCTGGGCTCGCCTGGGGGTCCGGGGACTGTGGAGGTCTGTCAGGGGACGCGCCGTCAGGTGTGGGCTGTGGCCTTGTCTCCTGCTGGTGCCTGGGGGAGACAAGAATCTCCCGGGAGTGGGAGGTAGGTCCCGACTGGGACTTGGTCTTTGCTCAGGGGACACCTTTGGGGCAACTCTCCCGGGTGGTGTCCAGCTACTCCTGCAGGAGTTGGCTGAAGATAGAGGACACACAGAGGCCATGTTCTCTCTCTTACACAGGGAGGGTAGCACAGAGGCGACTCTCTCTCTTGTCTCCGACACAGCCCTGGCGCCAGGTCAATCGGCCCTGGGACCCACTTTTGGCTTTATACAAGGGGCTCTTACCCTTGGGGTGGCTAGGTGTGTAGGCCCCTTATAGCTCACTATTGGGCCTCCTGCCCTGTTTGTGATAGAGGGTATTTCTCCCTCACAGTTCACTAAAGGACCTCCTGTCCTGGTAGTGGCAAAGGGTATTTCTCCCTCGTGGCTCACTGTGGCAGAGGGTACTAGCCCCTCGTGGCTCACCAGAGTTGTGGCAGAGGGTGGTGTTCCCTCGTGGCTCACTGTGGCAGAGGGTACTAGCCCCTCGTGGCTCACTGTGGCAGAGGGTACTAGCCCCTCGTGGCTCACCAGAGTTGTGGCAGAGGGTGGTGTTCCCTCGTGGCTCACTGTGGCAGAGGTGCGAACACCTTGTGGCTCACCAAGGGACCTCCTGCCCTTCTGGGGTGAAGCTGTGGTCGTCACCACAATACTACTAGGGACTGATTTTATATCAGTCCCACCCCACTGCTGTCGACGGTCAACCCGCCGTTGAAGTTGTTGCGGATCTAGGCTCACCTGGCGTTGGGGCAGTTGCGGGGAGAAGGGGCACAGGTCAGTGATGGTTGGGTGACCCTTTTGCCCTGGGTCATTAACCTCCCCGTTATCCCTTCCTAGGGTGGTGGGGTGGGGGGTGGCGGGGTGGATGGTCCGGCGGCGGGCATTTTATTATTATATCAAATTGCTGTACCTTAGCGAGTTGTAGACTGTAATTTGGTTATGATTCACAAGTTTCAAGGTGATTTTATTCAGGTTATATGTGCTCTAACTTTATGTTTGTTATGTTTTTGAAATTTACAGTTAATGCTTGGGAGAAGGGAAGGAGAAAGGGGGTACCGGCGGGGTGAAGGGAGGCTAGTCACGCCTTGGTGTGGAACTGGGAAGAGCGTCACCATCCCATCTCTGATGCCGGCTCACCACGTACGTCATTACCCCTTCAGTTTCACATGCTTAACAAGGTGAGGAGCATGACCCCTAAAAATTCGATGATCTCTTTAATGCTTGTTTTTTAAGTTCTTATCAACGTAATCGGAGTGTACTATTACTACTACTACTGCTACTACCACCACCATTATTACTACCACTATTCTGCTACTGCTACTACTATTACTCCTACTACTACCACCACTGCCACCACCACCATTACTACTACTACTACTATCTATCTATATCCAGACGCCTTAATCCCGTAAGAGGTGGCCACAAACAAATCGTCTCCATGTCGCCTTGCCCCCGCAATTTCACTGCCCTGCTCCCAGCTCACACACCCTTCTCTCATATTCCTCTCCACTCCATCCCTCCACCTCATCCTAGGCCTCCCCCTCCGTCTGCCTCCCTCCGTCACTTACACTCTCCTCTTCAGTCTCTCGCTCTCCATCCTCTCTCCATGGCCAAACCACCTCAGTGTGTTTCTCCTAACGCTTCCTGTCACATCCATGTTCACACCACAATGCTCCTTCACCTCCTAATTTGTCAGTCTGTCTTCCTTGTGACTCCACATGGTCCTTTCAAATAACTCATTTCCACTACTCTCACTCTTGACTTGTGTCCCTCCAGCAAGTTCCAAGCTTCACTTCCATACATTAGAGTTGGCATCACAATACCGTCATGCAGTAACTTTTTCACTTCCATGCTCACTTCCCTGTTTCTTATCACTGCTTTCAAAGAACCAGGAACCTTTCTTCATTGTGCCCTTTCAAGCACTTCACCCTCTAAACTTTCATCCTCACTCATCATACTACCCAATTACTTAAACGCACTCACATTTTCCGTTTCCTCCTCATCCAACCTCACTGTACATTTAGTGACTTCATTCCTCTCGAAGACCATAACTTACTCTTCCCTACATTCACCTTTAGACTCAGTTTCTTACAGTCTACCAAACTTATTCACCAATTCCTGCAGCTGTCACAGGGTGATGTTAATTAAGAATAAAATAATAATATAATGTATGCAATCAGTTGACACAAGGTGAATCGACTTGTGAAATCAAGTAGTAAGTTTTACTTTATGCCGGCTTACTCTGCCGTTTCTCTAAAGACGAGAATTTTATCAACTTTCTCAACAGTACATAGCGGAGACTATCTACTCACGAATGCTGTATCATTAGTGCTGTTGGCCCCTGAGAAAGTGTCCTTACCCCCTGACAATCAATATATAATACTAATAATAATGGACAGGTCCTTGCTGATGCTTAACACCTAGTTGGCACAACGGATTTAAGAATTAATACCAAGGAGCTGACCTAAATACCAGTTGCGATTAATATAAGAAGTAAGAACTGGGTGTAGCACACTAAAATAAGCTCGGTGTGAAGAAGTCATACACTGTTCTACATTTACATTAATCTCAAAGAAAAGAACTGTAAATTTATTCATTACAGTGAAATAAATTTACTTTACAAGAATCTCAAAAATGAATTCAAATATCAAAGGAAATAAACTCACTCATTCAAAAGCTAGTCTTAAGTCTAGGAAAACGAGCGGAAATACTGGTCAGTTGAGGGAACGGAGCTAGCTGTGGAAAGCTGGGCGTCTCTGCTAAGGTGCTGAAATTCACTGCTAAGGTCACTACAACCGATCACCAACTCAGTGGGGAGACACAGGGAATTGTTGAACTCTGGAAACTGTAGGTGCTACAGTGATGGGCCTGCTCTCAATACTGGCTCAACGACCCTACTCCCGTGGTTGTCCAACACCAACTGACTAATGTAAACAAACTGGGCACAAGGCACGAGAGATGGGGGGGGCTCAACTCAATGGTCAGAGAGCAATGCGTGGGAATGACAATTACACAAAAATTTTCTCTCAGTGAAACACACTGTCTATACAGAAAGACAGTCACAAAAACAGTGACAAAGGTTATGAAAACTCATTATGATCTGAGTGCAAAAGCGAGGCAGTTGACGGACTGAACGAAAGTTTATGCATTTCAGTGTTCTTCAGGCATTCCTTTTATAATAATACAATGTTACGAATTAATTTGTGACATTATGCCTCATCAAAATGAAATTTTTCTTACAAAATTTAATAGTAGGTGATATTTGCATCCTAACTCAGTCACATCAGATTCATGCTGTGGTGTGTGTACTATCCTGCTACAGGAGGAAATCACTGTCGCCAATGAGCGTAAAAAACTCGTATTTACATTAATAGAAGCAAGCCTGAGGGAAAAAACTCCATGACGACAGTGGAAAATCCTGTACTCAGGTCAAACTGAGTGAAAGTTCGCTACATTTACATTAACAACTAATTGTTATGTAGCATGGTGTATGTAATACACGGTGTAGGTGTGACAGTTGTATTGTAACTGTATCTATGCGTAAAATGATATAATACAAATTAATAGTAAATGGAGATGATGAGACAGAAGAGAAGAGGCGGCAGCATACGGCAGAGATGATCAGCTGATCTGCATGGCAAAACTGCTACACCTGCCAACAGTACCTGCGAAATCAATCAAGGTGGATCATCAAAAGTGTCAGTGTGCCAAACAGTTTGTATTAAATTACGATTTCTCTCTCTGTCTAGTAGTCAGTACATATGCTATAAAAGGTACACCATTATTTTCTTACTGGGTACATTTTTAACCAGGAAACGTAGTCCTTGGATTACTCAAATCTCTCAGAACCCCTGTAGTTTACTGATTAAACCTACATCATTAACCAGGAAACATGCTAGTCCTTGGATTGCATAAATCTCTCAGAACATTCAGATTACTGGTTATCCCTAACTCTGCAACTCCAATTAATATCGGCAAGCTGAGAATCCCCACACAGTCTTGGGCAGGTCACATTTTAACACCCAACGTGGGTGTGAACACTCATGTGGATAATGTGTCTTCTCCGGGAATCCTCAGAGAGGCCCACAGCTCGACAGACACCACAAGGTAATTCAGACATCCTCGGATTGCCTCTGCAGGGGTCTCAAACTTCCCTCTTCAACCTATGGTACATATGTATGTACTGTACAGGCCCTGGACATAATATGTCCTGTGAGGCCAATGGGCGAGACATCACATCTGCACCCACTTTACCACTTCCGTCTCTCTCAATTGACTCAGAGATCATGGTCGTGGATTCAAACAGCACAGGAAGGGCACATCCCTGATTGGTTGTATGCTGACATACATTGCAGGAGCTCACAAACCTGTCTATTTCCTGTCCCATTCCTGGCCAGAAAAAGTCAGCACGGATATGGCCTAGGGTTTTCTTTTTGCCCATGTGACCTCCTGACGCTGAACACTGACCCCATTCTAACACTGCTTGGCAATACTTCACGGGAACGACAAACTGCAGTTGAACCTCGCCCTGGGGTGTTAGTGACTCACGGTACAGCCGTCCTTGTTTATGAATGAACCTGGCTTGACCTCCCCGTGAATACTTAATCACTTTACCCTTTTGCTTCTTCCACACAGCAGCAAGAGTTGGGTCAGACCGCTGTTCCAGGACAACATCTTGACTACAGATCAGGCAGTGATGCAGTGATCACCAGGGTGACACGGTTTGGAGCCTTGGCCATGGCTCGTGTTACTGCAGCCGAAGTCTGAGTAGTAATGTCTGCAGTGCAACTATACTTGGCACCTGGTATGTTACCTATAATAAGGTCAAATAAAGGTTCTGGCATGACAACTGCAAGTGTCGAACCAGTGTAAAATGGAGATGCTACCTGGATACATGCCTCAGGGAACAATCTCACTGATCCATCAATAACCTGAGCTTGGATCTGTCTTCCTGTGTATTCCTCAGGCCGAACTAGACTCTGCCTGACTGAGCAACCTGAGGAACCATTGTCTCTCAGGACCTTTACAGCAACGCCTCCCACAAACCCTGGCTGAACAAGTAAGGCACTGCTACCTGTAGGAGGGCCTGTGGAGGAAGCGGCCAGCCACTGATACAGTTGCATAGCACACAACTCTACGAATGTGATGCCCTGAGGACTTGATGCCTGAGGGGTCGTACTCAGACTAGATGCCTGAGGGGTCATACTCACCATATGAGAAGTTGGAGCAATGACCACCTGTGGAGGAGGGCTCACTGTCTCAGGGGGACTAGTGAATTATGGGGAAGTACCTGTACTGGTGGGGATGGCACCACCGTACTGCTGTTGGGAAATTAATGCGGCATTTGCCTCCTGCCTATGAAACACTAAAATTGATTGTCCTGACTGAGGGTTATGTGGTTTGTCCTTGTTCTGCTGCTGTTTGGGTTACTGCTGCTGCTTGGGGTACTGCTGCTGGTTGGGGTATTGCTTGTACTTCTTCCATTCGGGTTTCAGCATATTTTGCCCCTGGTCTTTCTTCTGCAGTTTGTTTGGACTGTGGCCATTATTCTGAGAACGGCCTTGATGCTGGGATGCAGTCTGAGATGGCTTCCCAGACTTGGTAGTATCCTTCCTGTTTCAGATCTGTTGCTTACAAGTTTGGTACCTGTACACAGTGAAGAATGCATCAGCCTTTTCCACCATTTGGCTGGCATCCCTTACCTGGCGGATCTTAAGCTGAGCCATAAGCTCAGCAGGCCATGACTTTTCTAGCTGTGTGCACAGCATAAGGTCAATTATCCCCTCTCACATGCAAGGGGTCTCATCTTTCTCCATCCACTCATCTAAGTAAGCAGTGAGACAGTCAAGGAACTGAAAAGCAGTCTCTTGGAGACACACCCTCATGAACTGACACCTGGCGTCGTCGACAGTGAGACCGTACACTTCGATGAGTGCAGCCTTCGTCATCTCATACGTGAGATTGTCTCCACGAATTCTGTGGAGAATATTGAGGGCAGGGCCCTCAAACAAGCTAAGAAACTGGAGCCGTTTAGCTGCCTCATCCAGCTGGTACAGCTGCGCCATGCCCTCGAAACAAACTATGAATGGCTCGATTTGCTTGCCTTCCTTGTATGGAGGTAGCTTGAGGCGTGGGGTTGCCAGAACATGTGCAGGAGGAGCACTCATGGAGCTCGAGTCAGCTGCACCAGATGTGCCTGAAACCAAGGAGTCTCACTTGAGCTTCAGCATCTCAAGTTCATGTTTCTCACGTGCCTTGTTGCTCAGCACGCTTGTGTTCACGTTGTTCTCGCTCGTGTTCACGTTCTGTCTCGCGTTCCTCACGCTGAATTTTACGCTCTTCACGAGCATTACTCTCAATTTGCTGCTTATAAATGTACCATGAGAGCACAGTCTTTAATTTCCTGGGGATTGATAAGCCCCATATCCTTGGCTTCCTGTATAAATATACTAGTAGCCATGATGCTAACTCAACTAAGACTGAATGAACTAAAGACTGAGTACTGACTGCTGTTTCACAGAGAAATGCTAATAATCGAAATTAAAGAATATGAGCACAGGCTGGTGGTGACCAGTTTTATCTCCTGTGGAGGAGGATTCGCTATCGCAGGGGGATTAGTGAATTGTGACCAGTTTTATCTCCTGTGGAGGAGGATTCACTGTCGCAGGGGGACTAGTGAATTATGACCAGTTTTATCTCCTGTGGAGGAGGATTCAGTGTCACAGGGGGACTAGTGAATTGTGTCCAGTTTTATCTCCTGTGAAGGAGGATTCGCTGTCACAGGGGGACTAGTGAATTGTGACCAATTTAATCTCCTGTGGAGGAGGATTCACAGTCGCAGGGGGACTAGTGAATTGTGACCAGCTTTATTTAGTTAAACTGGTAAGATAGTGCCTATAGACTTTAATGATAACAAATACGTAGGTAAGAGTGAGTGAGTATTATTTCGTTAATAACTTTAAAGCTAGGAGTTAATATCCTAGAATGAAGTCGCCAGATGTCACGGGGTGATGTGTAATTAACCTCTAAACCATGGGGTTGTTTTGGCATGACTTGTGTGTCCTGCTAGGATATTCGTGCTCCAATAGACTTTCTAAAAATATTTGCCAAAAATTAGTTACTAGTCCTAGAATATTATAATTGTATATGCTTATGGCACATACCTTCAGCTTTCTCCTGGGATGTTTGTTTAGCCTTCATCGAGTACCGTAGGATTTGTGGAGACCTCTGAAGTTGGGTAACGAAGTCTCCACTTTACACTTCCCGACACCCCGTAATATAATTACCACTGCCTGATATTATCACTAGAAACACTATTCTATGATTTTCAATTAGTTTGGAACCCATACTTCAAAAAAAAACACTGTGAAAGCAGGTGAAAATTACGAGCGCATATGATCCTCCCACTTGCACTCATGTCACGTGGTTTTTAATATGTTGAATGCAATATTAAAGGATAGTTTTCAATAATACTGATAGCAGGACAATGAATTGTCTTGCTAAAAATCAAGCAATGATTACTTTATGCTGGCTTGCTTCGCCGATTCTCTAAGAACGAGAATTTATAAACTTTCTCAACAGTACACAGCAGAGACTAATTCCTCACAATTGCTGTTTTTTAGTACTGTTAGCCTCTGGAGAAAGTGACTTCACCCCTGACAATCAATAGCTGATGCTATTAATGATACAGATTCTTGCTGATGCATTAACTCCTAGATGGCACAACGGATTTAAAGCTTAATACAACAAGACTGTGAAAACTATTATGTAAATTAATAAAAATGAATCAATAATCACCAGTAAGGTAGTGCCTATAAACTTTAATGTTAAATACCTAAGTACGAACGAGTGAGTATTATCCCGTGAATAGCTGTAGAGCTAGAAGTTAATATCCTGGAATGAGGTCGCCAATTGTCACGGAGTTTTTAAGATTATATGCAATATAAAAGGATAATTTCAATAATACTGTGAACAAGACAATGAATTGTCTTGCTAAAAATCAAGCAATGATTACTTTATGCTGGCTTGCTTCGCCGATTCTCTCAGGACGAGAATTTATAAACTTTCTCAACAGAACGCAGCAGAGACTAATTCCTCACAATTGCTGTTTTTTTTTTTTTTTTGTACTGTTAGCCTCTGGAGAAAGTGACTTCACCCCTGACAATCAATAGCTGATGCTATTAATGATACAGATTCTTGCTGATGCATTAACTCCTAGATGGCACAACGGATTTTAAGCTTAATACAACAAGACTGGCCTAAGTACCAGTTATGAATAGCAAAGCGTTTATGCAAGCTAGGAGCTGCAACTAGAATAAGCTTACTATGGAAAATAAAACACGAGTTTACATTACATTAAGCTCGAGAAAAAGAACTGTTAAATTTATTGATTACAAAGGAATAAATTTATATTACATTTCAAAGTGAATTCAAATAAGGAGATCGCACTCACACGCTCACTCAAAAGCTAACTCTTAAGCCTGGGAAAACGAAAAGAAAATACTGGTCAGAAAAGTGGACAAGGCGGATGACTGGGTGTCGTCACTGAGGAAGGACACTGCACACGCTTAGCCTCTGGAATTCAACGGCGGTGGCGGGAACTGGGTATCATTACTGAGGAAGGACACTGCCACACACAACCTGCCTCCATGGCGCACAAATCTTGACTGACTAAATCATGGGAAAGAGGGAAGTGTTGTGGCCGCATTACTAACAGCTAGAATAAGTGAAACACGCACAAAATAAATCACTCAGCGGAAGTGCTAATGTCTCGCACAAAGACGATCATTTATGACACATTGGAAAATTGCATGAAAAAACACTCCTGACCGGGTAAATACGCAGCGGTTAAACTGAACGATAAACACTGGGATTCTACTAGAGTTCGCGGTTTCCCACTAAATTTAATGTCACGAGCCGACTCGTGACAACTCATTCCCCGCTGGTATTCTGTCATCTATTATTCATAAAAAAACTCACAGTTTATATTCCTATTACTATATAACACTTATATATATATGCAGTTTTTATCCATAAGTTTCCTTCAGTAATAGTAGTTTATTGTCACTGTAGGCATTCAATTTCTCTTTCAGTATAATACGTAGAGGGCCAAGGTTTCACTTTCACTGTCATAACTTCAAGTATTTGTACTCATATTCTTATATTACTAATCATTTACATTTCTATTTACATTTTCTATTGTATTTTCAATATTTACACTTTTATTTTACTTACATTATGTTATGCACTGTCACTTGCAGTAACTTATAAAACTATATTACACTGTTCCATCATATTTGCATCCATTGCTTTCACTTGCTATTTACACATTATTTACATATTCCACTAGCACTTTTAGAACTGCTTCAGGCTGTGGTAATAAAAAAAGCAGGTAATGCACAGGGGAACCTGGCACTCAGCACACTGCCAAGAGGTGCGTTTGTGCACAGGTGTGTTTTGGGTGGTATGTGCACACACCTGGCACCTGCGGATCGCAGTCTTCCTCTTGGTTGTGGCAGGCATTTGCACCAGTCTGTGCCGATCCATGTACGCCCTCTGCTCAAGTCTGTCGGGAAGTCGTACAGCTTGGCGCCTTGGAGTTGCTGCTGTCACCCTACCATATCTCTCAAGCAGCTGCTGAACACAAGTCCTGGCGAACAACCTCAGGGAGAAGGACTTGGGTGGCTCTAACTTCATCTTGTACAGGATGAAGGCGTTCAGCATTGTCATGTCAATGAGATGCAGAAAAACTTTCCTGTACCACCTAGTATTCTTCCTGAGGCAGTCGATCTCTTCAATCATCACATCTGACTTGTCCACCAGCCGCATGTTGATATTATAGTCGATGATAGCATCACGTTTCCTCACAGGTTCGCCTGTCCTACGGTCGACCTTCCCACTGTCTTTCATTTCTCCCTTGTGTACGGTGGTAAGCATGTGCATGACCCTCTTGTCATGCCACCGTATTGCCAGCATCTTCTCAGACTTGCGTAGGTGTACGTCTCCTCGCTGCGAATTTCCTGCCTCTGGGAAATTGGGGAAGTGGGTACGATTGCTCTTCACAGTGCCACAGGAGCCGATGCCGTGATCTAAAAGATATTTAGCAAGTTTTGGTGCTGTATAATAGTTGTCAGTATACAGCACATGATTCCCACCAAATTACTTTTCAAGCAGCACTTTCACTGCACAGCCTGAGAAGCCAAGGGGGTGTGTTTTGTCCAGATTGACAGTGCTGGCTGAATAGATGACGAAGTCAAGGATGTACCCCGTCTTACAGTCGCACAGTACAAAGAACTTGGTTCCAAAGCGATGGCATTTGCTTGGAATGTACTGTACAAACCTAAGACGTCCTCTGAACAAAACCAAGGATTTGTCTATGACAACCTTCTGACAGGGGTGGAAGAATGACATAAACATATCCTTCATTTTGCTCAGATATCCCAGATCTTCCAGAGTGGGTCGGTTTGGGAAGGTACATCGTTGTTGGCGAAGTGCAGGTTTCCCATGATGTTCCGAAAGCGATCTCTGGCCATGTACTTATTGAAGGTGGGTGAGGGTAGTAAGGGGTCCACTGACTCGTATTCTTCCAACTCATGCTTCTTTGAGTGTGGCATGAGAAGCATGAGGGCGAAGAACACATACAGCTCCTGCACTCCCAGCACAGTCCACTGTTGCATCTGCACCACCTGAAGCACATTGTGATTCGTACCTGTTAGTCTCATCACATGTGCTGCATGACTTCGTCATTGAGGAAGGCCAAAGGAAGTCCACACATTCAGCATCCTCGTCAAGAGTGAAGGTAGGCTGCAACCCTGAGGAACTCTCATCGAAATGGAGATGTTCAGGGACGAAATCGGAACCTTCCCTCCACACAAAGGCGCCCAGGATTCCCTGCCGTGGCGGTGTAGGGTGGGTGAGGGTGGAGGGTGGCTGTGAGGCAGACTGGGCTGTTTCAAGGTCACTCTCACTGACCCTAGGTTGCCGTGTAGCACTAGCAGCCCTTACTCTACTTGCTACTCTACTTTTACGAGTCAGGGATTTACCTTGTCCCCTACGGCCTGCCTTCACTGTAGGTGCTGGTGGAGACTCCGATGATGAAGACTCAGGAGAAAATTCCACTGAAGATGAGGAAGAAATTAGTGAAGCGGGGCTGGGGGAACAGGGAGGTGATTCACCTTGGGACTCATGGCGGGCTGGGTCACGCGGGGCCATTGTTCCGGGGCTAACCCGCCGCCTTTTCACTCTCTTCCCAAATTCCTTCCCTTGCTGCACTAAGGGCTCCTTTCCCTTGGAGCTAGGGATAACTGGGGACACTGAAGCACTCGTACTAGGAGTTTCTGTCACGATTTCCTCCCCAGGCTCATCACACGATTCACCCGAAAGATCAAAGTCACTATCCATCATTATCATTGACAATTCTGCCAGTTCACGTTCCACTGCTGAGTCACTAAGTCCTTTACCGCTTCCCACACGAGTTTTTCTAGGGGTAGAGGTCACAGGGCCCTTTGCAATGGGTGCAGAAGTGGCGGAAATGGTGGGATGTGAGTGCGACATGGTTTCACCTCAGAGGACGACAAGGAACTGATTCCCTCGGCGTATATGGGAAGGAAAGGGTTGACAAGGTCAACAGGGTGACAGCTGCTAATTTACATGCTATGAAATGATTGGTAGGAAATCTCGACAGTACATAAAAAAATACGTAGTTCCAGGTGAATGTAAATATCAATTAGGCTTCTCCCTTCCTTTCATATACTGTATATATTTTTATTAAGAGAATAGATTATACAGCATATTTCAAGGGGAAATTGCCAGGGGAAATTAGCGAACGAGTGCACGTGAGGTGTTGTCAGGTGATAATTAGCCAATTCCAGGTGTATGGCACTATCAGTTACCTTATTGTTTTTTGGTATATATTATTTTGTATAATAGGACATAGGGTTTATTTCAATGGATGAAATCAGTGGAAAGTTCCGGGGAAGATTTGCTTAGCACAGTGTGGCTGGACAGGCGAGAGGAGAGGGTAATGGAGGGGAGGTAGGGAGGGGAGTCAAGAACGGGGGAAAATGGCTAAATTGTCAACAATGGATGGGAGTACAGATGAGATTAGGAGTGGTGACTAGTGTTGGACATTGGCAGTACTGATAGATGATACGAGCCACCACTTGTAAGCCCGGGAGACTTCAAAATAACACAGAATAACAAACGTGACACCTTGCGATATGATCCATTGTGCCCGAGTGTCACAGAAGTGATGCCCCGCAGTTAAGGGGTCAAGAATGATATAATAATATAATGTACAGTATATAATCAGCTGACACAAGGTGAATCGACTTGTGAAATCAAGTAGCAAGTTTTACTTTATGCTAGCTTACTTTGCCGATTCTCTAAGGACGAGAATTTTATCGACTTTCTCAACAGTACACAGCGGAGACTACTCACGAATGCTGTATCATTAGTACTGTTGGCCTCTGAGAAAGTGTCCTACCCCCTGACAATCAATAACTAATACTAATAATAATGGAGGTCCTTGCTTATGCTTTACTCCTAGTTAGCACAATGGATTTACGAATTAATGATTAATATAAGAAGTTTGTGCAAACTGGGTGTGGCACACTTAGGTAAGCTTAATGTGGATAAATCAAACATGATTCTAAATTTACATTAAGCTCAAAGAAAAGAACTGTAAATTTATTAATTACAATGAAATAAATTTACGTTACAAGAATCTCAAAAATGAATTCAAATATCAAAGGAAATACACTCACTCACTCATTCAAAAGCTAATCTCAAGCCTAGGAAAACGAGCGGAAATACTGGTCAGTAGAGGGAATGGAGCTAGCTATGGAGAGCTGGGCGTCTCTGCTAAGGCGCTGAAATTCACTGCTAAGGTCACTACAACCTATCACCAACTCGGTGGGGAAACATTGGAAGTTGTTGAACTCTGGAGACTGTAGGCACTACGATGATGGACCTGCTCTCAGTACTAGCACGACGACCCTACTCCCGTGGTTGTCCGACACCAACTAACCAATGTAAACAAACTGGGCACAAGGCACGAGAGGTAGGGGGGCTCAGCTCAACTCAACCGTCAGACAGCAATGCGTGGGAACGATAATTACACAAAAATTTTCGCTCAGTGAAACGCACTGTCTATACAAAAAGACAGTCACTACGAAAGCAATGACAAGGGTTATGAAAACTCATTACGATCTGAGTGCAAGAGCAAAGCAGTGAATGGACTGAGCGAAAGTTTACGCATTTCAATATTCTTTAGGCATTCCTTTTATAATACTAATACAATGTCGCGAATTAATTCGTGACAGCAGCTCCCCATCATCTTCACGTAACAGCACAGTATCACCTGCAAACAACAGTACAAGGAGGTTCCACACACTGCCCTCTCTCATTAGTGTCGCTTCATTATCTAACTTGTATCTCTTTTATAACCCCATCCATATACATACTGAACAGCCATGGAAACATGACACATCCCTGTTTCAATCCAACCTTCAAATAGAAAAATTCACTCAGTTCACTGTCCACATGCACTGCAACCTTAGCACCCTCATACATACTCTTCACGGCATTCAACAACTTCCCATTTATTCCATATATTTTTAATACTTTCTACAATCCTTGTCTATCCAGCTTGTCATATTCTTTCTCCAAATCCATGAAGGCCGCATAGCCTACAACTTCTTTCCCTTCTCTAGAAACTTTTCCACTAAAGACCTAAGAATGAATATCTTATGTACACAACCTCTTCCCTTCCTAAAACCTCCCTGTTCTTCTCCAACTAATTCCTCTGTTATTTCCCTAACTCTGTCAATAAGTATCTTACTACATACTTTTCCCATTACACTAAGAAGACAAATGCCCCTATGATTACCACACACTTCTTTTTCCCCTCTCCCTTTGTATTGGGTATAATTATACCTGACTTCCAATCCTCCGGGACTTTACCCTCCTCCCAGGCCAATCTGCACATCTTCCACATCCGATCTACTACTAGCTCTCCCCCATGCTTCAGCATTTCACAACACGCTTCATCAATCCCTTGGGCTTTCCCTATTTTGACATATATCATTGCTTCCACAACTTCCATCCTACTGATTTGTTCCTTTCTTCTCACATCCCTCCTTCTCCCAGTCATTCTCCAGAAGCTTATATTCTCATTACTTTCTTTATCTG
Organism: Coenobita brevimanus; assembly: GCF_032717465.1. Lineage (NCBI taxonomy): Eukaryota > Metazoa > Arthropoda > Malacostraca > Decapoda > Coenobitidae > Coenobita > Coenobita brevimanus. Next base: position 15,515,118 of record NC_137029.1, on the reverse strand, counting down.
TGTTCAGCAATTCCTTAAAGTGTTCTCTCCATCTGCTCACTTTTCCTTCTCCACTGGTAATCTATAATTTTTATCTTTCACTCCCCGACTAACTTCTTTAACCCCCCCCCCCATCCCGACGTTTTCTGGGCAGTGGTACGCCCCAGTCCCGACATTTTTGGACCTTTTTTTGGGGGGGCTCAAACATCCGCTTTTGGTGAGAAACATCGAAAATTCATAGAGAAATCGCTCACCTGAGGTTTAAAATACTCGATCCAGGTAGGAGTACCTCCTTACCTTACCGGGTTTTCTATCAGGCTGGCTGCAAAGAAAACGAGTTCTATGGGAGGATAACTATTCCACACCACTCATAAACGGTATTTATGTATTTATTTGGTACGAATTTATATGTAGTACGAGAGTATATTGGTTTTCAAACGGTAATATAGGCATTATAAGCATTGTTTCACTCACTAACTCATCACCATTCCTGACCTTTTTTTGCCACATTACCTGATCATCATTTCTGACTGTTTCTTCCTTTAATGTTTGTCCTCCACTTTGTCATCGATTGGGGAATCACTCTGGCCCTGAATTTCGTACCGTGGGATGACATGGCTTTACTGGCCAGGTCACTGATAACAGGTGAATTGCTGAGAAAAGGGCATGCAGGGGGGGGGAGGAGGTCATGCTGGGTAAGGCATTGTCCCTGCCTGGCATCTTGTAGAGGAAGGTGTCCCGTGTATACGTGCCGAAAATCACTCACGAAAATTGAAAATTGTGCAAATTAGGGACCTTGCAATGTTGCCCCGTTAATTTACGTCTCCGGGATATGAGTGCACATCATGTGAGGACGTGAATTCACATCTCCAGGACGGGGTGGGTTAACACCCTGTCTAACTTTCTTTAACCTCTTTCCAGAACGTATCTTACATTCCCTCCCCTTTACACTCAGATTCCTTCCAAATTCCCTTTTTTCTCTCCTACTAATATTTTCACCTCTCTTATCCTTCCTACATATAACTCTTCTGTCTCTCAACTTCCTCCACACCCCTGTTCCTCATCCACTCACTATATGATTTCTTTGTTTGTGCCACAGCCTGTCTCACCTGTTCATTTCACGATACTGTTCCTTGCATCCCCTTTCGTCTTCTCTTCACCCCACACACCACCTCACATGCTGCACAGATTTCTTCTGTGAATATCTCACACGCACCTTCCACGTCCCCCATCTGCTCCAAATCATATTAACCCAATCGCTCCTCCACCTTTCTCTTATACATTGCCTTTCTTCCATCCTCTTGTAACCTTTCCATCTTCCTTGTAAGAACTACTTCCTGCTGTCCCTCCCTTCTTCTATTCCTCCACTTCATTTCAGCCTTGACTTTCACCACCACCAAGTGGTGGTCAGAAAATCCAACTCCCCAACCCCTATATGCTCTTGCATCCATTACACATTTTCTCAGTCTGTCATCCACACACACATAATCAATCATTGCCTTTCATTCATTCCGTTTACCAACTCCTTTCTCATCACTCGTCACATATACCTGTGGATCATTTTGTGCCTGAAGTGGGTACTGTTTATCACCAACCCCCTCCCGACACAGATGTCCACTGGAGCACTACCATTCTCATCCACTTCTGTAGGCACACCCCACTCACCAACTTTTCCATCCACCTTCACATTCACTACTTTTTCATTTATATCTCCAATCAAAAACACTCTCTCATTCCTTGCAAACTTTCCATGCAAGCTTCCACATTTGTCCAGTACTCTTCTTTCACTCTATTTGCACAATCTTGCATTGTCGCATTTACACATCCAATCGCCCACATTTGTAGTCTAACTTTCAATCTTATATATATCTATATACCTAGGCTGCTTCCCCCAAGGAAAGGGAGGTAGCCGAGACAGGACGACACACTCCCCATTTACTCATCCATTCAAACACATTCATTCGCATCTTAGCCCCAAAGGAGAGAACGGACTGAACCTCACCGCACCACACTGCACAAGGGTCAACTGCACAATGCAATCAGTGACATCCGCAGCAGGGCCCGACAGCAGAGCTGGTTTACCCCTGCCACATCATAAGAGACTCATCCCCTTACCCGCACCTGACCTGAAATAGCTGATCAGACCAAATGCGGGAGAATATCCCCTCAGGGCTGCGTCATCACTTATTCATTCACAATTTCTCTCCATTTATTTCTGTCACGCACAGCCACTCTTCCTTGCTCAACAGACATCCCTCTCGCATCCAGCGCTCTCTTCACACTGTCCATCCATCCTATTCGTGGTCTTCCTCTCAGCCTTACACCTCTCACATCAGATCTAGTAATCTTTTGCATCAATCGCTCATTATCCATTCCCTCCATATGCCCAAACCATTGCAACACCCTTTGCTCAACTCTGCCAGCCATCTCCCGAACAACTCCAGTTCTCCTTCGCATTTCATCATTTCGCACTCGATCCATACGCGTCACTCCACACATACTCCTCAGACACCTCATCTCCATTACATTCAATCTTTTCCTCTCTGCTACACCCATATTCCATGTTTCAGCCCCATATAATGCAGTCGGTACCACAACACCCTCATACAGCCTTCTCTTTACATCCATTCTAAGCGAACGACATCTAAACACTTTTTCATTCCTCCCATATCCTTTCCTACTTCATTTATTCTAAACTTCACTTCAGCATCTATTCTTCCATCCACAGCAACATGTGACCCTAGATATTTAAAACACTCTACCTCCTCAAGCAACTCGCCATTCAAAACTATATTCATCCCACTACCATCTACCAAACTTGTACAATTCATCACTTTACTCTTATTCTGATTTACTTTCAATTTCCTCTTTTCACACACCCTTCCAAACTCCTCTACCAACTGTCCCAATCTCTCCTCTGAATCAGCCACCAGTGCAGTATCATCTGCAAACAGCAGCTGCTTCAGATTCCACTCTCCACCATCAACATTCACCAGACTCAGACCTCCACCTAAAACTCTTGCATTCACCTCCCTTACAACAACATCCATGTAAATATTAAACAACCAAGGCGACATCACATATCCCTGTCACAGCCCCACTCTCACAGGAAACCAATCACTCACAGCATTTCCCACTCTTACACACACTCTACTATTTACATAAAAAATTTTCACCCCTTTTAGTAACCTACCATCAAGTCCATACAATCTTAAAACAGTCTACAAAGCCTCCCTATCAATTCTATCATACGCTTTCTCTAAATCCATAAATGCCCAAAACACATCCTTGCCTTTCGCTAAATACTTTTCACACACTTGTCTCATCGCAAACACCTGATCCACGCATCCCCTCCCTCTCGTAAAGCCACACTGCTCATCACCAATCACTCCCTCTGTACCCTCTCTAACTCTCATAATTAACACTCTACCATACACCTTACCTACAACACTCAACAGACTTATACCCCTAAAGCTAGTACATTCATACTTATCACCCTTGCCTTTATACAGCGGGACCACACAAGCACTTGCCCAGTCAACTGGCACCATACCTTTCACAAAGCACACATTCAACAGTCTTACTAACCAGTCAACAATAGTCACTCCACCACCCTTCAGGCATTCCACAGCACATCCATCCATACCTGCAGCTCTCCCTGTTTTCATCTCCTTTACTGCCTTCTCCACTTCCTCCTTCGTGATCAAAGAATCATTCAACTCTCCCAACACATTTATTCCTTGCACCCTTCCATCCGCCACAATCTCAGCCACCCTTTCCTCCTCTACATTTAACAATCTTTCAAAATACTCTGCCCATCTCTTCCTTACTGCATCCATCTCAATTAACATCCTTCCATCCTCTGATTTTACTCGTTCTTCCTTCCCAGACTCTCCCTTTCGCACCCTTTTCACCTCCTTCCAAAACATTTTCTTATTCTGTTGAAAATTCTCAGTCAGCCGCCTACCCCACCTCTCATCTGCTGCCACTTTAGCATCAAGCACAGCCCTTCTCGCCCTATTCCTCTTTTCCTTATACCTCTCATATGACATCTCATCCTTCCTCTGGAGCCACACTTCATATGCACGTCTCTTCTCAGCCACAGCCATACTTACTTCCTCGCACCACCATTCACTTCCTTTTCTTACACCACCACCCACACGTCTCACACCACACACCTCTTCTGCATGCCCGACCACAGCACTCTTAAACAACTGCCATTCCTCCTCCACACTGCCATTTTCCCAATCTTTCACTGCGTTCCACTCATCTTTCAATTTCTCCTGATACTCTATCTTTTTCTCTCTTTTATCCAACTCACTCACTTTCAAAACCTCCCTGCCACACCTAACCGTCCTAGCTCTCACCCATCTCTTACTTACTCTTAACTTTCCCTCCACCAGGTAGTGGTCAGACATACCGCCACCCTCCCCTCTCAGAACTCTCACATCCAACAATCTTCCTATTACATTCCTAGACACAACCACATAGTCCATCAAAGCTCTATCAACAACCTTCCACCCTCCTGTCTCACCCATGTACAGTATACTTATAAATATCTTTCTTCTCAAACAACGTATTTCCAATCACCATCTCTCGCTCAACACACATCGCTATCATTTGCTCCCCATTTTCATTTCTTCCAGGCACACCATGCATACCAACTACACCTTCAACTGCTACATTTCCCACTCTAGCATTCAGATCTCCCATCATTACCACATTCACATTCGCTCCAAAACTCTGCAGACACTCATCAACATCATTCCAGAAAAACTCCCAATCTTCTTCATCCCTTTCACTACCAGGCCCATATGCACTCACGAACACCCACAACTCACGTTTAAATTTCGCTTTCACCCACATCAGTCTCGATGACACCTTCCATTCAATCACACACTGCTGTACTTCCGGACTCACTAACAAGGCCACACCTTCTCTTGCCCTTCCTCTATCAACACCTGACAATCTTCCATTCACACTTCCAGACATAGACTCACCCTTCCCTTTCATCTTCGTTTCACTCAAAGCTAACACATCCAACTTTCTTCTCACAAACATTCTCCCAATCTCCTCCCTTTTAGCCTCAATCGTACTACATCCACGCACATTCATAGACCCAATCTTCAGGGTACGGGGATAACTCCATCCCCCATCCCTTTCTCTGGCCTGTCTCTTTTTAGGAACTAAAAAACAGAGGAGGGGGTCCCTAGTCCCCTCACCCAGCCCCTTTTAGTCGCCTTTTACGACACACAGGGAATACGGTGGCAGTATTCTTCCTAACACAACCTGGCCGCAGAGTAGTAGTACCACCCCGTAGTGCGGCCAGATTGTGTCCCCCCGCCACAGGGGGAACTTCCAATCTTACCCACACAATTCTTGAGCCAGCTGATCTATACTCTCGTATATTCTCCTTCCATCTCTTGCACACAACAATAAACACACCTTTTGCCCTCTTAGTATCACCCACTTCCTTTCATATACCCCATCCATATTCCCATTCACTCACACTCTTTCCTCGCTATTTAGTTTCAGTTAATCCACATACATCCACTTTTGCTCCCTCAAGCACCTGGACAATCAGTCACTCTTTCACCTCATCATTTGCACCCCTTACATTCCATGTCGCAATCCGTACAATGTCTTTTGTTCGGTCCTTAGTCGTCACCTGTTGGTCAGTCCTGGTCCGAGGCTTCTTGTTCGTATTTTTAGTTAGTTGTTTTCCGAGGAAGGGCACTAACCCTCCACCAACCCACTTGTGTTACGTAGGGAACACGTGTTGTTTAGTTATAAGGTTCCCACTCAGCATTGTAAATGGTTTCCTGGTTTACAGGAAGTCATTTGGCATGCCACGCACTCAATGCAGAGCTACCCCAACAGAGTACCGCCACACTAAGTGGGTGGATGATGGGCTCCCCCATCTACCACCACCACCACTGCCACCGCCACCACCACCACCACCACCACTACTACAACTACTACTACTACTACTACTACTATTTCGTTGTTATTATTATCGAACAAGTATTCAGTAATAACAGATGTTTTTATACTCTCTTCAGGTTCGTTGATTATTAGAAATGATGACTATGAAGCAATAAAAGGACAACTGTCAGTGTTGGCTTCGCACACATCACTCATCGTGGAGTACTTAAACTGCAGTGCGCTACTTGTGGGGACGTTTTGAACGACGAGTCCTTCAAACAAAACACTCTTAGCTTAGACGCACTCAGAAGGAAAGCACAGTACACTTGTGAACAAAGAGTGAAGTTTCCTTGAAAAGTAAGAAAGAGATCTGAAAAGGCAGACACCACAGATGTTTACTTCCTTGCAGCAAACAACGTTCTCTTCGTACCTCGAAGTTTGGAGGATTGCACTAGTAAAGAAGCCTCACAACTACTACTACTACTACTACTACTATTTCGTTGTTATTATTATCGAACAAGTATTCAGTAATAACAGATGTTTTTATACTCTCTTCAGGTTCGTTGATTATTAGAAATGATGACTATGAAGCAATAAAAGGACAACTGTCAGTGTTGGCTTCGCACACATCACTCATCGTGGAGTACTTAAACTGCAGTGCGCTACTTGTGGGGACGTTTTGAACGACGAGTCCTTCAAACAAAACACTCTTAGCTTAGACGCACTCAGAAGGAAAGCACAGTACACTTGTGAACAAAGAGTGAAGTTTCCTTGAAAAGTAAGAAAGAGATCTGAAAAGGCAGACACCACAGATGTTTACTTCCTTGCAGCAAACAACGTTCTCTTCGTACCTCGAAGTTTGGAGGATTGCACTAGTAAAGAAGCCTCACAACATTTGTGAGAAACTAGTATGTCACGAATCAACTTGCGACATTTCCCTTTTGTGAGAAGCCACGAACTATTAGTGGAAAACTCACTGTGTATCGCTCAGTTAACCGTTTCTCTCTCCATTTCGGGGTATACTTTTCAAAACATTTGTCACTGTTTAAAAGTGACCGATTTAATGCATGTCACTAAGTGCGCTACTGAGCGATACTATTGTTTTTTTATTGTTCGCCTCTGCTTGCCTCAACCGTTAGCCACGCCTTCTTCCGGTGGCTTGTGCGTCCTGCCCATACAATGTACTCGTATTTTGAATTCAGTCTAGTTGTGGCTTTGACGGAGAGAGGTCCTGTGCTCCAGAAGTGTGAGAGGTCAGCTAGCACCCAGGCTCCACAGAGTATCAGTTTCTCCAAACTCCCACCCCTTGGTGATACAAAGCATTCATCGTTCAGTATTTCCTTTTGTTTTCCTAGTCTTAAGAGTTTAATTAAGGTGTTTTTTTTTTTTCTAGGCGTAAGAATTTAGCTTTTGTGTGAGTGAGTGAGTGTGTCTCATTGATTTGATTTGAAATGTAACGTTAAATTATTTTTTTTGTAATCAATAAATTTAACAGTTCTTTTTCTTGAGCTTAATGTAAAGTAAAATCTTGTTTCATTTCTCCAAATTAAGCTTATTTTCCATATAGCTCCTAACTTGCATAAACGTTTGCCTTCATAACTGGTACTTAGACCAGTCTTGTTGTATTAACTTAAAATCCGTTGTGCCAGATAGGAGTTAAAGCATCAGCAAAAACCTGATATTATTATTAGTATTAGTTATTTATTGTCAGGGGTGAAGTAACTTTCTCCAGAGGCTAACAGTACAGTAATTCAGCAATTGTGAGTAATTAGTCTCTGCTGTGTACTGTTGAGAAAGTTTTTAAATTCTCGTTCTTAGAGAATCGTTGCACGATTTAGCAAGACAATCATTGTCCCTGCTCTTTAATATTATTGAATATTAATATCAATTTAAATATTTAAGCATTTATTCTAAAAACACCTTGATATTTTAAAAAAACCCGTGACAATTGGCGACCTCATTCCAGGATATTAACTCCTAGCTATAAAGCTATTCACGAGATAGTGCTCACTCGTTCATATTTAGGAATTTATCATTAAAGTTTATAGGCACAAGTTTACTGGTGTTTACCGTTAATTTATCAAGTGAATTTTGCTTTATTAATCAATAGAGTACTTAACTCTAGTTTATTCTTGGTAACGCCAGACGATTTTATTCACTCCTGGGAAGTCGCCGTACCCATTGTGTTTATTATTGAGTCTTCCCAGTCATTTGCATTTTTGCTTTAATTTTTGCCAGTTAACTAGATAAGACTGGTCACCACTAGCTTGTGTCTGTATTCTTTATTTGTATTATTAGCATTCGTTTGCGAAGCAGTCAGTACTCAGTTTCGTTTGCTTAATAAATTAGCGCCATGGCAGCCAGTGCTTATGTACAGGAAGCCAAAGATATGGGTCTCACTGACCCAGAGAAAATACAGAGTTACGTTCTCCCACGGTTTAATTACGAGCAAGAACGTGAGAAAGACGCTCGTGAACGTGAGCGAGAACAGCGTGAGGAACGCGAAAAGGAGCGCGAGTACGAGCGAGAACAGCGCGAATACGAGCAGAAACAACGCGAGCTCGAGTTAGAAAAAGAGCGACAACAGCGCGAACACGAGCTAGTACAAGAGCGAGAACAGCGCGAATACGAGCGTGAACAACGAGACAGAGAACGAGAACACGAACGTGCCGAGCGAGAAGCACGCGGGAGACATGAACTTGAAGTGCTGAAGCTCAAGCGAGATTCCTTGGCTTCAGTTGGTCCAAGCTCCACGAGCGTTTCCCCTGCACATGTCCTGGCGACCCCACGCATCAAGCTTCCTTCATACAAGGAAAGCGAGCGAATCGAGCCGTACATAGCTCGTTTTGAGGACATGGCAGACATGTATCAACTGGATGAGGCAGCTAAGCGGCTTCAGTTTCTTAGCCTATTTGAGGGCCCTGCTCTCGATATTCTCCACAGAATTCGTGGAGACAATCTCACATATGAGATGATGAAAGCTGCACTCATTAAGGCGTATGGTCTCACAGTAGACGACGCCAAAGTTCAGTTCATGCGAGCTCGTCTCCAAGACAAGGAGACAGCTGTTCAGTTCCTTGATCGTCTCACTGCTTACTTAAATGAGTGGATGGAGAAAGTGAGGGGATAATCCACGCGTGAGGGGATAATTGACCTTATGCTGCGTACACAGCTAGAGAGGTCGTGGCCTGCTGAGCTCATAGCACAGCTTAAGATCTGCCAGGTGAAAGATGCCAGCCAAATGGCAGAAAAGGCTGACGCATTCTTTACTGCATACGGGTATCAAACTCGTAAGCAAAACACCTGGAGCAGAAAAGATACTGCCAAGACTGGGAAGCCGTCTCAGACTGAATCCCAGCACCAAGGCTGTTCTCAGAGTAATGGCCAAGGTCCAAGCAAACCGCAGAAGGACCAGGGGCAAAATACACAGCAGCCTGCTTGGAAGCGGTACAACAAGCACCCCAACCAGCAGCAGTTCCCCAACCAGCAGCAGCAGCAATACAAGGACAAGCCACGTAACCCTCAGTCAGGTCAATTAGTGTATCGGAGGCAGGAGGCAAATGCAGCCTTCATTCCACAAGTACCCGGTGGTGCCATCTCTACCAGTACAGGTACTTCCCAACAGTTCACAAGTCCCCCTCCGACCATGAACTCTCCTCAGACACCTAGTTCCCAGGGCGCCACGTTTGCTGCATCGGTTGTTCCGCAGTCTCATGAATGACTGGCTGCTACCTCCTCAGACCCTTCCACCAGCAACACTGCCTTTCTTGTTCAGCCAGGGTCTGTGGGAGGTGTTTCTGTAAATGTCCTGAGGGACAATGGTTCCTCAGGTTGCTCTGTTAAGCAGAGTTTAGTTCGGCCTGATGAGTATACAGGTCGACAGATCCAAGTTAGACTTATTGATGGATCAGTGAGATTGTTCCCTGAGGCACGTATCCAGGTGGCATCTCCATTTTATACTGGTACGACACTTGCAGTTGTCATGCCAGAACCTCTATTTGACCTCATATTAGGCAACATCGCTGGCATCAAAAATAGTTGTGCCGTAGATGTTGCTACTCAGACTTCGGCTGCTGCGATAACACGAGCCATGGCCAAGGCTCCAAATCGCGTCACTCCGTTGACCGTCGCAACTCCGCAAGATCTGATTCGTAGTCAAGATGTTGTCCAAGAGCAACAGACTGACTCAACACTTGCCTCAGTGCGCAAGAAGCTGGAGGGTAAAGTGATCAAGTATTCACGGGGAGGACAAGCCAGGTTCCTTCGTAAGCGAGGACGGCTGTACCGTGAGTCACAGACACCCCAGGGTGAGGTTCGACTGCAGTTTGTCGTTCCTGCAAAGTATCGCCGAGCAGTGTTTGAATTAGGTCACTGTTCAGCGATGGGAGGTCACATGGGTCAAAAGAAGACCTCTGACCGCATCCATGCTGACTTTTTCTGGCCAGGAATGGGACGGGAAATAACGAGGCTCGTATGTTCTTGTGATGTGTGTCAGCGTACCACTGACCGGGGACGTGTCCGTCCTGCGCCATTGAAGCCAATGCCCATAATCTCTGAACCGTTTGAGAGAGTAGCAGTTGACATAGTTGGGCCAATCTCTCCTAGGGCTAGTGATGGATCAAAGTATATCCTCACTATAGTTGATTTCAGCACACGGTGGCCTGAAGCCGTGGCCCTTAAGAATATAGAGGCCGTTACTATTGCTGAGGCATTAATTGAAGTGTTCTGTCGTGTAGGTATCCCTAAGGAGGTCTTAAGCAACCGGGGTTCGCAATTCACTTCGGCAATGATGAACGAAACGTTCAGGTTGCTGTCCATCCGAGGCTTACGAACTACGCCGTATCATCCCATGTGTAATGGGTTGTGTGAGAGGTTCAGTGGAACTCTCAAGAAGATATTGAGGCACATGACCGCCGAACAGCCAAAGGAATGGCCATGGTTCATTGCTCCTCTTCTATTTGCTTATCGAGAAGCCCCACAGCATTCATTGAAATTCTCACCCTTTGAACTGGTGTATGGGAGGTCGGTCCGTGGCCCACTTCAAGTCCTTCGTGAGTTATGGGACGATGAAGAACCCGACCCTGAAGTCAAGACCATCTACACCTACGTCCTTGATTTGGCTGACCGCCTCCAGTCGACGTGCGAGTTAGCTAAGGAAGAACTGATCAAGGCACGTGAAGTTCAAAAGGCTTATTACAATAAGAAGGCAAAGCTTCGGAAGTTTAGTCCAGGCGATAAATGCTTGGTATTACTCCCCACTGCCCAGAACAAGTTGTTGGCGCAGTGGAAGGGTCCATTCGATGTAGTAGAGCGCATTTCTGACCTCAACTACATAATACAGATGGGGAATCTTCGTAAAAGGTTCCACATTAACATGTTGAAGGCTTATCATGAGTCAGACCCCGAGGAGACTGGCCTACGAGTAGCTGATGATAGTGACCAGCCACTGGGAGAAACCGGGGCAGCTGCGGTGATCCCAGCTGATGACCATGATGACGAGCCCTTAACCGCTCAGTCCCATCAGGAAGAGACTGTCGGAGATGTTTTACTTAACCCTGACAGCAGTAGGAGACCAAAATGCCTTATGGTCACTGCTCTGTCAGTATGCTGATGTCTTCTCAGACCAACCTAGACTTGCAAAGGTCGCGTGTCATAAAATTGAGTTGACCAGCAATGCTCCTATAAAGGTTAAGCCATATCCGATTCCCATGCGACTACAGGGTGCAGTAGATAAGGAAATTGCTGACATGGAGACTGCAGGCATTATCGAAAAGTCCTCATCTCCTTACTGTAGTCCGATGGTAGTAGTCCACAAGAAAGATGGTGGAGTCAGGATTTGTGGCGACTATAGAAGGCTCAATGCAATCACCAAAGTGGATGCTGAGCCAATGGGTGACCATATTGCCATCTTCTCCAAGCTGGCAGGGTCACGATATTTCACGAAGCTCGACCTAGCGAAGGGATTCTTCCAGATTCCCCTTCATCCTGAGAGTCGTCAGTTCACTGCCTTTGCTACTCCTAGTGGGTTGTACCGGTATAAAGTCCTCCCATTTGGACTTACCAATTCCCCAGCAGTATTCAGTCGTGCCATGAGACAAGTGCTCCATGGTATTGTAGGAGTAGAGATGTTCGTTGACGATGTCATCGTTCATTCCGTCACATTGGAGGAGCACCTCAGACTCTTGGAAATTGTCTTCAGTAGACTCCAGAGTTTCAACATGACTGTGAAGCCTAGCAAATGCAAGATTGCTCACAGTGAGGTGGAGTTCCTCGGTCATATTGTTGGCAACAACCACTGCAGGTGTCAGGGTGACAAGATCAGGAAGGTTAAAGAAGCCCCGAGACCCGTGACCAAGAAACAGGTTAGGGCATTTCTTGGCCTAGTGGGATATTATAGGAGTTTTATCCCCAACTTTGCTCTCATTGCCCAACCGTTGTACGAAGTGCTACGGAAATATGCTCCAAACACCATTGAATGGGGAGAAGCGCAAGAGAGATCTTTTGCCACCCTCAAGAATATGTTGTGCAAGGAGCCTATCTTGCAGTTGCCTGATTCCAGCAAACCTTTCATACTGCGCACTGATGCTTCACAAGATGGAGTAGGTGCCGTATTGATGCAGGAATCGGAAGGTGGAATCTTCCCAGTGGCATACCACAGACGTAGGCTAAAACCCGCCGAGAGGAATTATAGTACTGTTCAGAAGGAACTCTTGGCTGTGGTTGATGGTGTTAAAAAATATTATTATTATTTATTTGGGGAATCATTTGTTCTGGAAACTGACCATATGCCACTCACTAGTCTTAGCAGGACCAAGACGGCTAATGCAAGATTGACACACTGGACACTGTATTTACAGCAGTTTAACCTTGTTGTGAGATACATCAAGGGAAGTGATAACGTAGGTGCAGACCTGATGTCTCGCCTACTAACTGCTGACTAACATGGGCAGTTGTTGTATGCTGGGTTCCGTGATAGGCATCCTCAGAGATTTGAGTAATCCAAGGACCAGCCTAATTCCCAGTCAAAAGTGTAGACCTGACATCTCACTTGTTGGCCCCACAGGACACAATATGTCCAGGGCCTGTACATGCACGTGTACTGTAGGTTAAGGGGGAAGAGAGAACTCCGCAGAGGCGACTTGAGGCTATGGAAGACCCAAGTTTGCACAAGGATTCTCAGCTCCCAGATACTAATATAAGTACTGTAGGTTAAGGGGGAAGTTCGAGAGAGAACTCCGCAGAGGCGACTTGAGGCTATGGAAGACCCAAGTTTGCACAAGGATTCTCAGCCTCCCGATACTAATATAAGTACTGTAGGTTAAGGGGGAAGTTCGAGAGAGAACTCCGCAGAGGTGACTTGAGGCTATGGAAGACCCAAGTTTGCACAAGGATTCTCAGCTCCCCGATACTAATATAAGTACTGTAGGTTAAGGGGGAAGTTCGAGAGAGAACTCCGCAGAGGCGACTTGAGGCTATGGAAGACCCAAGTTTGCACAAGGATTCTCAGCTTCCCGATACTAATATAAGTACTGTAGTTAAGGGGGAAGTGAGAATTCCGCAGAGGCGACTTGAGGCTATGGAAGACCCAAGTTTGCACAAGGATTCTCAGCTCCCCGATATTAATATAAGAACTGTAGGTTAAGGCACAGGTTGAGGACCCGTGTGCAGTTCGAGGCTATGGAAGACCCGAGTTTGCACAGGGATTCTCAACTTGCTGACATAATCGTGTGCTATAATTAATGGCGACCTCGAATGTACGAAGCTTAGGCTGTCACTTGTATTTTTCAGCTAGAGCGTACTTTTCGTAGCATGTACTGATTGCTAGGCAGAGAGAGTAATTGTAACGTAATAAGAATTTTGTCTCATTGACACTTTTGATGCTCCACCTTAATTGGTTTTCCAGGTTCAGCAATGGGTGTAGCAGTTTTGCTGTGCGGACCAGCTGATCGTCTGCCGCATGCTGCCGCCTCTTCTCCTCTGCCTTCGTCGTCGCCATGTTATTATTTACTGTGTCATTTTACACGTAGGTACAGTCACACTACAACTGTCACACCTACACCGTGTATTACATACATCACACTACACAACAATTAGTTGTCAGTGTAAATGTAGCGACTTTTCGCTCAGTTTGACCTGTGTACAGGATTTTCACCGTCGTCACGGAGTTTTTCCCTCAACCTTGCTTCTATTAACATAAATACGAGTTTTTTTTTCGCTCACTGGCGACTGTGACTTTCTCCTGTAGCAGGATAGCACACACACCACAGTGTGAATCTTGTGTGACTGAGTTAGGATGTGTACATATATATATATATATCCACAAATTTTTTCCCATAAGGAAAAAATTTAATTTTGTAGGGGCGTAATGTCACGAATCAATTCGCGACATTTCCCTTTTGTGAGAAGCCACGAACTATTAGTGGAAAACTCACTGTGTATCACTCAGTTAACCGTTTCTCTCTCCATTTCGGGGTATACTTTTCAAAACATTCATCACTGTTTAAAAGTGACCGATTTAATGCACGTCACTAAGTGCGCTACTGAGCGATACTATTGTTTTTTTATTGTTCACTTCTGCTTGCCTCAACCGTTAGCCACGCCTTCTTCCGGTGGCTTGTGCGTCCTGCCCATACAATGTATTTTGAATTCAGTCTAGTTGTGGCTTTGACGGAGAGAGGTCCTGTGCTCCAGAAGTGTGAGAGGTCAGCTAGCACCCAGGCTCCACAGAGTATCAGTTTCTCCAAACTCCCACCCCTTGGTGATACAAAGCATTCATCGTTCAGTATTTTCTTTTGTTTTCCTAGTCTTAAGAGTTTAATTAAGGTGTTTTTTTTCTAGGCGTAAGAATTTAGCTTTTGTGTGAGTGAGTGAGTGCGTCTCATTGATTTGATTTGAAATGTAACGTTAAATTTATTTTTTGTAATCAATAAATTTAACAGTTCTTTTTCTTGAGCTTAATGTAAAGTAAAATCTTGTTTCATTTCTCCAAATTAAGCTTATTTTCCATATAGCTCCTAGCTTGCATAAACGTTTGCCTTCATAACTGGTACTTAGACCAGTCTTGTTGTATTAACTTAAAATCCGTTGTGCCAGATAGGAGTTAAAGCATCAGCAAGAACCTGATATTATTATTAGTATTAGTTATTTATTGTCAGGGGTGAAGTAACTTTCTCCAGAGGCTAACAGTACAGTAATTCAGCAGTTGTGAGTAATTAGTCTCTGCTTTGTACTGTTGAGAAAGTTTTTAAATTCTCGTTCTTAGAGAATCGTTGCACGATTTAGCAAGACAATCATTGTGCCTGCACTTTAATATTATTGAATATTAATATCAATTTAAATATTTAAGCAGTAATTATTTAAAAAACTCCGTAATATTAGAAAACCCCCGTGACATAGTAAAACTAGCAGTTCTCGAGATGGTGGAGCGAGTTTGTGCAAATGAAGCTGTGAAGAAACTTGAACAGATTCCTCTCTCAAAAAACACAATTAGTTACGTGATAAAAAAAATTATGTGATGCAACAGACCAGGTTATTGTAGCCACAAAACTGAGCTGACAGTTTAGTCTCCAGCTGGACGAGTCAACAAATGTTAGTGGTTATGCTCAGCTCATGACGTGCCTCTAGTATCAAGGTACAAAATATATGTAAGAGGAATTTCTGTTTTGCTGGCCATTACATAGGACCACAACTGGAGAAGATTATTTTCAGTATTGTGGACACATTCTTCAAGAAAGAAGAACTTCAGTGGAATCAGTGTTTCAGTGCCTGTTGTGATGAGGTACGAGCAATGCTAGAACCACGCCATAGTTTCACTGCTAGAGTAAAGGAGGAACATCCTCATATGCTGATTCTTCACTGCTTCCTCCAACGTGAAAATCCTGCTTCTCGCAGGTGGTCACATGAGTTGCAGAATGTGATGCAAACTGTCAGTGAAATCGTAAATTTCATTAAAGCTAGGTCTATGAATTCCAAGACCTTTACTGATTTTGGTCCGGAACATCTGCATCTGTTGCACCGCTCCGGGGTTAGGTGGCTGTCATGCTTCGACAACTGCTTGAACTGAGGTGTGAGACTAAGATGATTTTGGTTGAAAAGAATCATCGATTGCGCAGAAACTCTCATATTCAAAGTGGATGATGCAAGTACCATATCTTGCAGAAATTTTGCTGCAAGTAACGCATTATACCTTTCAGTGAAGGGTCATGATCAGAGTGTGGTTGGGATGTCACAGTAACATTCTCGGGAAAACTGAAGTAAGTCTGCAGCCGTAGCTTTTCATAAGATGCAGCCTCGCATCAGAATCGCATCGATTTGAGGTGTCCAAGAGTTTTCAGTTATTATTAATCAGTGTACTCCTATGACACGCGTC
The DNA here is from genome assembly GCF_032717465.1 of Coenobita brevimanus. Classification (NCBI taxonomy): domain Eukaryota; kingdom Metazoa; phylum Arthropoda; class Malacostraca; order Decapoda; family Coenobitidae; genus Coenobita; species Coenobita brevimanus. The sequence continues at coordinate 15,498,845 of NC_137029.1, read as the reverse complement.
TCTCTCTCTCTCTCTCTCTCTCTCTCTCTCTCTCTCTCTCTCTCTCTCTCTACTGTACGTAACTCACAATACCACTCCTCACACACAAAGTCAGCTCCAAGCTATGTGCTGTCTGTTCGGCCGCTCAGGGCTCCCATTCCCTTTGGGGTACACTTCCAGAATACTGGAATTCTACTCGTATGCTCAACAGGACCACATTTGTCACAGCCATAACAACACCATCAGTGTATACGCGTACCATATCGTCCGGCTTGCACGTACCTGAAATGGGCAGTCAACTTTACTATGAACGCCCGAGTATTGTTTCACTGATCTTAAAGACAGCTGATCCGTAGGGCCGAGGGGCACCATTCTCTAACACCGGAAAAGTAACCTGCCTTCACCCAGTGTTTCAGGCAGGGGTATAGATGCAAATGACTTCTGGAGTGTAAGCTGAGAAATGGACGTGGAAACTGTGATGGAGTGGATGTGATGGTGAATTTGAGATTCTTTATACAGTAAGAGTTTGTCATCGAGGGAACCCATACAGGGTGCGGACACATGAGAACAAATGAAAGGACATACTACAGCAGCATCTCACATACCGGCCTCCTGGTGGGACTGAATTAGGGTCAAGACGCATGTACTGCGGATCCGACCGCTGGTGCTTCATACTTACACCACAGACATGCAAAGTGAAACATTTTATATATATATATATATATATATATTATATATATATATATATATATATATATATGTGTGTGTATGTGTGTGTGTGTGTGTGTGTGTGATAGGTGGGGGCGTTCATCATTCACTCACTCGATGTCTCGATGTAGTGCTGCCCTCGGGTGTTTGCCCTTTCCTCTCCTCCAACCTGCTTTCTTTCCATCCTCTTCGTTCTTTCCTTCATATTTTCCTCGTCCTTCTGCCTACGGGTGACTTTACACTCCCTCTTCTGTCTTTCTTTCCTTCATTCTTTCCTCTCTCTTCTGCCTGTGGGTAACTCTACACTGAATGACAAGCCAAATGGTTTCCTGTATACCAGGAAACCATTTACTGTGCTGGGTGGTAACCATATAACCAAATTTTGGCGCCTGGTGCTTTAGTGAGCACTGTAATTACCGCTCTCCAATCGGATTGAGACGGTGAAGGTTTATATCCAAGGGATGGTTGGGGTTTATTGCTAACGTAATGCTGCTCAGGGATGAGTGAGGCTGGTCTCTCTCATCTTAAATGTCAGGACCAACTTCCCTAGCTCCGGGCTCCTACACTCCTCATGGGGCAATGTAGGATTAGATGATGAATGAATGCATGAAATATATTGTTATGTTAGGTGTTTTTAGGGCGGCTTCCCGTCCTAAGAACCCCTGGCCTGGTACTTGATTCTTTTCAAAACCGGGGCTATACCACAAATACAGGAGGAACAGGGCATAAAAACTCAAGGCAACAACTTAAACGTATTTTCACTAATCATACACAAGGGCAGTAGGATGTCTTACAATATTTCTGACTCATCATTTGGGCTGCTGAAAGGGCTAAGCTATCTCACAGGATACGTGATAGACACAGTTCACAATTCAGGGTGGTACAGTTCACAGTATGAATCTGGGTGCCTCGAGATTATGATTTGTATACAGTCTCTAAGATTGGTGTCTCCTGGTCACATGAGAGTTCTATGTTCAACATTGTCACAATCACTGAGGGGTGCGCTGACTTGATCTTGTTGCTGGGAACAAAGGGGGAGGGGGGGAGGGGAGAATCTAGATTGACACAGGTGCAAGGGAGAGAGGGGGGGGGGCGTGCTGAGCAATAACGATCACCACTTTGGATACGGAAGCCTAACTTCTATAACATTGCACTTTAAGTCACTTTCTAGCAGTCACTTAATGAATCCACTTTTGGCACTCTACTGTATGTCAACGTACTGAGCCACACCTGAGTCACTTATAGTCCAGGTAGGTTGATGTCGTTCCCCATGGGAGTGATGAAGGGCCCCGGGTGCTGGGGGCTGGGGGCAGAGGTCAGACCGGTGGGGTAGGGGCCAAACAACTCCTCCGGACGCCTTCCGAGCCGCTGGGTCGAGGATCCACGTCGCCTCGGCCGGGGAAGGGTTGGGTCTCACCCTGGGGAGCCGGGGACGCCATCAGGGGCTGTGGTCCGCTCCAGGGTACTCCGCCATCAGTGGGGGACTGTGGCGTCGTTCTGAGGAGGGGTCCATCAGGGGCAGGTCCTCCTCAGGGTCCGGCTGCAAGGAAAACAGCCCCGGGGACAGTACAGGGTCCTGCCTCCAGGCTGCTAGTGGTGGACTCCCTGACTGGGGACTGGTACTATGGCAGGTGGACACGGGAGGGCGACGTGCGGGCGTAGAGCGGCTGGAGGCAGTCTCTCGTGCGTGGGCACAGCAGGAGGCCATCGCCTGTGTTGTGTCCTCAGGACCGCCACCAACCCTGCAGGTAGTATAGGTGGAGCGGCTGGAGGCTGTCTCAGAAGTGGAGCGGCTTGAGGCTGTCTCTTTGGTGGAGTGGCTTGAGGCCATCTCTTTGGTGGAGAGGTTGGAGACCGTCTCTAAAATCGAGCGGCTTGAGGCCGTCTCCAAGGGGCTGTATGGAGCATAGGGTTCAGCTCAACCCCGATCCTGACGCAGGCCAGGCTCGCAAGAGGGTAGTGCACCTGGGCTTAGATGTACGGGTCGGGTCGGTTCCAGGCAGTAGGGGCGCACGGCTACCTGGGTCTTGTGCCCATATAGTACGGACACCCTGTATGCTACATCTAACCCTCTGTTGTCGCCTCCTGGGGGTGTCGTGTCATTGCTCGCTGTTATCATTTCATATATATATAAATATATATATATGTATATATAATCTTACCGCATCTAACGCGGTAAAGAGAGAGAGAGAGAGAGAGGCAGAAGGATGCTTACACAGTGTTTATGTATATACAGCCGCATAAGCATAACATCCATTAGCTTGAAGATAAGAGTGAACACCACGTCTTGGAATAGACGCTATGGGCGAGAGTGGGTAGTATGTGGGTAGCCAGGACAAATGCAAGACGGGGTGGCAGTGATCCTGTGGGATTATTAGACAGAGACTCCAAAAGGTGGAGCTCAAGCGTGATGTGCGACTCCACGACCATCCTGTGAAGGTGCTATTTCTGTGAGGATATTACGCCCTTGAGGACGAAAAATGGACCCGCCACAAGTGAGTTGCCCTTGCTTACCTTTAAGAATACTTATTAATCTGCACGTGGTTGATGTCACGACATGACCCGATTATAAATGTAGGAAAATAAGGATGAAAATTTAAAGTGATATGTGTATATGAAGTAAACTGCGGTATAACATAGCATATTGAGGGTAGATTGTAATTCTATGTATGACCAAGTGTTATAACAATGACGAGTGACGCCATTACAGCATATTGAGAGAGTAAAATTGCAATTCCAGGTATGACCGAATAAATAGTCGAGTCCAGCAAGGCGGGTTTCATTACCCTGTTTCCCCCTTCAAGAGTACAGGCGGCTATATATATATATATATATATAGAGAGAGAGAGAGAGAGAGAGAGAGAGAGAGAGATTAAATAAAAACTGGTTCCTTTACTACAGACTACCTGTGGCTTAAGTTTTTTTTTTTTATCACTACTTACCTCAGATTATATTACCATTAAATCATCTCACATTGCTTGAAATACTGAACCTGATGTGAATATATATATATATATATATATATATATATATATATATATATATATATATATATATATATATATATATATATATATATATATATATATATTCTCCCGCATTAGGACTGATCAGCTAGTCAGGTCATGTGCGTAAGGGGATGGGTCTATTATGATGTGGCAGGGGTAAACCAGCTCTGCTGTAGGGCCCTGCTGTGGATGTCACTGATTGCACTGCGCAGTTGACCCTTGTGCGGTGTGGTGCGGTGAGGTTCTGTCCCTTCTTCCCTTTGAGGCTAAGATGCGAATGAATGTGTTTGAATGGATGAGTAAATGGGGAGTGTGTCGTCCTGTCTCGGCTACCTCCCTTTCCTTGGGGGAAGTAGCCTCTATATATATATATATATATATATATATATATATATATATATATATATATATATATATATAATCAGCAGCAGCAGCCGTTTGAATATCCACTGCAGGACCAGCCTATCCTGACCGAAGTCGGGACGATATAGCCAATGTATCTATCAAGTGGCTTAGGCTGTCTGGTAGAGATTGTATGTAGGGTGAGAAGTGCTTGTAAGTGTAATTGTAGTGGCTTTGGATTGTGTGTAGTCTGTGAACCCAGTATAATCGGCCCGCGCAAGCCAACTGGGTGCAAGCATACTTTATAGTAAGTGACACTGGTTCAACCACAGCATCCCTTGTGTCCGCCAATGCAGTATGTGGCCGGGTGAACACTCCCAAAGTTTATTACCCGGCGGGGCACGAACCCTGGTTCGCCAGTGTACGAAACGCACACTCTACCACTGTACCACAGAGACTCCCATATATATAATATATCATCATCATCATCAGCCGTTTGAGTATCCACTGCAGGACCGGCCTATCCCGACCGAAGTCGGGACGATACAGCCAATATATTCTCTACCAAGTGGCTTAGGCTGTCTGGTAGAGATTGTATGTAGGGTGAGAAGTGCTTGTAAGTGTAATTGTAGTGTTGGAGTGGCTTTGGATGTGTGTGTAGTCTGTGAACCAAGTGTAATCGGCCCACGCAAGCCGACTGGGTGCAAGCATACATTATAGTAAGCGACACTGGTTCAACCACAGCACCCCTTGTGTCCGCCAATGCTGTACGTGGCCGGGTGAACACTCCCAATATATATATATATATATATATATATATATATATATATATATATATATGGGAGCCTCTGTGGTGCAGTGGTAGAGAGTGCGTTTCGTACACGGGTGAACCAGGGTTCGCGCCCCGCCAGGGTAATAAACTCTGGGAGTGTTCACCCGGCCACGTACAGCATTGGCGGACACAAGGGGTCCTGTGGTTGAACCAGTGTCGCTTACTATAATGTATGCTTGCACCCAGTCGGCTTGCGTGGGCCGATTACACTTGGTTCACAGACTACACACACATCCAAAGCCACTCCAACGCTACAAATATATATATATATTAGGTTGGGTACTTTAAAGCAGGTGATTCAATGGTAATATAATCTGAGGTAAGTAGTGATCGAAAAAAAAAAAAAAATAAGCCACAGGTAATCTGTAGTAAAGGAACCATTTTTTTTTTTTTTTTTTTAAGTTGGATAAATGATTAATGAACATTATCAGCAGCATCGTCCCAACCCTGATTCCCACCTCAGGGATGACAAGTAAGATAAGGTCTAGACAGACAGAAAGAGAAAGTAAGTGCAAAAACAAACTGCTAATATTAGATCGTATATGGAACACATAAACCAATACGTTGTAAAACGTCAGTCAAAGACGTAACCTCTAAAACAAAAGTGTAGAAAAAATACACAAATCAATAAGCTCTAAAAAATTCTAACTTTAAACTACTCTCTCGTTTTACTCGTAAGCTTGTCTCGTTGACTTGTCTCGTAGTCTCTTTTATTACATCGGAGGTCCTAGTGAGTGATGAACAGGGTGGCCGTAGGAGTGGCAGAAGATGTGTGGATAAAATCTTTGCAGTGAGATAGATAGTGCAGAAGGCTTGTGACCAGGACTACAAGGTGTCTATGGCATTTATGGATCTGGAAAAAGCATACGACAAAGTAGACGGAGAAGGATTGTGGAAGGGTTTGCGCATGGACGGTGTAGTTGGTAAGCTGCAAGGTGCCGTCAAGAGTTTTTATGATGGTAGTAAGGCTTGTGTAAGGGTAAATGGGCATCTAAGTGAATGGTTCACGATCAGTGTGGGCGTGCGACAAGGTTGTGTGATGTCCCCATGACTGTTCAATATATATATATATATATATATATATATATATATATATATATATATATATATGGGGCGATGAGAGAATTGAAAACACGAGTAATGGAGAGAGGGATGGCGTTGATAATGAATGGTGATGGATGGAATATCTCCAAGTTTGTTGTATGCTGATGATACAGTGGTACTTGCAAATACCGGACAAGAGCATGGTAGACTAGTGCAGAGTTTTGCTGATGCCTGTGAGCTTCGTGCCTTGAGAGTAAATGTAGAAAATAGTAAAGTAATGGTTATTGAAAGAGAAGGTGACTCCCAGTGTGATGTTACAGTGATTGGGGAGAAGCTGGAATTGGTGAGAGAGTTCAAATACCTGGATACAGTGACAGAAAAGAGAAAAAATGCGCAAAAGAAGTGGAAAGTAGAGTGACACAACGAAGCAAGGTAGCTGGCGCTATGATGGCCTTGATATGAAACAGAGGGTTGAGTGTTGCAGCTGCGCAAGGCTTACATGGAGGAGTGTTAGTGCCAACTTTAACATATGGATGTAAGACAATGGTGTGGCATGCAAATGAAAACTCAGGAGTGACAGCAGTGGAGATGGGACTGCTGAGGAATGTATGTGGAGTACAGAGAGTGTATAGAATACGAAATAATGTGATGCTGAGTGAGAAAGTCTGTGGACACCAGACTCGAAGAGAGTGTATTGAGATGGTATGGTCATGTGGAGAGAATGGATAACAATAGAGTGGTGAAAAAAGTATATTTGAGCGAATTTGAAGGAGGGAGGAGGCGATGTAGGCCAAGGAGAAGGTGCAGGGATATGGTGGATGAGTGGGTGAGGAAGAGAGGTTTGGAAGTCGGTGACGCTGGGGGACTGACAAGAAATCGAGCTGCCTGGATGAATGTTGTGAGAAGTGCATGCTAAGGGATTTGGCACCCCTTTTTAACGTGACAGCGTTCCGATTGACTCAATCGGATACGTTTATGTGAAGCTACACAATGTAGTGAAAGTTTTCGTATCAGACTGAGCCAAGATTCCGTGGGCTTGAATGATGAGTGAATGGAGGCGTAACCCATTGGAGTGGGCAAATTTGGGCTGTCTGGACGTTGCTACTCCTCACCCTGCCCTAGAGTGGAAAAGGAGGTCCAGATGATGATGATGAATGATGATGATGATGATGACTTTTTATTGCCCGTCTACTATACGAAACTATACTGGGAGCCCTTTACCTATGAAAAAGCGCTTTAAGTTATTGTGACTGCTTCTTAGTGCACCGGTGAACAGATCCCACTGTGTGAGCGAAATGGCCAGATTTTCACTCAAGCTTTCAAAGTCCTGTCTCTATACCTTAAAAGATAAAACTTTAAGGACATTTAATTTCGTTTGTATGCACGTCTTTTATACTTATAGGGATGGTCACGTTATTGACCGCCAAATTAAAAAAAAAAAAAAAAAAAAAAAAAAGGAGGGGTTTAACCCTTGTACTGCGCATCTCCAGATATACTTCATCTATCTCACGTCATGTTAGTTCCTTAGCTTCCTAACCATCCAAGCTTCTCGTTATCACGTATACTAAGTACCATCCAACCATCTTCTTGGCGTACCACTACCTCCACATACCTCCCACTACTCTGTTAGCAACCCTCTTCACATCCATTCTTTCCACATGAACAGAGCGTCTGAGTACACTAACTTCCACCATTTCTTCAGTTGATTTCCTTACTCCACATCTTTGGCGAATTTCAGTATGTTACTATATATATCTTATCCACTTTACGCAACCCACACATATTCCTTAACACGACCACTTCCACCGCTCTTATTCTGATCTTTCAGACTTCGGCTACACCAGTCTCATACCCACATGTTGATTGGGTAGTAACACATCTTACAATCTTCTTTCAGTTTCCATACTGAGTCTTCTCATCCGTCTTCCTTTAGTGACGCTAGTGCAGTTGAAAGACATAAATCTACTTTAATTAGTAAATTCCTCCATAACGCATACTGAGGTCGATCGAGACTCTTTCGTTTTTCATTCCAAATAAATTCACTATCCGTCCTGATTAATTTTGCAGGTATGTGCATGGGTTCTACTGGTAAGCCCTCAGTACGCATAGTTTATTTCAACCCAGCCACTTTCCGTGCGTCACACACACCACAAAGCCAGCCAGGAGGCAGGACGTGTGTGCTGGGCAATCCCCAGGTCCTATCCTTCCACCTTACTGTTTTTTTAACCAGCTCATACCCCACTGACCGGGCTAATGTATGGCCCGGCCTGCACTATAGGTGCAGGAAATCTTTGAACGAACTTCCGTGCGTCCTCCTCCTTTCGTGTCTGCTTAAATGTAACAGCTCATTTTTTTTTTTTTTACTTGGATACATACCCAACCTCATATCTCACAAAACGACTGGCTTCGGAAACGTTGTATTATCATCTTCATCTTCATCATCATCATCATCTTTTTTCTTAATACGAGTGCGAGGGACCCAGACACAAGACCGGTAATGCACAAAAGCATTAGAACTATCAGTAGAAATCCCAGGGACATGGACTTTACAGTATACTTTATTCATTCATCAGTTTAGCCTTCAGCTTGGATCCACGACACAGACCCATTGATTTAAGAAATAAAAAAAAAGTGTTTCGTAATGCTTTTGGGACACAATTAGTATAATTCTCATGACTTCATATTCAAGGTAGATACAATAAGCTTTGAAATTGAAATGCGTGGCTTTAACAGTACTCCCGAGGAAACTCCCGGAGAATACCATAGTATCCCCGACGATAGGGCGAACCAGGAACAACAGAGTTCGCCCACAAGTATGCCGACACCCCCACTCGGACCCCACGGGGTAGCCGCCACCAGCCACCACCACTCCGGGCAACAACGACGCATATCAGCCCGGGCCGTGCGCCCCTGTGACATACAGCCACCACGCCGCCGCCACCGTAGGCGAAAGACACTACCTTCGCGTGGCGGAATCACTGAGTTAGCTAGGGGTGGAGTCAGAAACAGTACTCCAGACAGCGCCTCTCTGGTAGAGACGATCTATGGTCGCTCCCAGTGTTTCGGTAGAGACGATCAATGGTCGCTCCCGTAGTGTTCAGGTTGAGATGATCAATGGTCGCTCCCTTAGTGTTCCGGTCGAGACGATCAATGGTCGCTCCCACAGTGTCCAGGTAGAGACGATCAATGGTCGCTCCCACAGTGTCCAGGTAGAGACGATCAATGGTCGCTCCCTTAGTGTTCCGGTCAAGACGATCAATGGTCGCTCCCACAGTGTCCAGGTAGAGACGATCAATGGTCGCTCCCGTAGTGTTCAGGTTGAGACGATCAATGGTCGCTCCCTTAGTGTTCCGGTCGAGACGATCAATGGTCGCTCCCACAGTGTCCAGGTAGAGATGATCAATGGTCGCTCCCACAGTGTCCAGGTAGAGACGATCAATGGTCGCTCCCTTAGTGTTCCGGTCAAGACGATCAATGGTCGCTCCCACAGTGTCCAGGTAGAGACGATCAATGGTCGCTCCCTTAGTGTTCCGGTTGAGACGATCAATGGTCACTCCCACAGTGTCCAGGTAGAGACGATCAATGGTCGCTCCCTTAGTGTTCCGGTTGAGACGATCAATGGTCGCTCCCACAGTGTCCAGGTAGAGACGATCAATGGTCGCTCCCTTAGTGTTCCGGTTGAGACGATCAATGGTCACTCCCACAGTGTCCAGGTAGAGACGATCAATGGTCGCTGCCTTAGTGTTCCGGTTGAGACGATCAATGGTCGCTCCCACAGTGTCCAGGTAGAGACGATCAATGGTCGCTCCCTTAGTGCTCCGGTCGAGATGATCAATGGTCGCTCCCACAGTGTCCAGGTAGAGACGATCAATGGTCGCTTCCTTAGTGTTCCGGTCGAGACGATCAATGGTCGCTCCCACAGTGTCCAGGTAGAGACGATCAATGGTCGCTGCCTTAGTGTTCCGGTCGAGACGATCAATGGTCGCTCCCACAGTGTTCGGGTAGAGACAATCAATGGTCGCTCCCCCAGTGTCCAGGTAGAGACGATCTATGGTCGCTCCCAGGGCGTAGCTAGGAGAGGGACGTCTCCACAACCGGAGATTGAACTCCAGGTGTCCTGTCCCAGAACATCCCGGACAGACCTCCCTGCCTACCCCGGTCTCTGTTCTTTACGCCTGGCCCTAGAGCAGACACACCTGTCGGGCCCCAGTGACAGTCGCTGCCGCAGTCCTCCCCTGACGGCGCCTCTGGATGTGGGAGACCGCAGCCCGTCGCCTCTCTCGGCCCTTCCTAGGACACCCGGGCGAGACCTCGCCACGCCCCCACGACGCCGGGACCTGACCCAGAGGTTCCGGGACCTATTTGGCCCCAGTCCCAAGGGCCTTACGCCGGAGCCCAGTCCGGAAGCCACCGGGAGTCCCGGACACGAGAGGACGCCCTTGCGAGCCGCCCCGTGCCCTGTCAGTTCGCCCTGTCTTGACGGCGCCCCTAACTCAGCCGGATCACCAATGTCGTGCCCCCGTCTCCTTTCTTAAGAGAATACGGGTGATAATGTAATAATAGTGGTATAGGTTAAGTGTGACTCTCTCTCTCCTAGAAACAGTATTGTGCTGTGAATCTGTGTGATGTATATCGGGGTAAAACAGATCACAATGAGAAGTTAGAGGTCGAGAATGTGGACTAAGATCTGAGTGAATATATGTGCGAGTGGCACCCCGGATATCTATAAAGACATATCCCCATTGCTGAAAGAAAGACTGTGAGGAAGAAATGTCATCTAGCCGCGAAGTAATATTGTGAAAGTAGTATTAAGAGTATTCCGCCCTTGTTTCGCGTTGTGAAGCGAGATTCTATGGACCATACCTGGAAGACCTCTCTGACAGATGTGTAATTAATAAGCCTGTGCCTAAAGAGACATGTTCCCACTCTAACGAAGAAATATCAAGAAAGGAAGTATTAATAATATTCCCTCTGCACGCTACCCCTAAAAACCCTCTCTATTACTCGCTCACGCTCTTAAAGGCAAATCAAGAATCAGAGTTATTTGCCAAAGTACCTTCACTAACAGAAACCATATAAACTCCCCTGCTAATATCGGGCATCTTCCAATATTACCATAACTTTCTCCTCGCCGTTTTAAGTCATTCTCCGCGCCTCCCCTATCTCCTCCTAGTGAATCACAAACCCCCCCCCCCTCCGCGCTCTGCGCGCACCTGTATTTACTGCACTCCTAATGCACTAGGATTGTTGTGTTGTCATTAGTATCTAGAAAGCATGTATCCTGCGAGATACACATATCTTAGATAAGGTTTTATATTGCTTTATATTGTGTTGTAATCTCTGCTGAATTGTCCTGTGTCTGATTGTGGTAATAGATGTGTATGGTGTTGCCGAGAGTTTTTATGTCCTGCTTCTCTTTATTGCACTAGCTCCGGTCTCGAAAGAGGACCCCGCTCCACATTGGGTGAAATAGGAACGAGAAGTCGAGCCTAATTCTACCCAGCATTACAGATATGATAAACATTGTGTGAGTATATACGAGGTTAGGGATAAATCATATTTGAGTCTGTGCCGCTCACCTAATTTGTCGGGATTATAAACTGATAGAGAAGTAAATTGTAACAGACTTGTCATACGCTGAATCACAAATTATGACATGTTCCTGATGTCTAAAGAAGAAGTTAAATTATTAAGATGATACTTTGGAACATCTTGTACATGATGTAATTCGCCACAGTATTTACAGCAGCTTCTGGGCTAGAGTGGAGTCACTGAGCTCTATAAACACGGAGGGGATATCTCATGGGTTGGGCCGCGTAGTTTGCTGTTTCTCAGACGTCGCATGGGCAGCGCAGGTGTAGTGGCAGCCATGTTGTTGAAATCAGCCGATGAGTTCGGATAATATAGTGCCATGATCTACCGTACGGCCTACTAATGCAAAAATGGGCACAGGATTTATCGAAGAGAGAGGACATTACCTTTTCACAGTTTAAGAAATATATCTTGTTTCTGATTATGTAAGATTACTGGTAAACACAATTCACTTGTTTAAATTCGTGCAACGTGCAGGATATTCGCATCGCATATAAAAGATTAAAAAATAGTTCAAAGACTAGAGAGAGAGAGAGAGAGAGTTGTAATACAGAGCTCAGTGCTTTAGTGTCACTAATTTCTTATATTTATTAAAAATTTCACGCTTCGTCAAGAAGCACTGGTATCAGCATCTAAGGGAAAGTTATTTGAGCACTATATTGACAAGAGCGACAGGAGAGGCCCCCTTAGGGCGAGTGCAGTTAAAATCAATCATGAAGTTGATATTTTCTTTTATATTTTGCAAAAGAAGGAAAAGAAATACTTACAACATCGGCCAATGTCATTATGTTACAGAACATCACACACAGTATTACTATACAGAGGATATTTTGTCTAAACATCTATATTTTTGACACATCCATTGAGGTATCACAGTGCCACAGTATTATTAGGCTACCGGTATATCACATCAACAAATCCCTCACAGAGGAAACTATATTGATCCTAAAACAGCTGGCTAGGTTGAATATATTCTAAAATCAGTAACAAATAATTATGAGAGTATGTTCATGTCCATAAAGAGATGTATAGGTAGTACTGTTAACAGCTGATAGATAACAACAATTTTGTACTGTATATAATGTGTATACTGGCATATATTTTATGATGGCGAAATATGCATTACTGTCATATAATATTATGTGCTCTCAGTTTTATCTTTACTGTCATAATTAAACAGACATTAGGTTAAGGTGTTATGAGTCCATATTATATTTACAAATCATACTAGATAGATAGATAAATAGACAGATAGACAGCTCTATGCGAGCCTGGGAATGCGAAATGATCTTGCAAGTTACACTGAGGAAAAGCTGACGACAGATTACGAAGTAGCCAGTCAGGAGATGATGCAGTTAGTTTGTCAGCGATACACCAGGTGAACAAAGCCTGGTGACCATACACACACATACACACATACTCACACACACAGGCTTCTAGAGCTTTCCAACCACAGGGAACACACGTGACACGACTCCTGTTTCACCAGAATTTAGGAAAGAGAGCTCAGAAGAAGAGAGGCCATAGAATCGGCAGGGTGTAGGGAGGAAGGCTTAGCAACTTGAGAGAGAGAGAGAGAGAGAGCAAGACATGAGGTAGCTAGCGGGACTCTACTTAACTTCACTCGTGTGTGAGAGACTGTTAACATTATCAAGACAAATAAAAATAGTCCCATACTTTTCTTTCTCTCTTTGTCATTGCACGACAAATGGGAACCAAGATTATCAACGTACAAACAACTCAAGTATAACAACCGCTCGTCCACAAGTCTAATATATATAACTTCTCTACAAGTAACTACAAAGTCTTTTTATGACATTTGGTAGCAGCGAAAAGAACGCACCTCGTCTTCGAATCAACAGTGAATTTCTACAAAAGCAGACGACACTCTACAAGATTAACTTCAGTTCTACAGTGAACGAACTACACTACAACCATCTACAATCAACTACAAGTAACAACTCTACGAGTCGTCTGTATAATCTTCTACATTCACCTACAAGTAGTGGCAGTCTTCATCCTACAACGAGTAAATCACAAGAAAAAAGGACCAAGAATACATCAAGTAAGAAAATGCAAAACAAACAAACGAAGAGTGAGACACGACTCATAACTCATAACCACCAGACCTCACCCTCCTCTCTCTGCTACATCCACCCAACCTCCACCGCTGACACAGGAGTGAAAAGGTCAAGACGACGAAGCAAATACCAAGTCCATATTCACAACTCATCTTACTCACTCATCTTCACTCAAGTTACTCATCGCTACTCATTTACTCACCACAGCTACCAGTGTGGGAAGCCGACGTCACCATATGCTGAGATGACATCACAACGCGAGTCTGCCATGCCAAGCAACGTGTGACTGACACCAGGCACTTCTCACCCACTACTCATTACTCATTATGCACATAGCTCCTACTCATACTCATTTATTTTCACAGTTGAGTTGGAAATTCGACGTTCTATGCTGAGGTTTGCCTGGGACAGCTGTTAACCACTACAAGCACCAGGCCATGGAATTTCCTGAGTAATATCGTCCATCAACACAGCACTAGAATTATCAAGAGATCTTCAGTCAAACCTGCATCTTTCTTCCGAGATCGACTTTTGTATCGACACACCTCTACGATCTGTATCAAGTGGGTAAAATTATACTTACTCATTTCTTCTCAGTGCTAAAATTAGCCATATTCAACTTTTTTTTTTTACTTATTTCCATATATACACTTATACACTCACTATCTATCATTTATTTCAACTTATTTACTCATCTATTTTGTTAGGACATAAATAAACAAGAGGCGTATTTCATAACACCATATCTTAATGACAGGAATATTTTCGCCACCACCCACGTTAATACCAGATGACACACAATTTGCCACAACAACAGACTCACAATTAAGAGAGCACCAAGGCAACACACCAGATGACACACAATTTGCCACAACAACAGACTCACAATTAAGAGAGCACCAAGGCAACACACCAGATGACACACAATTTGCCACAACAACAGACTCACAATTAAGAGAGCACCAAGGCAACCCAACCCTTGTACAAACCTCACCACAAACTAAAGACCAAGAAACAAATACTGCAGTTGCAGATGATGAGTGGGAAACCCCCTCTGACGTAGCAAGTGCGGACTTTGTCGCTGACTTGCACACGTATGCCAATATACTTAACAGGGTTCACCGGTCCTGTCGTATATATTCCACCATTCCCTCACACAACGATAAACACGTCCAAGTTGAATTAACAGAGCAAACAGTGAAAATGAATCAAGAAACAAATACCGCTGATCTAACAACCACACCTCAAGTGTTGTGTATCACGAGGATAAAACTGCCCCAAAATTCTCTGGCACAGACAAAGATCGCATTGATGTCATTTCATTAGTCAGTCAGTGCAAACAAATGTTCATTAAGCGCCACATACTAGATGAACAAGAGAAAATTGCTATTTTTTCATCTTGCATAAGCCAGGAAAGATGTCCAGCAAGCAATTTACTGCGCTCAGACAAGCTCCATAGGGCTAGGACATATGATGAATTTAAAACTGAATTTTTGAAGAAATATTCTGGAGGTATGAACTTCTTGCCAGGTATAATTCCAGAATTACATAAAATTGTAGATCTTGTAAGTGAGCACACTACAAACCATGTGCTCAGTGAAATAACTGCTGATGTCTCCACAATCAAAAGAACATTGTTAGTTACTTTGGAAAACTCAAATTGGATAACAGATGATGGAAAGATGTCCCCAGACCTCGTTGTGGACATCATTGGTTATGTAGCTGCCTTGTGTAAATTACCTGATAGGACCCTTAAGATCGCCAAGACGATTGCGTACACCCCAGGAATGTGCTTGCTAGACTTAATGAACGAGGTAGAGATGCAGTGCAGTAAAGCAGGTATGGTCGACACACATGCACATTCTGGTAGAATGAGGGTACCTGAGACAGTATCAGCTGTGAAAACATCTACACCGACCCCAGACAGAGAACAAAATCGATCGCGACCCGAAAGCAGGCAGACCAAACAACCAAACATGACAAGGCCTCGATCACTGACGCCAGGCTGCAGGCAGTTTCATAAGTTTTCGCGCAGCCCGAGCAGGTCTCGCGCCATAAACAACACTACTTATGGGAAATCACATCGTAGGTCACAGTCAAGGGATAGGTCCATTCTATGTCATTATTGTGCAAAACCAGGACACACAAGGTATGAATGCTTTATCAAAGCAAAAGAGGACAAGCAAAAAACACAAGGATTTGGTCCTTACTGTAGGCATCATAGATACCAAGGGCACTGGACCAGTGATTGCAAAACAGTAGAAAAAAATTGTGTCTATGTTCAAATCGGGGGAAGACCAAGTCATGACAAAAAACGAACAAACGTAAAGAAAAACAAGTCTAAAATTAACATAGGAGGCATGTTGGGAAATGAGTGTATCTTGATACCAGCTGGATGTGAGGATCAAAACGTTTCCTTATTTTTAGATACAGGCTCTCCAGTGAACTTAATAACACATGAAAAACTAAACTCGAATTCTTCCCGCTCCTTCTGGCACCTTGCCAAAAATCTTTCTAACAACTTTACCTCATCATCCTTCCCTCCTCTTTTCTACTCTGATGGTTCTGTAGCTATTTCTTCTACTGATAAAGCAGATCTCTTCGCACAGACTTTCTCCTCCAATTCCACCTTAGACGATTCCGGTGCTGTTCCTCCATCACTTCCCCCCTCTGACTTCCTCATGGCTGACATTAAAATTTCTTCAGCTGATGTATTTTCTGCCATTACTGGCCTCAGTACTAACAAGGCATATGGGCCTGATGGGGTCCCTCCTGTTGTTCTCAAAAACTGTGCTTCTGTGCTTACACCCTGCCTAGGCAAACTATTTCGCCTTTGTCTGTCAACTTGTACCTTTCCTTCTTGCTGAAAGTTTGCTTTCATTCAGCCAGTCCCAAAGAAGGGTGACCACTCCCAACCCTCCAACTATCGTCCAATTGCTTTAACGTCCTGTATTTCAAAAGTTTTCGAGTCAATTCTTAATAAAAAAATTTTAAGGCATCTTTCCTATCACAACCTTCTTTCCGATCGTCAGTATGGGTTCCGTCAGGGACGCTCCACTGGCGATCTTCTCACCTACCTTTCAGACTCCTGGTCATCCTCCTTTCGGGACTTTGGCGAAAGCTTTGCCATTGCACTTGACATCTCAAAGGCTTTCGATCGAGTCTGGCATAAATCTTTAATTTCCAAACTGCCCTCCTACGGTTTCTATCCTTCTATCTGTGCCTTCATCGCTAGCTTCCTTTCTGGTCGTTCTATAGCCGCTGTCGTGGACGGCCATCGTTCTTCTCCTAGATCTATCAACAGTGGTGTTCCTCAGGGCTCTGTCCTATCACCAACTCTCTTCATCTTATTCATCAATGATCTTCTAAGCTGTACATCTAACCCTATCCACTCATACGCTGATGACTCCACCCTTCACCTTTCCATTCGGTTCCCGCAACGCCCATCTCAACAGTTACTTCAAGAAACAAGGGATGAGGCTATGGCACACCTAATGTCTGACTTGGCTCATATCTCTGACTGGGGTAAAAATAATATGGTTGTCTTTAATGCATCTAAGACTCAGTTCTTACACCTGTCAACCCAACAAAATCTTCCACAGGTATACCCACTAATGTTTAATAATATTCAGCTTAATCCTGCATCATCCTTGAACATGCTTGGGGTTTCATTTACTCGGGACTTATCTTGGAAAGATCATATTACATCTCTTGTAAAATCTGCTTCCAAGAGATTGGGTGTGCTAAGCCGACTCCGCTCTTTCTTTACCCCTGCACAATTGTTGACCCTATACAGGGGTTTTATCCGCCCCTGTGTGGAGTACAACTCTCATGTGTGGGGAGGCTCCCCACATACAGCTCTTCTCAATAGGGTGGAGTCAAAGGCTTTTCGTCTCATTAACTCTCCTCCTCTTACTGACTCCCTTCAACCTCTGTCTCTTCGCCGCACTGTTGCATCTTTATCTCTTTTCTATCGCTACTTTAATGGTCACTGCTCCTCTGAACTGTCTGCTTGCATTCCTCCACCTCTACGACGGGCGCGTAGCACCCGTCTGGCAGCAAACTCTCATCCCTTTTCTGTCCAACTCTCTAATGCAAGAGTTAACCGTTACTTCCAGTCTTTCATTTATGCAACAGGTCAGCTCTGGAACTGTCTCCCTCTGTCTGTATTTCCTCCTGCCTATGATCTCCAGTCTTTCAAACGTAGTGTGTCCAGGCATCTCAAAATGATCGGATCTTGAATTTGGCTCTCTATTGTATTTTGTTTTTCTCTTGGAGGGAACTGTTACTGCGGGCTCTTGGCCTTTGGTTCCTTCTTCCTCGCATAAAAAAAAAAAAAAATAGAATTCTTAAAAATAAAAAGAAAGTAACTTTTCTGGATGAAGCTGATTTAGATTTATACACGGTAGATGGACAACAAATTACAGTGAAAGGTTTGATAAGATTAAATATCAGTTTCACTGAGACTACAAGACCATTCTCTACATTTTTCTATATCGTTGAAAACTTAGCAATTAAAGCTCATATGTTACAGGGCTTAAGATCCATGAGAGCTGAGAACATAACCATACTCCCACAAATGAATGGAATAGACTTTGACAATGAATTCATAGAGGAAATACCTTCAGAGCCCTCACCGATTGGTAGAAGAGAGCCAAAAAGAATTGGTAATATTAAAGGCTTAAACAAACATACACAAACAGATGAGTGTATAGATCCACTCCCACCACCAACCCCATCATTCAGAATTAGTGACCCAGATAACAGTACTGATTTATCAATTTTTCCAGCCCATCTCACTAATGATTTAGTTATACCACCTAATTCCTACATGAAGGTTACCATAAAGAGCAAATTACGGAATAGTACTGTTCTTGTCTTAGAAGAATTATGTAAAGGGATTGTCAGTAGAAAACGCATTATGTCATACGAACGACGAAGGGTAAACTCAGATATTCATAATTAATCACATGAATGGGGAAGTTCAGTTGAAAAAGGGAACTTGCATAGTTAATATTGAAAAATGTCCCGCCCCTGTGAAGGAAATAGTTATAGCTGGAGTGACAAGTGAGATAAAATCTATGGATAGAGAAAGAATAAAAGAGAATTTAATTCACTCAGGTGAATTTGATGAAGAAAATGATTTGTTAACCCTGCTGGAAACACACAGGGACACCGTAGCATTGCCCGGAGAACAATTAGGGTGTACTAACTTGATTAATCACATGATTAATGTGCACCCAGAAACACCACCAATTTTCGTACCAGCTTACCGCATACCACACTCCCAACGTACACTTGCAAATCAGTATGTCGATGAAATGTTAAAACTTGGAATTATTGAGCCTTCAGTTTCCCCGTGGAATGCCCCATTATTCTTCGTGCCAAACGAAATGGAGAAATGCGTGCGGTAGTAGATTACCGTAAACTAAATAATCACACAATCCCAGACAGATTTCCCATGCCATTGCTAAGCGACGTTCTACAGAATATTGGTCCTGAGAATAATATATTCTCGACCATCGATCTCCTAAACGGCTATTATCAGATTCCGGTATCGGATGAGTCACGTATTGTG
The DNA here is from genome assembly GCF_032717465.1 of Coenobita brevimanus. Taxonomy (NCBI): domain Eukaryota; kingdom Metazoa; phylum Arthropoda; class Malacostraca; order Decapoda; family Coenobitidae; genus Coenobita; species Coenobita brevimanus. The sequence continues at coordinate 15,479,681 of NC_137029.1, read as the reverse complement.
GGGAGGCGGTGGCTCAACCGGTAGAGAGGTGGCGTGCGGTCCTAACGGGCCCAGGTTCAAATCCCGGCTGGGGCAGGGAACAGTTTAAGGATTTGAATTTCAATAAATCAGGCTTTACTGATCTACCAGAAGACCCGCCGACATGTCGTAAAAATACCCCCGCTAATACCAATGCACCAGTCCTGTATGAGACAGCCCTAGCATGTATTCAATATGGACGGTGGGTGTCAGCGCCGAAGTGGTGACATGTAGAGGTGTATGGTATGTAGGAGGACTGCTGGGCCTTGATAGCAGGCTGTGAGGCCTATGCCCAGAGTCGGACACATAAAAAAAAAAAAAAAAAAAAAAAATACACTGCCTTTTCAACAAACAGAGGCCATTATCAATATACAAGAATGCCAATGGGACTGAGGACAGCCCCAGGCACATTCCAGCGTCTTATGAATTACGCATTGTCCGGAATTTTAGGACAAGGAATATTTGTTTATCTTGACGATATTATAATCGCAACGAAGAATATTAAGGATCATCTCAGGAAATTAGACTTACTCTTACAAAAGCTTAGTGATCCTGGTTTAAAAATTAAACTTTCTAAATGCAAATTTTGCTTTAAGGAAATAAATTTCTTAGGCCACAAATTAAGTTCTGATGGTATTCACACCACTGATGACAAAATACAGGCAGTGAGAGATTTTCCTGAACCCACTACGACTGACGAAGTTAGACAATTTTTGGGTCTGGCTGGGTACTATAGGTCATTCGTACCACAGTTCTCTCATATAGCCTTTCCTCTATTCCAACTACTCAAAAAAGATGCTGTATTCCAATGGGAAGAAGAACAATAAAAGGCATTTAACACTCTACAAATTAAACTAACAAATGCACCTTGTTTAGCATATCCATTCATTCATTCATCCATTCATTGCCAGACGCCACGTATCCCAAACGGGGTGGCCAAGAGCTCAGAGTTAATTGTTTTACAGGGAGGGGCACTAATCCTCCACCAACCCCACTTGACACGTAGGGAGAACGTTATGCCAACAGCATCTGGTGTTCCCAGGCGGTCACCCATCCAAGTACTAACCAGACCCAACGTATCCAGATTACACAAAATCATTTCTTATTTGTACAGATGCATCAGTTAAAGGATTAGGGGCTGTACTGATGCAGGAAGATAAAAGAGGAAAAAATCAACCAATTGCATTTGCCAGCAGACAAACAAGAGGTGCAGAGAAAAATTATTGCACTACAGACTTAGAGGCACTTGCAGTGGTTTTTGCATTACAAAAGTTTCGAGATTTGGTATATGGTTACGAAATCCACTTATTCACCGACCATAAACCACTGGTGGGTATGTTTAAAGAAAAACTCCTTTCTGGGAGGAGAGCAAGATGGAAATGTACAGTTGAAAACTACAATGTACAAATTCATTATATACAAGGTAAAATTAACATAGTAGCTGACGCATTATCTAGGAACCCGAACACAATTCAGGTCGCGGCGTTAGATCTCAAAGGAAATATCCCAAACCACGAGGATATAGCAAAGGCACAAAGACTTGACCCAATAAGGTCTAAAGTTATATACAAGTTAGAAAGTGGAGATGACATACAATTAACCAAACTCCATGTCCCACTCGAACAATTCACAATGGTCAATAATACATTATACAAGATTAACTCTAAACAACCAAAACGCCAAAGAAATACTAACCAGTTGTTAGTACCTAATGACATGATACCCCAAGTATTACGAACGATACACGACAGCCCACATGCAGGACTTCCTGGAAAGGATAAGACATTCAACCAAGCCCAGCTGTTATATTACTGGCCTTCATTACGAAAAGATATAAACAATCATATAGACAGATGCGAATCATGTGCGAAACACAAAGGATACCCAGTCACACCTGCACCGATGGGTAATTACCCTGTACCACATCAACCATGGAACGTTGTCGCTGTTGATTTACTCAAGATGCCATTATCATACAATAATAACCTATACTTATTCGTAGCAACGGATCATTTTTCCCGTTATGTCGTTTTAGCTCCAATTAAAGATAAGACAGCAGAGACAGTAGCAAAGGCAATAACAGATAATGTAATATGTCGCTTTACTACCCCAAAGGTACTAATAAGTGATAATGGAGGAGAATTTAATTCTGAGATCTTACAAGGAATATGTAAACAATACAACAGCGAGGTTAACGTTTTAGCCTATCACCCAGCATCGAATGGGTTGGTAGAGAGACAAAATAAAAAAGTATTAGATGTGCTACGACACATTCTCAGTGAAAATTATGCAAGCTGGGATGATTGGATTCCCAGAGTAGAAGCCTCAATTAATGGATCTATAAATAAATCCATAGGTGACACACCACATTTCATTATATATGGAACAGATATAAAACTACCATATGAGCTCCTAGAAGGTGACAGTATGCCCATATACAATTACGATGATTACTCTAAACTCCGTTTACGTGAATTCCAGGACATTCACAAAAGAGTCAAAAAACAATTAACGATGTCCAAGGAAGAAATGACGGAGGCATTTAACAAGAAGGCAAGAGATTCACCTATCAGCTTAGGAGACATTGTTTACGGTATCATTCATACGAGAGACAATAAATTATCCCCAAAATTTGAGGGCCCATACAGAGTAATTAACATAAAAGCAAACAAAGTTTTAATTAAGTCACTTTCAAGTGGCGAGGAGAAACAAGTTCATATTGACCATTTAAAACGAGTTTCAAGGGAATTATCCAATAATTATTCAGCCTCGGATACAACCGAACAGGTGAACGTACCTCAAGAAACCAAGCAAGAACACAACAATGATTACAAAAAGAAATTAAGGTCATATACCAAACAATCGAACATAGGTGCAACTGTTCCAATCAAATCTACAGTACATCATTTACGAGAATTAAATATCGATTTAAACTCCTTCTATAAATGAAATAACAATCAACCGTAATGCACATCATCACTATCATCGACCACAGTATGACCATATTAGGAAATTAATAGATTTTTTTTTTTTTTTCGGTAGGTTACGATGAAGGAACTTATGCTATGGATTCTCCTCTACATAACAAGAGGATATGCACACTTAGACCTCCAACACATAGTACGACAAGGATCCCTCATAGCTCCAACGGCCACGACTACAATCGTTAAGGACGTCATGAGTACTGAAATAAGTCTAGATTACTTGTATGAATTACCTACTTATCTAGACAGACTTGCGACGCCGATGCGAACTCTGGACTTCATGATAGGAACTTATGTTTCACAAGCACATAACACCAAGGAAGTGAATGAAATGGTAAAGTTAGCGAAATGGAAACTAGAACAGGCAAAGTCAACTATGCTCATCATGATCCAAGATCTCCCATCTTATGGAACGGAGGTACTGAGTGACAGGAACAACATCACACGTACTCACCAAAAGCGCGGTTTGTTCGACCTGGGTGGCGCAGTTCTTGGGAATATCTTTGGATTGGCTACAGAGGATGACCTTAAAGAAATAAACAACAAATTTAATAAGATAGCTCAGGTACTAACATACCAAGATAAATTCATCACAGGACAGAACTCAGCAAAGAAGACAATTGTGAAAAATCTGAAAAAAGCAGAAAACATAGCTCTCGAGAGTGTAGATAAAATAAATGAAATGGAAGGAAACATTACACTTTTCCAACACTTCTCCATCATCACAGAACATATTGACACGATTCTACTACAATTAGAGAACACTAGAGATCGTTTCAGGGCACTTATGCAAGGAATTTCGAATGCTGGTGATGGCAAGATCACAATTGACTTACTCCCAGTTCATGAGCTACGTCAGATAGTTAGTCAAGGCATACATACACATAAATTGAAGCCGTTGTTCCGCAGTAGAGAATTCATGCAATATTACCCATATTTAGAAGCAACACTAACACCAACATCAGTAGTAGTTCATGTACCATTCATAACTGAAGACCTGTTCACAGTATACCAAATACATCCCTTCCCCTATAAAAATAACAACACTTTGGTCACCATCAACATCAACACAGACACCGAAATCATCATGGTCTCCAAGAGACGGGACACTGTCACTTTCGCAAGTGAATCAACGATTGAACGAAAGTGCCGCACATCCTTACATGCTGTTCATTTTTGTCCTGCATACATTTTCACGTTTCAGCCTACTGATACAGTCCCTTGTGAAATGGCTATCATCAGAAATGACAATATTCATCATCATTGCAACTTCACTTTTGCTCCAGATAAACTTGTACACCATCAACGCTTTGGACACTCACAGTTTTTTTTATTTCACTCATAACACATCAGTTTACATAGTCAGTCCAGATATACCACCATCTCATACTTCAGCCTCAGGATTATACATAGCACCAGACTACTGTGCGGTATTTACACCAGCCATGTCTACTTTATCCACCATCAATCACTACGCCATCCTCAATCATACACACAAACATTTCCACCCACTCCCTGATATGGACTTAAACATGAGCACAAGTATTAAGTTGACTTCACCTAAGTTTGGAACTATGCAACTGATCAATGAAACAATGAAGCCCTGGGAAGATTTGAGTTTGAGTATGTTCAACCCATATTATTTGTATAGCCCAGCACCTACTGTCTTTATAATCTTCTGCATTGTATTTGCAGTACTGCTGGTCGCAATGCACAGAATGCATGCAAGAATTGCTAATTTGGAGTCAGTATTTAGTGGGGGAGGAGTTAACATCCAAGTTAACCCCCCTGAATGAAGTGTACATATTTTGTATATAGTATTAATTATATATATATATATATATATATATATATATATATATATATATATATATATATATATATATGTATATATATATATATATATATATATATATATATATATATATATATATATATATATATATATATATATATATATATATATATACACAAAGAAGAATGACCCATGTATGGCAGTACCATTATCTTTAAATGATATATCAATAACTCTTACCATAATCTTAATTTTAAACTATTTTTTTTTTCTTGCATGTATGCATTTCACTACAATAACCCAAGTACATACTGTATTACAGTTAAATAATTTACTTTTAATGCATTTATTCAAATATGTATACAACTTGTTTAAAATGTAATATTACTGAATAATCACTATTTACTATAAATATTATATGTATACAATATTATAATCAATATTATGTACTAATAGATTAGCATGTGTCAATGATAATTGCTGTCGGAGGACCTTCAGCTGCGTGGACCGAGCAATGTTATGAGTCCATATTATATTTACAAATCATACTAGATAGATAGATAAATAGACAGATAGACAGCTCTATGCGAGCCTGGGAATGGGAAATGATCTTGCAGGTTACACTGAGGAAAAGCTGACGACAGATTACGAAGTAGCCAGTCAGGAGATGATGCAGTTAGTTTGTCAGCGATACACCAGGTGAAAAAAGCCTGGTGACCATACACACACATACACACATACTCACACACAGGCTTCTAGAACTTTCCAACCACAGGGAACACACGTGACACGACTCCTGTTTCACCAGAATTTAGGAAAGAGAGCTCAGAAGAAGAGAGGCCATAGAATCGGCAGGGTGTAGGAAGGAAGGCTTAGCAACTTGAGAGAGAGAGAGAGAGAGAGAGAGAGAGAGAGAGAGAGAGAGAGAGAGAGCAAGACAGGAGGTAGCTAGCGGGACTCTACTTAACTTCACTCGTGTGTGAGAGACTGTTAACATTATCAAGACAAATAAAAATAGTCCCATACTATTCTTTCTCTCTCCTTTGTCATTGCACGACAAATGGGAACCAAGATTATCAACGTACAAACAACTCAAATATAACAACCGCTCGTCCACAAGTCTAATATATATAACTTCTCTACAAGTAACTACAAAGTCTTTTTATGACAAAGGTGGTCATAAAGAAAAAAGAAGAAAGGTATGTTCTGTATTGCAACAACCGATGACGTTGTTTTATTCATACTCTTGGCTAAATGTATCCCATATTATTCTTAGAGCGAGGCAGCAAAAAAAAAATCATAATCTCTATATATTTTTGTACTATGATACATCTGAATACAAAGAAGCAGCACTGAGGCAGAGATAGCAAGCTAAGAACAGTGTTCCAATTGCATTATTATGATGGAGGCGACGAGTGCTGGTGTTTCAATATGGCGACCTTAAGTCCCATATTCGGTGCGGAGACAGCCCCTCAAATATTATAGAGCTCAATGGGTGGAGTACGGGGTGCGCTGATGACGGTGAGACCACCTATTTATAATCCTCTCCTCACTGGCGCCAGTATGATGCAAATACGCAATCATATCAATGTAACTGATAAATCGTGAATTAGGCTCTGGCATTCTGTTTACATATCCCCCTGTGTGTGTGTGTGTGTGTGTATATATATATATATATATATATATATATATATATATATGGGGTTATAACTTTTTTACAATCTTATGTTCATGTACCTCAAGTCGATGAACTTTTGCTTTAAGAGCAAAGAAAAAAGCCCTCATTCCTCACAGTTTTAAAACAAGGTCACCCCGAAATAAAAAATTCGGTTTTTGCAAGTGTACAGTATATTTACTTTTTTTTTTTTTTTTTTTAATGCGAGGAAGAAGAAACGAAAGGCTGAGCCCGCATGAACGTTCCTTCCAAGGAAAAAAAAAAAAAATACAAAGGACAGCAAATTCAAGATCCACTCATTTTGAGATGCCTGGACACACTGCCTTTGATCGACTGGAGATCATAGGAAGTGTGAAATACAGACAGACGAGGACAGTTCCAGAGTTGATCTGTTGCATAAATGAAAGACTTGGAGTAACGGTTAACTCTTGCTTTAGAGAGGACAGAAAAGTGTTGAGAGTTTGTTGCTAGACCGGTGCTACGAGCCCGTCGTAGAGGTGGAGGGCTGCAAGCAGACAGTTCAGAGGAGCAGTGGCCATTGAAGTAGCGACAGAAAAGAGATAAAGATGCAACGGTGCAACGAAGAGACAGAGGTTGAAGGGAGCCAGTAAGAGGAGGAGAGTTGATGAGACGAATAGCCTTTGACTCCACCCTATTGAGAAGAGCTGTATGTGGGGAGCCTCCCCACACATGAGAGTTGTACTCTAAACAGGGGCAAATAAAACCCGTGCATAAAGTCAACAACTGTGCAGGGGTAAAGAAGGCACGGAGTCGGCTTAGCACACCTAATCTCTCAGAAGCAGATTTTAAAAGAGATGCAATATTATCTATCCAAGATCCACTCACTCAATGTAGTGCTGCTCTCGGGTGTCTGCCCTGTCCTTTCCTCCATCCTTCTTTCCTTCCATCTTCTTCTATCTTTCTTTCCTTCATTCTTTCCTCGTCCTTCTGCCTACGGGTGACTTTACACTCCCTCTTCTGTCTTTCATTTCTTCATTCTTTCCTCTTCCTTCTGCCTATGGTTGACTCTACACTGAGTGACAAGCCAAATGGTTTTTTTGTACACCAGGAAACCATTTACTACGCTGGGTGGTAACCATATAATCAAATTTTGGTGCTTGGTGGTTTAGTGGGTAATTATTGTGCTCCAATCGGATTGAGCCGGTGAAGGTTTATATCCAAGGGATGGTTGGGAATTATTGCTCACGTAATGCCACTCAGGGATGAGTGAGGTTGGTCACTCTCATCTTAAATGTCAAGACCACCTGCCTAGCCCCGGGCTCCTACGCTCCTCATGGGGCAACGTAGGATTGGATGATGGATGGATGGATGGATGGATGGATAAGTCCCGTGTGAATGAAACCCCAAGCATGTTCAAGGATGATGCAGGATTGGGCTGGATATTATTAAACATTAGTGGGTACTCCTGTGGAAGATTTTGACGGGTTGATAGGTGTAAAAACTGAGTCTTTGATGCATTAAAAACAACAAGATTATTTTTACTCCAGTCAGAGATACAAGCCAAGTCAGACATTAGGTGTGTCATAGCCTCATCCCTTGTTTCTTGAAGTAACTGCTGAGATGAACGTTGCAGGAACCGAATGGAAAGATGAAGGGTGGAATCATCAGTATATGAGTGGATAGGATTAAATGTTACAGCTTAGAAGGTCATTGATGAATAAAAGAGAGCTGGTGATAGAACAGAGCCCTGAGAAACACCACTGTTGATAGATCTAGGAGAAGAGCGATGGCCGTCTACAACAGCGGCTATAGAACGACCAGAAAGGAAGCTAGAGATGAAGGCACATATAGAAGGACAGAAACCGTAAGAGGGCAGTTTGGAAATTAAAGATTTATGCAAGACTCGATCGAAAGCCCTTGAGATGTCAAGTGCAATGGCAAAGCTTTCGCTAAAGTCCCGAAAGGAGGACGACCAGGAGTCTGAAAGGTAGATGAGAAGATCGCCAGAGGAGCGTCCCTGACGGAACCCATACTGACGATCAGAAAGAAAGTTGTGATAGGAAAGATGCTTTAAAATATTTCTGTTAAGAAGTGACTCAAAATCTTTTGAGATACAGGATGTTAAAGCAATTGGACGGTAGTTAGAGAGTAGGGAATGGTCACACTTCTTTGGGACTGGCTGAATAAGAGCAAACTTCCAGCAAGAAGGAAAGGTACAAGTTGACAGACAAAGGCAAAAGAGTTTACCTAGGCAAGGTGTAAGCACAGAAGCACAGTTCTTGAGGACAACAGGAAGGACTCCATCAGGCCCACATGCCTTGTTAGTATTGAGGCCAGTAATGGCAGAAAATACTGTACATCAACTGAAGAAATTTTAATGTCAATCATGAGGAAGTCAGAAGGGGGAAGTGATGGAGGATCAGCACCGGAATCGTCTAAGGTGGAATTGAAGGAGAAAGTCTGAGTAAACAGATCTGCTTTATCAGCAGAAGAAATAACTACAGAACCATCAGAGTAGAAAAGAGGAGGGAAGGATGATGAGGGAAAGTTGTTACAAAGGTTTTTGGCAAGGTGCCAGAAGGAGCAGGAAGAATTTGAGTTGGAGAGTTGAGAGCATTTAGTACGGATGGAATTATTTTTAGCAGAGCGAAGAACAGACTTAGCACGATTCTGGGCAGAAACATAAAAAAGATGTGATTCAGGGGTAGGTTGGCTCCGGTACCTTTTACGAGTATAGGCCCTCTCCTTGTTGTGCACAGCATTAGAACAAGCCTGATTAAACCAAGGCTTTCTTGGATTAGTCAAAGGATATGAGAAAGGAATGTATGCTTCCATACCTGAGAGAATAACCTCTGTAATGCGCAAGACACACTCAAATGGCTCCTGACCATGAAAGCAAAAATCATTCCAGGGGAAATCAAAGAAGTACTGCCTGAGGGCCTCCCAATCCACAGCTCCGAAGTGCCACAGACGATGTACCTTTGGAGGGTCCACAGGTCATACCAGAGTGATAGGACAGGTAAAGTAACTAGGTTATGATCAGAGGAGCCCATCGGAGAGAAAAGATTAACAGAGTAAGCAGTAGGATCAGTGGTAAGGAAGAGGTCAAGTATGTTGGAAATCTCTCCAAGGAGGTCAGGGATACGGGCAGGGTGCTGTACAAGCTGGTCTAGGTCATTTAGGATAGAAAAGATGAAGGCTTGTTCACCAGGTGGATCAGTGAAAGGAGAAGAGGGCTAAAGGTGGTGGTGAACATTGAAATCTCCTAGAATGGAGATTTCAGAGAAAAGAAAAATGGATAGAATGTGTTCCATCGTAGAAGTAACATAGTCGTAGAATATTTGATAGTCAGTAAAATTAGGAGATAAGTAAACAGCGCAGATATATTTAGTCAGAGAATGACAGGAAAGCCGAAGCCAGAGAGTAGAGAATTCAGAAGAATCAAGTTCAGGAGCACGAGAACAAGATAGGTCGTTGTGTACATATACACAACATCCACCTTTGACTTTGAAATGAATATAGAGAAAGTAGGAGGATACAGAAAAGGGCTTGCTGTCAGTTGTCTCAGACAGCTGAGTTTCAGTAAGGAAGAGAAGGTGAGGTTTAGAGGAGGAGAGGTGGTGTTCGACAGATGGGAAGTTAGAGAAAAGGCCGCGAATGTTGCAGAAATGAAGAAGAAGGGAGTCAGACAGTGGATCCAGGCAGCTCAAAGAGTCGACACCGGGAGAGGGGCGGATGATGGGGGCATTTATGGTCCCCTTCTCTGGGGACTCCGAGGCCTGATTTGTATAATAATAATAATAAAAAAAATAGAGCTTATACAAATGCATTCATACTTAAAATCACTGTTTATTACCCAGAATAAATCTAAGTTTCAGTTTGTCTTTGTTTCTTCAGGCAGCATAAAGTTCCTGCATCACTTTGACTGTACGTTCTGCACACTGATTACTTCTAGGTATCTTGAGTAAGGATGGCTCCTGCTTCCAGTGATTCTGCAATGAGTTAAGTGCTTTTTTGGAAGGTTTCAATATTTCTGACAAGTTCTTGAAGTCATTTTCATTGTACTCTGATTAGTAAACCGGTACTCTGCCCATTCGTAGGATAAGAATGAATGGGTAGGTATAAGAATGAATGCAAGGATAGCGAGAATTGCTTTTTAATTCCTCCTCGCATTACTGATATTTGGAATTTTGTGAAAGTTAACCAAAGGATAATGCCTCTTTTCTTCAAAGAATCTAAACACTCGTGTTAAATGGTACAAAAACTTCATGTCATTTCTCCATCCTGATTTATTGAGGATCTCTTCTGTACCATCAACAAACTGTGATTTTAGTTTTTCATAATAATTCTTTATTAGTTGAGACACAAATGGATATTTAATGTTTGGAGAATTGGTGTTAGCACCAAGTTCTTCGTCCATCACCAAACGGAGAATCCTGTTTCTTGAAACTCTTATCCGAGAACATTTGGTGTAATCTAACAATAACTCCACTCTTTTTCCCAGTGTTAACGCTAGTTGTATCAGCAGTAATCATAATAATTTCTATTGCATGTCATAAGTTGTATTCATCAATAAGTTTTGCAATTCATTCAGCAGTAGTTTCAGCCTTGCCATTTTCCAAACTCAGTGCATCTAATTTTATTTCGGTTCGAGTACTACCTGGTACTCATTTTCATCAATCCACTTCCCATCGAAATGTAAAGACCATGTTTCCATCTGTAACTTTTCAATCATTTCCTCCTTCAGCGTAGCAGCCTCTTTGTATATTGACTGGTAAATTGCTGCTTGACTTGGAGCTGGAATGTCAGTACCATCATGTGACAATTGTTTGTATATTTTAGCAGCTTTTTTTGTCGATATTCCAGCGGATGTCAGCAAGTTAGTTGCAACTTTACTTCTGTTGTGTTTTCTCATCTTCATCCTTATATTCGCTGTCATCAGATTCAGTAAAACAACCACTAAATGAAAGATCATAAGATGTTGATGGTAATATAGGTTCATCAGACAGTTTTCGTCTTTGTGAAGAGTGAATGGTTTCCTTACTTGCAACATGACCTGTTGAGTACCCCACTTCTCCTTTGCTTTGCACTTGTAGGTGGTAGAGTTGTATATCTTCAGTGGATAACCACTGACCATTTACTTTTGTGATATCAAAAAGTTTATTTAGGGCATCATATTTTCCCTTTTTGACACATTCATCATAAGATTTTAGCACCTTGTCAGGCTTTGCTTGTATTGTTTGGTCTGACACATGTGGAAGGTTCAATTTATGCTCCCATAATTTCGTAACTTCTTTGGAAATTTCGACTCTTCGTTCTTTTCTTTATTTTATTTTTGCTCCAAGAAACTGGTAACGTCCAAGAACTTGCATTTGGTTTGGCATTCTGCATTTTTCTTCTAATGAAAATTCTTCTAAAGGGACAATTCCTCTTCATCTATGTGGCCAAATTATTGGTCCAGTCTTCCTTGTTCTTCTGTACGATAGTATCACATCTTTTGTGCGACATCATGCTTGTCTGAAAAATAAATTTATTTAATATATAGCGGTAACAGACCAAGCTATTATTTTGCTGACTGTTCACCTGCAAACTGCGAAGATACCTGTTAGATGCTGAAAACTGCATCCCGTTTTATAATATTTAGATTATTCTAGAATGTCCTAAACAATGTTAAACTATACTAGAACGTTACAAAACTGTTCTAGAAAGTTCTAAACAGTTCTAAAATCTCCTGTACAACTCTATGAAGTTATGAAAAAATCTATATAAAGATTAAGAAAGTCATAAAACTTGCTTGTGGAAACGTCAAGTATATGGTAATCCATTTTTTTTTATTTGAGGGGGACCTTTTTTTTTTTTAATTAGAGGAATAAGGGCTTTTTTCTTTGCTTTTAAACAAAAGTTCATCAATTTATGATACGGGCTACCTTTAATTTGAAATATATATATATATATATATATATATATATATATATATATATATATATATATATATATATATATATATATATATATCCCATTGGAGCCCAGTGTCCCGAGTATTGGACAGAACTGGGATTTTTCAAGTCTTTATAAAGTAGGGAACCCCCGGGTAGAGACCTATGAGCTTCGCGACCGGTCATGAGCCGATAGGCGGAGGGCGGTACGCTTAGTACCCTTCCAGCGCGATGCCTCGCCCAGCGCCCCTGGGATCCAATGGGTTAATGACTGGCAAACCTATCAGTCTCTTTAGCCCATTGGAGCCCAGTGTCCCGAGTATTGGACAGAACTGGGATTTTTCAAGTCTTTATACAGTAGGGAACCATCGGGTAGAGACCTATGAGCTTCGCGACCATGAGCCGATAGGCGGAGGGCGGTACGCTTAGTACCCTCCCAGCGTGATGCCTCGCCCAGCACCCCTGGGATCCAATGAGTTAATGACTGGCAAACCTATTCGTCTCGCAAACCTATCAGTCTCTTTAACCCATTGGAGCCCAGTGTCCCGAGTATTGGACAGAACTGGGATTTTTCAAGTCTTTATAAAGTAGGGAACCCTCGGGTAGAGACCTATGAGCTTCTTGGCCATGAGCCGATAGGCAGAGGGCGGTACACTTGGAAACCTTCCAGCGCGATGCCTTGCCCAGCACCCTTGGGATCCAGTGGGATATATATATATATATATATATATATATATATATATATATATATATATATATATATATATATATATATATATATATATATATATATACACACACACAATATATCTTGTATACCATCCTTATCATCATCCAGTCCAGTTTGCCCATATAAACAGGGGCGTAGAGGCCCTGTGCTAAGCTACTCAGTCCCGATACGGCAAGGGTGACCAGGATCACTCATCCCTGAGTGGCACTATGTGAACAAAAACCTTAACCCATCCCTCAGACGGAATTGGAGCATTTTATCCCAGGATCGCTCGCCCCTGAGTGGTATTATGTGAACAGAAACCTCAACGATCCCTCAGATGGAAACTTTTACAGGCCCCATCCAGCTAGAGCATCTTGCTCCACAAGACCACCAGTAGTCCTCTGGTTATATGGTAACCACCCACCGTAGTAACTGGTTTCCTGATTTACAGGAAACCATTTGACTTGACACTCAGCGTAGTTATCTGAGAGAGAGAGAGAGAGAGAGAGAGAGTATATGGATGACGAGCACCCCACCTACAATAAATACACAAATAATAAAAAAATAAAACATCCATACATGTGGTGTTACGGTGGCTCAGTGGTACCATACTGATCTCGCGATGCATGTGTGTCCTTATGGTGTGAATTCCATGCCGTGTTTGACATTTATTTTAACCCTAACACCTCGAGCCGAGAGCTTTCCTAATAGGAAGTAAAATCGTCCGGCGTTTGCCAGAGTAAAATAGATATGTACTCATATATTCAGAGGTTTGGGGAATGCAGTGGGTGCTGGTAGCATGTCATTTCATGTGCTTGCACATGTTTGCACCCTGTCTGTTCATACTGATGATAAAAAGAGACTATGATGCACACAAACAGCTGGTACAATACTCCGACATCCAGAACCATTACTCTCATTACAAACACCCTTTTCTCATTTGCACTTCGTCAGGATGGAGGAAGATTAATTCTTGATATTAATTTCCCTCCGAGAAGAACGTTCGGTCCTACAGTTGTCTTCATCTGAACGCATGCATACATACATACATACATACATAGTCGTGAATACAGATAATAAGCACTGTAACGACATTACGTATTTTGTTGGCACCACCTTTCATCTACCTTGACGGTCTCTTCCCCCGATGACGTCAGCTACTGTCACTTATGTACGTCACCCTAACAGATTACACCTATTGTCATGTGAGGGACATCAGCGGCATACACGTGATGTAGAGGCCTAAACTTCCTTACCTCAAAACATACACGTGATGTAGAGGCCTAATCTTCCTTACCTCAAAACATGCACGTGATGTAGAGGCTGGTCTTCCTTACCTCAATACATAAACGTGATGTAGAGGCCTGATCTTCCTTACCTCAAAACATACACGTGATGTAGAGGCCTGATCTTCTGTATCTCAAAACAAATTTACCCATTCCCTCGAGAAAGTCCTTTCTGTTTAAATATTATTCTCAGTAACTAACCAATATATATATATATATATATATATATATATATATATATATATATATATATATATATATATATATATATATATATATATATATATATATATGCGAAGAAGAAAGAACTGAAGGCCATGAGCCCGTAATTATTGTTCCTTCCAAGAGAAAAACAAAATACAAGACAGAGCCAAATTCAAGATCTGATCATTTCGAGATGCCTGGACACACTGCGTTTGAAAGACTAGAGATCATAGGAAGCAGGAAACACAGAGGGAAACAGTTCCAGAGTTGACCTGTTGCATAAATGAAGGTCTGGGAGTAACGGTTAATTCTTGCATTAGAGGGTTGGACTGAAAAGGGATGAGAGTTTGCTGCTAGACGGGTGCTACGCGCCCGTCGTAGAGGTAGAGGAATGCATGCAGACAGTTCAGAAGAGCAGTGACCATTGAAGTAGCGATAGAAAAGAGATAAAGATGCAACAGTGTGACGAGGAGACAGAGGCTGAATGGAGTCAGTAAGAGAAGAGTTAATGAGATGAAAAGCTTTGACTCCACCCTATTGAGAAGAGCTGTATGTGGAGAGCCTCCCCACACATGAGAGCTGTACTCCACACAGGAGCGGATAAAACCCCAGTATAGAGTCAACAACTGTGCAGGGGTAAACAAGGAACGGAGTCGGCGTAGCACACATAATCTCTTGGAAGCAGATTTTACAAGAGATGTAATATGATTTTTCCAAGGTAAGTCCCGGGTAAATGAAACTCCAAGCATGTTCAAGGATGATGCAGGATTAAGCTGAATATTATTAAACATTAGTGGGTATACCTGCGGAAGATTTTGTCGGGTTGATAGGTGTAAAAACTGAGTCTTTGATGCATTAAAAACAACCAGATTATTTTTACCCCAGTCAGAGATACGAGCCAAGTCACGCATTAGGTGTGCCATAGCCTCACCCTTGTTTCTTGAAGTAGCTGCTGAGATAGACGTTGAGGGAACCAAATGGAAAGATGAAGGGTGGAGTCATCAGCATGTGAGTGGGTAGGGTTAGATGTACAGCTTAGAAGGTCATTGATGAATAAAAGGAAGAGAGTTGGTGATAGGACAGAGCCCTGAGGAACACCACTGTTGATAGATCTAGGAGAAGAGCGATGGCCGTCTACAACAGCGGCTATAGAACGACCAGAAAGGAAGCTAGAGATGAAGGCACAGATAGAAGGATAGAAACCGTAAGAGGGCAGTTTGGAAATTAAAGATCTATGCCAGACTCGATCGAAAGCCTTTGAGATGTCAAGTGCAATGGCAAAGCTTTCGCCAAAGTCCCGAAAGGAGGATGACCAGGAGTCTGAAAGGTAGGTGAGAAGATCGCCAGAGGAGCGTCCCTGACGGAACCCATACTGACGATCAGAAACAAGGTTGTGATAGGAAAGATACTTTAAAATTTTCCTATTAACAATTGATTCGAAAACTTTTGAGATACAGGATGTTAAAGCAATTGGACGATAGTTAGAGGGTTGGGAATGGTCACCCTTTCTATGGGACTGGCTGAATATATATATATATATATATATATATATATATATATATATATATATATATATATATATGGGACTGGCTGAATATATATATATATATATATATATATATATATATATATATATATATATATATATATATATATATATATATATATATATATATATATATATATATATATGTATGTATGTATATAATTTGTGGTAAAAGGAGGCCCTCACCATCCACTCACTCGATGTAGTGCTGCTGTCGGGCGTCTGCCCTTTCCTTTCCTTCATCCATCTTTCCATCCATCCTCTTATGTCTTCCTTTCCTTCAGTCTTTCTTTGTCCTTCTGCATACGGGTAACTTTACACTCCCTCTTCTGTCTTTCTTTCCTTCATTCTTTCCTCTTCCTTCTGCCTGTGAGTGACTCTACACTGAGTGAAAAGCCAAATGGTTTCCTGTACACCAGGAAACCATTCACTACGCTGGGTGGTAACCATATAACCAAATTTTGGCGTCTGGTGGTTTAGTGGGTAATTATTGCGCTCCAATCGGATTAAGCCGGTGAAGGTTTATATCAAAGGAGTGGTTGGGGTTGATTGCTTACGTAATACCACTCAGGGATGATTTAGGCTGGTCACTCTCATCTTAAATGTCGGGACCAACTGCCTAGTCCCGGGCTCCTACGCTCCTCATGGGGCAATGTAGGATTGGATGATGATATATATATATATATATATATATATATATATATATATATATATATATATATATATATATATATATATATATATATAGATAGATAGATAGATAGATAGACAGATAGATAGATAGATATCATCATCCAATCCTACATTGCCCCATGAGGAGCGTAGGAGCCCGGGGGTAGGCAGTTGTTCCCGACATTTAAGATGGGAGTGACCAGCTTCACTCATCCCTGAGTGGCATTACATGAGCAATCAACCCCAACCATCCCTTGAATATAAACCTTCACCGGCTCAATCCGATTGGAGCACAATAATTAACCACTAAACCACCAGGAGCCAGAATTTGGTTATATGGTTACCATCCTGGTACAGGAAACCATTTGGCTTGTCACTCGGTGCAGAGTCACCCACAGGCAGAAGGAAGAGGAAAGAGTGAAGGAAAGAAAGACAGATGAGGGAGTATAAAGTCATCCATAGGTAGGACAAGAAACGAATGAAGGAAACAAAGACAGAAGAGGATGGAAGGAAAGAAGGATGGAGGAGAGGAAAGGGCAGACACCCGAGAGCAGCACTACATCGAGTGAGTGGATGGTGAGCGCCCCCACCTACCACTATAATAAGAGTAGTTGCAAGGAGAGTGGAAAAGTTACAAGAGGATGAGAAAAAGGCAGAGTATAAGAGAGAAGTGGAGGAACGATTGGGCAAATATGAATTGGAGCAGATGGGAGACGTGGAAGGTGTGTGTAGGATATTTACAGAAGAAATATGTGCAGCATGTGATGTGGTGTGTGGAAAGAAGAGAAGACGAAGGGGGGTGCAGGGAACAGCGTGGCGGACTGAAGAGGTGAAACAGGCTGTGGCACAAAAGAAGAAAGCATACAATGAATGGATGAGAAATAGGGGCGTGGAAGAAGTTGAGAGGCGGAAGAGAGAGTTATATGTAGAAAGAAAGAGAGAGGTGAAAAAATTAGTAAGAGAGAGTAAGAAGAGAGTGGATGAGGAATTTGGAAAGAATTTGAGTGTAAAGTGGAGGGACTGTAAGAAAATGTTCTGGAAAGAGGTGAAAAGAGTAAGACAGGGTGGAAGTGAAGTTAGCAGGGGAGTGAAAGATAAAAATGGTAGATTAGTGGAGAAGGGAGAAAAAGTGAGCAGATGGAGAGAACACTTTAAGGAATTGTTGAACGTAGAGGATGGAAGTAATGCGAGTATAAGTGGCTGGGGAATGGCTGGGAGAAGGAGGGAGGTGAGAAGACAGGAAGAAATCAGTAGGATAGAAGTTGTGGAAGCAATGAAGAAAGTTAAATCAGGGAAAGCCCCAGGAATTGATGGAGTGTGTGGTGAAATGCTTAACCCGTCACGTCCCGAACGATTTCGCACCTCTGATACCCCCCAATCCCGAGCTATTTTGGATTTTTTTTTTTTTTGGCTAAAACCTCCACTTTTGGTGAGAAAAATCGAAAATTCATAGAGAAACCGCTCACCTGAGGTTTAAAATACTCGATACAGGTAGCAGTACCTCCTTACCTTACTGGGTGTTCTATCAGGCTGGCTCCAAAGAAAACGAGTTCTATGGGAGGGTAACTATTCCACACCACTCATAAACGGTATTTATTTATTTATTTGGTATGAAGTTATATGTAGTAAGAGAGTATATTGGTTTTCAAACAGTAATATAGGCATTATAAGCATTGTTTCACTCACTAACTCATCAACATACCTGACCTTTTTTGGTGACATTACCTGATCATCATTTCTGACTGTTTCTTCCCCTAACGCTATGTAAACTTTGTCTTCCACATTGTCATCAATTGGGGAATCACTTTGGCCCTGAATGTCTTTATTGGCCAGGTCACTTGTAACAGGTGAATTGCCGAGAAAATGGCCTGCGGGGGGGGGGAGGTTATGCGGTGTAAGGCATTGTCCCTGCCTGGCATCTTGTAGAGAAATAGAGGAGGGTGTCCCGTGTATACATACCAAATATCACGCGCGAAAATTGAAAATTGTGCAAATTATGAACCTTGCAATTGCACGACATACCAGTATGTCAACGGGACTGGCAGTTACATAATGTTGCAACGTACCCATACGTCGACGGGACGCCTTGGGTTAAATGTGGATTAAACTTCATAGAAGGGTAACAGATCAGGCGAGACTACAGTAATTTGATTTTGACAAAAATCTGATGAAGGTCAACGTCGCAAGACAAAGTTTAATATCTGGTCAATAGATAAGTTGTAGGGCTTGGATGTTGCACCATGAATGTTTCTTCTTGTTATCTGGCAGGTTGTAAGGGTTAATCACTTATCTTAGCACTCGTTTGTGCTCCCACCCTCACCCCACCCCTAGCTCCAAAACCCAGATTTTGCACGAGTCTCACATTCTTGACATGTAATGTGTGTGTGTGTGTGTGTGTGTGTGTGTGTGTGTGTGTTCGGGGGGGCATAATTTGAATGATTTCCAAAAGGACATGAATCAACATCGAGCGAACTGAATTGCTGGCACTATGCCAACCTATAACTGTTTAAAATTTAGCCACCACAGGCTGTAACTGGGTGAAACTTGACCCACATTGATACTGCTGCGCCTTAGGGATTCGTAGATAGCCTATGTTGAGAAAAATGTGTAAACAAGCCAGGTTGTTAATAACAGACAACTGAACACTTCAGGGTTTTATTCCTTCCAGGCAATGTTGAGGCACACTTGCAAAACACTGTTACCTCCATCCACTCCCACTACTCACTGACCGTGCACTGACTGTTTCATTGCAGAATTACCAGTTGACTGGCTCTCACACACTAACTGCCACTGGCTTACTCTGTAACTGTCCATGTGCCACTGATGACTGACTCACTGTCAGCCACTCCTCTTTGAATGGGTGTCATGCACAAACTAACTACCACTGACTCACTGACTCACACTGACTGCTCATTATTTACTCTGTCCGTTACAGGCTAAACTGTCTTGGGAGTTGAGGTGGTCCCTTTAAATACCTCCCTACCTACTCCACCTATTAGTGCAGCCCAGAATGTTCTACAGCCTAGGAGAGAACTCACATATTATCGCATAATAATGCATATTCTAGAGCACAGGAGAGAACTACATTTTCCCACACAATTATGCAGTTAAATGAACAGTATCCAAAGACAGGTATGTCGAGGACTAATTCCTAAGGTAAGAATTCAAACAGACATGTCAACATTTTAAGAATGCTCCTCACATCTCCAGAAATAAAACATTAACCTAATCTTACTGGCATAGCACTTAAATTCTCGAATGTTCCTGACATCTCCAGATTAAACTACTAACCTAATCTTACTGGTATAACACTGCCCCTCCCTCAAAGCCATCCTTGACAAAACCACCTACCCCTATCTGTATACAAGTATATACAGGAAGAACTTTCAGACTAGCGGGTCGTCACCATTTTCTCTGCTGTCTAGGTCCCACGGCGTGAGGACCTGGATCACCATTGCTGTCAATGACTCCATTAATCCCCTGGGCCCTCCTTACGTCTCTGGTGTCCAGCAGGTCCTTGGCTTCATTCTAAGTGCACTTCACAGGTCCAGGTCTCCTGTAGAAGACATATCAATGCACTCCACCAACTGCTGTTCCATCTGTAGCTCCTCCAAACACTGGACACTATTGGCAAGTTGGTCAAGTAGGTCTTCCTGGGGTTTGACCGAACTCCTCTTTCATTCACTGCTTGGTGGCTCCTAATTGATTCCTTGGCACAACCCCACAACGTGCCCTGATGTACCTTGCTAGGACAAAGTGAAAGTTGGCTGTGACATCGCATACATCTTCTGAAGTAGGGTCAACTAAGATCCTGCCCAACATCAATCTCCCTTCTATCATGCCATGGCTCCTGTGCTCCATCAGTTCCAGGACAGTGTGCAATGCACTGTTCTCATTTCTCAGGGGGGATAACTGCAGTCTGTCTCGTCGTCACTAGTAGACTTCCATGCTCCATGGCTCTCAGCAGAGCACTTCTTCCTCCTAGCCGCATTCACATTGAATGGAGGTCAAGCAGGCAGTGGCAGGACACCAGGCAGTCCAAGCCCAGGATGCAGGGGTTCCTGATGTTGGCAACACACTTGGCCAGGGACTCCTCCTTTCATCTCCACCATACCCCAACACCCACTGGTCCCAAAAGCTAAGCACAGTGCCCTGTGACCCTCCATAGCCACTGTGAAGTCTCTGGAAGCTACCTATGACCTACCACTTCCAGCGTGTTCGTTACTGTATTGCTTACATCAAAGTCCTCTCTGATCCTGTGTCAACAACCAATGGGCATGTTACTCCCTCAGTCTCATCATCCCCTCCATGCACCTGTCACTGGCACTAAAGGGGTGTGCTGGGTGATGACCCTCAACTAAACACTGTTCAAGGACTTTGACCCAATTACTCACTTCCTGTATTTCACTTCACACTTTATCCTACACTATACAAGAAACCTCTTCTGTCACTTCTCTTACCTGCTTCTTTATTCTCTCTTGCCTTGCTATATGCCACCTCTTATTGTTGCTTTGAGATCCTGGTCCCATCCTGCAACTCTCTCGATCTGGTGAAGCTCCTGTCTGTGACCACATAGTAGTTACTTTAGTCTTGTGCGGAGTTGTGCTTTGGCATCTTTTTGTTTTGATATTTCCTCTGATCTTCTAGATATTTCTTTTGTCCTTCGTGATATTTCTTTCATTCTTCTTGATGTGCTATCAATATCACGAGTATATATATTTTTTGTTCTTGCTATTTCTTTTGTCCTTACTGTGCTCTGAACACTACAAATACAGTATGTCTGCCCAGAGATATGTCCACCGTTTTGGCAGCCTGTCTACGCATCTCCATCTCTCAATATGTATCCCTGCACCTGCCACCAACTGTTGCACCCTAGGAGTTCGAAGATATGTCGAGAATGACGTGGACAAACTAGGAGGTTCATCAAAGACCACTGAACGCTTCAGGGTCTTATTCCTTCCAGGCACAGCTGATGTACACTTGCAAAACACTATTACCTCCATCCTGACCCACTACTGTCTCACTGTCCGGTCACTGATTGACTGTCTCTCACTGGCTGACTACACACCTTCACTAACTCTCACTCACTAACTCTGTCACTGACTCTCTCTGTCACTGTCTGCCACTGACAAAATTACTCTCTGATTGTTCACTGTCTGTCCATTACTAACTCTCTGACTCTCACTGTCTGACTGGCTCACGCTCACGAACTGCCACTGGCTCATTCTATCGCTGTCCATCTGCCACTGATAACTTACTGACTGACTGACTAACTGACTTCACTGACTGCCTGTTACTCCTCTCTGAGTGGCTGCCATGAACAAATTAACTGCCACTGGCTTACTGTCTCGCAGTGACTGACTGCCTGTTACTAACTCTGTCCATTACAGACAAAACTGTCTTGAGAGGTGAGATGGTCCCTTTAAATCCTCCACCCCCTTACCTACCACGACTACTAGTGCAGCCCAAAATATTCTAGAGCCTAGGAAGGAACTCATATATTTTCACACAGTAATGCCTATCCTGGAGCCTAGGAGAGAACTCACATTTTCCTACGCAATAATGCACTTAAATTAACAATGCAAAATAACAGTAACGACAAGGACTAATTCCTATGGAAAGAAAATCAGATATGTGCATTTTTAGAATGCTCCTCACATCTCCAGATATAAAACATCAACCTGATCCTACCTGCATAACACTTAATTTCTAGAATGTTCCTCGCCCCTCCAGATATAAATCACTAACCTAATCCTACCGGCATAACAATATGTTAACGAAGACGCTAGACGAAGACAACGACCAAGACAAGTCGTTCACCCTCGTAAGACTTCCATTCGAAGACAACATCATCGACAAGGACGAGGTACTGTCCAAGGAAAAAGACAGGCCACGGATCCCACTGAGAATAATGAGCAAAGGAGAGAAGACCGCACAACAGACGTCAGCCCCCATTGTCGGTAGTTTTGCCACTGAAACGAGGAGCAACTCAGAAAACAGGTCAAGACAAAGAAGTAAATAGTAAAAAAAGAAAATAACAATTCCAGCATGTTTCCTCTTCGACTCTTCTTTCTTCACTGAGATCTCTTAAAACCAACCCAGTTCTTCATTCAGTTCCACATTACTATCTCTTGATTGATTGATTTACTGATTTGCGACTAATCAACAGCTTTAACATCCAGCAACCTTCCCACCAAAATTAAACGTTTCCCAATCAAAGTAATACCTTTGTTGGTTCTCGTCTATCCATTCATCTCAACATCCAGACTATGTAAATGACAACAACTAAGACTACAAATGGTACAAAGCCCTTAGATTTACCACAAATTCCATGTGTCCCAATACACAACCTACACAACGACTAAACGAAGCAGTGTTTTATTCAGTAACCATTAGAATTCATGAACAAGCCAGAATATCCTGGAACGTACTCTAGAAACTGAACAAACATATACAGAAAGTGAACGTTACTTAAAAAAAAAAAAAAAAAAAAAAAAAAAAAGGCAGAACAAACCCTGAATCCGCAAGAGTCTCAAACAACTGAGCTCGACTCAGTACCACTACATTCTAGAAACAGGTATGATAAAAAAAAAAAAAAAAAAAAAAAGCAAGGTGGCTGACCCATTAGTTCTTATTATTCTACGTTCTTAATGTGTTTCCTGCCCTTCTTTTTCTGTTCCTCTGTCTTTTCTTCCCCCAGTCCCCTTTCCTTAATTCATAACTGTCATCCAATCCTTTATTGCCTCATCAGGAGCGTAGGGGCTGGGGATTATGCTACTCAGTTTAGGCTTGTAAGACGAGAGAGACCTGCTGCTCTCCTCAGAGTGGTAGGCCTGTAATGTGAAAAATAATACGTTCATTTGATTAAGTGGTTACCATCCAGTGTGCTAAATGGTTTCTTGGGCGACATGGAACCATATAGCTGGATGTAATGAGATACATATTGAAGGGAGAGGTAAAGGCAGGCTGGGCTGGTGCCCTCAAACAGATTCATGATCGATTCCTTTTTATAGGACGAACAAAGAAAGCATAGAATGCTTGCTTGTCATGTTCATTATACAAGAGCATATCTTAGTTAGGAAAGGAAAATTATCTTTTTTTTTTTTTTTTTTTCCTGGAAGAATATGGAGAGCGCAGACTCTTCTCGTCCTATAAGCAAATATAAGTTACGACAGGGAATTGATGGTGTTAGGAAGGGAAGAAAGCAAGACAAGTTGGCTGGTAAGAGGAAAGGAAGGAAAGATAAGCTCGCAAACATAAGATAACAAAATACAAATATAAAAATACCTGATATATGAAACTGTATACAGATGCTACTATGGGTGCTAATATCCACCGCCTGTGGAAAGGAAGACAGTTAGTGCAGAGTACGGACCCAGTTCATTCAGCATTTCACCAAAGATGGCTTCATCAGGAACAGCGCACCGTATTTACATCAGACGTCTTAAATACTCGTATGCTCAACAGTCCTGTCACAAACACTACTTACTGGCCGAAACAACCTCTTTCAATAATTGACCAGCATATTTAAATTTTAGAGTTTATGAATATATGAAAATTTTGGCTGTCAAGACTTGTTAGTGTAATGCTGTGTTTTTAAGGAGACTTCTCGTCGTAAAAACACGAGCACTGGAACGGGGTCCTTTGGCTAGACCGGATGTAATGCACTAACAAAGGAACAGGGCATAAAAAGAGACAGTACACCGAATCACATCTATTGCTTAAATTCTATCCCTTACAGTGCTACATACACAATATTTGACACACAATAAAACAGAGATACAATAATACACTTATAACTGGATCCAATATACTTTTACACAGGGCACAGGGCAGTCAGGGATATGTGTTACTGTTACTTAGAAGAGGTATCACTTCACTGCGATTGTCAATTGAGAGCAATTGTCGTGTCACTGATGGATAATAATAAACGGGGGAGTTTCACTTATATTCACTGTGATCGGGAGTCTGTGGAGGAGATGTTACTATAATAGAGGTAGGGTGCGTATGGCGATATCTGACACTGTCACCTAGTCGCAGGGGAGCACTTCACTTGCCTTTCGGCTCACTCACGCACCTACCTTCAATTCCACAGAAAACTCCCCGCTTCCTTCCTGAGAGGGGGAACTGAACTGTTTAACGTTTACGCACGACTTACTATGATACCACTGTTTAATATAACTTTTATTGGACACTGCCACTGTGCATTGGATCACTGTCACTGTATTAGGGGTCACTGTCACTGTCACTGTTCTACCCTTGTTTCTTGGGTAGTTGAGTCACTGGTACTTACTGTCAGGGAGGCTCCCTTGTTTAGGGCCTCGACCTGAGGGGCGGCTCCTTCCTAGGGCCGCGCTGGTGGGGTGCAGGGAGGCCCTGTAGTCTGGGGGCCTCGACCTGATCGGGGGCCCTCGGGACTAGGACCGAACAGTCGGAGGATTCGGGCCTGCTTCCTCTGCTGCCGGGGCGTGAGGGAGCCTAGGTCGCCGTTGTCGGGGACCGTGGTGGAAGGCCTGGGCGTCCGGGGGCTGCAGGTGCTCAGGGGGAGAGGCGCCGTCAGGGCTGGGCTGCGGCAGCGTCTCCTGTAGGGCTCCAACAGTGCTAAGGAGCGTCCGGGTGTGGGCGGTAACTCCGCAATCGGGCCTTGCCACCACTCTAACGCCTCCGCTTGGCCAAGAAGCCTGGATGGCGACGAAGGGCTCCCCGGAGGGAAAGAGGCTTGAGGGAGACTCACGCTCTTCGTGGTTCCCTGAGTGTGTTCATTGGGCTGAGGTGGGGCTCTACTTCCCCTAGTGTGGACTTTGGCGGGAGCCGTGAACTTGCCTGGCGTGCGAGGGACACCAGTAGGGTGATCGGGGTCGCCCTTTCGCCGAGGCAAGAGGCCGTCAACGTGGTGTTCCTCCTGCAGTAGGGAACAAGCCGGAGTGAGGGGCCCAAGGGCTGCACTCTCTCCAATACGGACAGATCCTACCATCAGGGAATTCTCCACCCTGGTACGTGCCCCAACCGTAGCCGAGTGTCTGCCTGTATGGGAAACGACTAACGGAGAAACGGGATCACCCGTCTGCTCCGGCAAGAGGCCGGCCCCGAGTCGCCGCTTCCGTAATTGGGTAGTGCTACACGTACGGTAGCAGGGTCTCTCTACCCTGGACCATATTCTGGCCGTAGCCAAAGTACAACTGGAGAGGGATGCACACAGGCAACTCTCTCTCCTCAGCGTGTTAAGGCCGGAGCCTGGGGTCACCTTCCTCTTTACACACTTTGTCAGGCCGTAGCCTGTGTCTATTTCTCTTCTAAGGCCGTAGCCTTGGGCCTCTTCCTGCCCTTGGGCCTCTTCCTGCCCTAGAGGGTGTAACAAGACCGTCAAGACGGTGTTACCTGGGACTGATCTCTTTTCAGTCCCACCCCTGGTCTGACGGTCACTACCCTGCCCGCACAGTAGTTCAGGTTGTCTGAACGCCTGGGGTTGGGGCACTTGCGGGGAATAGGGGCTCAGGGTCGGGATGCCCCGATGATCCTCTTGCCCGAGGTCACTAACCTCACCGGTGTGTCCTCCTGGGGTGGTGGTGGGGTGGCGGCTCGGCGGTGGTGTGGGGGGTGGTGAGGTGGGAGGTCCTGTGGCGGTCTCGGCGGGCATTTTACTCTCTCTCTCTCTCTCTCTCTCTCTCTCTATATATATATATATATATATATATATATTTGGGGAGGTTGAGTGATGTAACTTTGGAATGTAATAATTGAGAATGCGTACAGAATCATTACTGAGGTATTCGCACAAATAATCAAAAGGACCTTGGGCCAGAAGATACTTACACAAAAGACAATGTTCTTTAAAAAAAACATGAGCGGGGGGGGGTGTAATGCTGTGTTTTTAAGGCGACTTCTCGTCGTAAAAACACGAGCACTGGAACGGGGTCCTTTTACTAGACCGGATGTAATGCGCTAACAAAGGAACAGGGCATAAAAAGAGACAGTATACCGTATCACATCTATTGCTTAAGTTCTACTCATTACAGTGTACATACAACGATATTTGGCACATAGGAGAACATAGATACAATATTACACTCGCTTACATAGACTGATCCAATATATATTAACACGTGGCACAGGGCAGTTGTGGATATGCTTTACTGTTGCTTGAATGGAATATCACTTCACTGTGGTTGTTAGTTTGAATTAATTATCATGTTACTTGTGGATAATAATAAATGGGGGAGTTTCACTTTGGATCACGGCGATCGGGAGTCTGTGGCGGAGATATTACTATAATAGAGGTAGGGTGCGGATGGCGACACTCGACACTGTCACCAAGTCGCGGGGGGGGGGCACCTCACTTGCCTTTCGGCTCACTCGCGCATCTACCTCTAGTTCCACAGAAAACTCCCCGGTTCCTTGATGTAGGGGGGGGGGACTGAGTTATTTAACACTTTACACACGAATTTCTGTGATACCACGGTTTAATATATCTTTTATAAGACGCTGCCACTGTGCCTTGGATCA
This sequence comes from Coenobita brevimanus, assembly GCF_032717465.1. NCBI lineage: Eukaryota > Metazoa > Arthropoda > Malacostraca > Decapoda > Coenobitidae > Coenobita > Coenobita brevimanus. The sequence continues at coordinate 15,452,389 of NC_137029.1, read as the reverse complement.
CTGTCACTGTATTCGGGGTCACTGTCACTGTCACTGTTTTTACCCTTGTTTCCTGGGTTATTAAGTCACTGGTACTTACTGTCAGGGAGGCTCCCTTGTCTGGGGCCTCGACCTGAGGGGCGGCTCCTTCCTAGGGCCGCGCTGGTGGGGTGCAGGAAGGCCCTGTGGTCTGGGGGTCTCGACCTGATCGGGGGCCCTCGGGGCTAGGGCCGAACAGCCGGAGGAGTCGGGCCTGCTTCCTCTGCTTCCGGGGAGTGAGGGAGCCTGGATCTCCGTCGTTGTAGACTGCGGTGGAGGGCCTGGGCGTCCTGGGACTGCGGGTGCTCAGGGGGAGAGGCGCCGTCAGGGCTGGGCTGCGGCAGCGTCTCCTGTAGGGCTCTGACAGGGCTAAAGAACTCCCAGGTGTGGGCGGTAAGTCCGTTATCGGGCCTTGCCACCACTCTAGTGCCTCCTCCTGGCCTAGAAGCCTGGATGGCGATGAAGGGCTCCCCGAAGGGAAAGAGGCTAAAGGGGGACTCACGCTCTTCGTGGTTCCCTGAGTGTGTTCATAGGGCTGAGTCGGGGCTCTACTTCCCCTAGTGTGAACTTTGGCTGGAGCCGTGAACTTGCCCGGCGTGCAGGGGACACCTATAGGGTGATCGAGGTCGCCCTTTCGCCGAGGCAGGGTGCCGCCGACGTGATGTTCCTCCCGCAGTAGGAGACAAGCCGGAGTGAGGGGCTCAGGAGCCGCACTCTCTCCAATACGGACAGATCCTACCGTCAGGGAATTCTCCACCCTGGTACGTGCCCCAGCCGAAGCTGAGTGTCTGCCCGTATGGAAAGCGACTAACGGAGAAACGGGATCACCCGTCTGTTCCGGCAAGAGGCCGACCCTGAGTCGTCGCTTCCGTAATTGGGTAGCGCTACACGTACGGTAGCAGGGTCTCTCTACCCTGGACCGTATTCTGGCCGTAGCCAAAGAACAACTGGAGAGGGATGCACACAGGCAACTCTCTCTCCTCAGCGTGTTAAGGCCGGAGTCTGGGGTCACCTTCCCATTTACACACTCTGTCAGGCCGTAGCCTGTGTCTATCTCTCTTTCTCTCTTTTGGCCGTAGCCTTGGGCCTCTTCCTGCCCTAGAGGGTGTAACAAGACCGTCAAGACGGTGTTGCCTGGGACTGACCTCTTTTCAGTCCCACCCCTGGTCTGATGGTCACTACCCCGCCCGCACAGTAGTTCAGTTTCCCTGAACACCTGGGGTTGGGGCACTTGCGGGGAATAGGGGCTCAGGGCTGGGATGCCCCGATGACCCTCTTGCCCGGGGTCACTAACCTCACCGGTGTGTCCTCCCGGGGTGGTGGTGGGGTGGCGGCTCGGTGGTGGTGTGGGGGGTGGTGAGGTGGGAGGTCCTGCGGCGGGCACGGCGGGCATTTTAGGGGGTAAAGTACAACCAATGCACAAGCAATTTCCCTCCTAAACTGGCTTTTTGTGTACGACAGTACACAGTGTCCCTTAGGCTTAGAGACACACCACAGGGATGTCATGGTCTGATTTTCCCAGGGTGCCTGTTTCCTTTCCCAAAGTAAACTGTCAGATGAGGCATCAATGAACTGGTCCCTCAGAAGAATAGCCAACAGGTCAGGTGGTGCTCCAGCGTACACCTTGTGTGCCATACTCTCCAAGTCATGAGCAAGCTGCTGAAGGGATCCGCCTTGAGCCCATACATGGATCTGGAATCTTCTTCTGTAAACCTCAGTCTGGTACATGGTCCCGTCTCTACACTCCAGCACTTCTACTAGGGACTGGTAACTGTTCCTCTCCTACATTGACATCTGGCCAAGAACTTCCAATGCGGCAATCTTGAGGCTGGTAGCAAGCTGCACTGTCCTTTGCTTATTATCCCAACCACCTGAGCAACAGGTGTGACCTCCTGATTGGGGATGGCATAGGCTTCTGGTCTCTTTGTGAAATTGTCCATGGGAACACAAATGTACTGGTTTCCTTTTTCAGCAAGTGGCAGAGATTCAGCATTGTCAACTGTGACTCCTTCCACTGGGGCACCCACTTGGTACAGCTGATGAGGGATGCACCTATGTTTCTTGGTCCCTTCTTGGCACAGCATACATCACAGGCTTGACACCATTCTTCAACATCCTGATGCATGCCAGTCAAGTAGAACCTCTGTTGCAACCGATTTAAAGTTTTCTTCGCTCCCAGATGCCCACTAGTGATCCGGTTGTGACTCTTCAGAAACCTCAGACCTCATTTTCTTAGGAAGCACCGGCTGCCAATACTTGCTGAGGCCATCAGGTGTCTCCCACTGATGCTCCAGTAGTTTGTTGTTCAAATGAAGAGAGTCCCACCAACTCCAGTAGCGCTTAGTCACAGGGCTGGACCTGGAAACCTCTTCCCAAGATGGTTGCATTGTACTCTGCTGCAGCCACCCTAGCACTGGTTGTAAATCCATACCCTCCAACTTTTTTTTGTGTCCAACTCTGGGCATAGGCTACACAGCCCGTTCTCAAGGCCCGGTAGTCTTCCTACATTCCATACTCCTCCACATGTCACCACTTTGACACTAACACCTACCATCCATATTGAATACTTGCTATGGCTGTCTCATACAGAACTGGTGTATTACTAATAGTGGGGGCATTTTTACATGTCGGCAGGTAGATCAGCAAAGTCTGTTTTAATGATATTCAAATCCTTAAATTGTTCCCTGCCCAAGCCTGGGAACATTAGGACTGCAGGCCACCTCCCTACCGTTTCTTCATCCTCATCAGGTCTTCTTCAGCTGACACTGGCCCTGTCACCGCAGTATGACTGCATTTCTTGCTAAGATATTCTTTCCTATTACACTGCTTGCAAACTGGCTCACAAGGCCGACTACTCAGGCTCTCACCATTGCCATTTACTCACCCATGAGAGGGTGCTGTACCTCATAGTTAAGCTGGTCCAGCTTCCCACGCCAGCATGCCAGTTATCCTTCTGAATTTTTTAATGTCTTCAGTCGCTTGAGTGCTGTACGGTCCATCCTCATGATGAAGTAGGACCCATACAAGTAAGGATGGAATAAGTCAAGGCTCTTCACCATTGCCAAGAGCTCCTTACGGGTCACACAGTAGTTCCACTCCAGTGGGCTGAGCTTCTTGCTGTAATATGCCACCACATACTCTTTGTCATCCTTCTGCGACAGGACTTAACCAATGTCATGGTCACTGGTGTCACAGTCCAAGATGAATGGTTGACTCCGATCTGGGTACGGCTACGCTGGAAACCTTGCCAACACATGCTTGAGTTCATCGAAGGCCTTCTGAGTCACTGCAGTCCACATAAACTTCTGTCTCTTTCCTAACAACTTGTGCAGAGGTGCAGTTACCGTTGCAAACACTTTAACAAAACGCCGGTAGTAGGTACACAAATCCAGGAAACTTCATAGCTCTTTCACATAAGTTGGAACCAGTCAGTTCTTCACAACTGCCACCTTCTCCAGATCAATATGGACGCCGCCCTTGCTTACAATGTGTTCCTGGTCCTTCACTTCCTTCTAGAACAAGTAGCACTTCTTAGGGTTCAGCTTGAGATGCGCTGCTCAGATCCTCTGACAGCCTCTCCAATTCTTGGTTGAAAATCCATCCAAACACAATCACATCATCAAGATAGATGAGAGCTTGCTGCCAGTGTAGGCCCTTAAGTACTCTACTTATGAGGCGCTCAACAGTATCTGAGGCGTTACACAAGCCAAATGGCATCATTTTGAACTGCAATAAACCCCGCCCATACAAAGAGGCTGTTTTCTCCTTGTCATTTTCTGTGACGTTGGCTTGCTGATATCCTGTTTAATGCCTAGGATGAAGAACCACTTGTCACCTGACAGAGCATCCAGCATGTCATCAGTTCTTGGCAAGGGTTATGCATCCTTCACTGATACTTCATTTAGGGTTCGATAATCCACACAGCACCTCACTGAGCCATCCTTCTTCCTTACCAGAACAACTGCTGATGCCCAAAGACTGCTGGACTTTTCTGTCACTCCTTGACTCTGTAGATTCTCCATTACCCTCACCATTTCTTGCCGTGAGCTGGCGCCATCCTCTGAGCAGGCTGTTTAATTGGATGGTGATTCCCAGTGTTGATACAACGCTCCACCAGCTCTGTGCATCCTAGGTCTAAGTCTCTGGTGGAAAAGACATCAGCAAACTTCAATAACAGTTGCTTTAATTGCAGCACTTGTGAGTCACCCAGACACTGGCAACTCCTGGAAATCAAGTCTTGTAAGTGGTCTGGTGGATTCCCATCTTCTTTGACTACACTCCTTTTACTGCCTTCCACTGATGCCACTCAGGACCCATCACCTGGCACAATCCCAAAATTTTTTCCGCGTTGATCTTCTGTGTCTCACGGGAGAAATTGTCCACCACAACTGGCACTTTACCTGCATCTGTTTCAACCAAAGTCCTCCCCACCATCACTCTGGCCTTCGTCTTGCACCGTCCATCAAGCTCCACCACCTCTAAACAGCTGTCGAAATAGCCACTCACCTTACACTGGAGCACTAGTTCTGATCTTGGGGGTATCGCTGTATCATGCAGTGCCCTCACCTTACCACCAAAACTGGTATGTTTCACTGCCGTAAGGAAACTGACCTTGAGCTTCATGGAGCAGAAGTAATATTCGCATCTCAATGACACCAGATGGTCCAGACCAAGAAGGCAAAGTTCTTCCATGTCAGCCATATAGATTAGAAGTGTAGGCTCTTGCCCTGCCACTTTAATCTAGACATCCAAGGGTCCCCTCAGTTCTGCACGAAGCCCAATTATGCCACACAATTGTTCTGATGACTCAGGCTGATTCTGATGACGTAACATATCAGGCCTCACACTAGTCTGCTCTGCATGAGGCTGAATGAATCACTATGGAACACCTCTTGCCGTCTGTTCTCCATCTACTCGCACACTGTCAATCAAAGTTCTCTTGCATTTTCTAGATGATGGGGCTTCTTTGGAAAAACTGGCTAGTTGTTGCCCCTTAAAACCGTTTTCTTCTTTGGACAATCAGAACTCGAATGTCCCACCTCACCACATTCCCAACACCCTTTTGTTACAATTGCAGATTTCTTTGCATTGTTCCGTTCTTGCTCCTTCTTCCATTTGTAACAGTCCTCCTTCTTGTGTCCTGGCTTCTCGCAGAACCAGCAACGTTTTTGATCTCCTATTCCCTCTTCCACTTGTAGCAGTAGTCTTTCCTACGTCCTGGTTTCTCACAATACCAGCAACATCCATCAGATTTCTCCACTGCATGTACCTGCCCCTTCTTTCCTTGAATCCTGCACTACGTCCTGCCTGCTAATTGTTTGTACTGGACTTTATGTAGGACTCAAATTCCAGAGCCCTGGCTAGTGCGTCTTGCATGCTCCTTGGTTGTGCCTGTTTCACTTGCACTTTCAACTCTGCACTGTTAAGAGCATCGATGAACTGGTCCCTCAGAACAGCCAGCAGATTAGGTGCTGCTCCAGGGTATGCCATGTGTGCCATACTCTCCAGGTCATGAACAAGCTGCTGAAAGGATTCGCCTCGAGTCCGTACATGGGTTCGAAATCTTGCTCTGTAAACCTCAGTCTGGTACATGATCCCATATCTGCATTCCAGCACATCTACTAGGGACTGATAACCATTCCTCTCCTACACTGACGTCTGGCCAAGCACCTCCATTGCGGCACCCTTGAGGCTAGTAGCAAGCTGCACTGCCCCCTGCGTATCATCCAAACCATTCTTATCAGTAACTCAAACTGCACTTGGTAAGCTTCCCAAGATGCTTTACCATCACATTCCTGAGGTTTGTTTTTGAATGGACCCCTATTATAGCCATGCACTTCACAGGTTTGGGGCCTTAAAACTGGGACATCATAATTAAGTCCAGGACTCAAAACTCCTACATTCTGAGTGTTCAGCCATGTAATGCTACCCTTAGATGCTTGTGATTCGTCAAGATTCACCATACACTGTCCATATTTTACATATTCTCACTGTACACTAACCAGAGGCTCAGTGTCAGGGGGAATGTGAATTTTATGAATTAAGAATGCTGAATATTACTTAAAAATAGAGACAAGGAATTGACTTGTGAAAATCTAGCAGCAAGTTTTACTTTATGCCGCCTTACCTCGCCGATTCTCTAAGAACGAGAATTTATAAACTTTCTCAACAGTACACAGCAGAGACTAATTACTCACACATGCTGTTTGTTAGTACTGCTAGCCTCTTGAGAAAGTGACTCCATCCCTGACAATCAATAACTAATGTTAATAATAATAAACAGGTTCTTGTCGATGCTTAACTCCTGGCTGGCACAACGGATTTAAATTTGATACGAAAGAACTGGCCTAAGTACCAGTTATGAATATTGTAAAGAGTTTGTGCAAACTAGGAGCGGCAACTAAAGTAAGCTTAATGTGGAGAAACAAAACATGGGTCTAATTACATTAAGCTCAAGGAAAAGAACTGTAAATTTATTGATTACAATGCAATAAATTTACGATATATGAATCTTAAAAATGAATTCTAAATAAAGAGAATACACTCACTCGCTCATTCAAAAGCTAATCACACTTAAGCTTAGAAAAAAAACGAACAGAAATGCTGGTCAGTGAAGGGGAGCCGAACAAGTAGTCTGGGTGCCTGTGATGAACATCAAAACGCTGCTATTCACTAAGCCCGCTTCACCAATTCACCGTCTAGGTGGAGATTCAGGAACTCGCTGTACAGCGGAGGCGCTGCTCTTTGCTGGGCACAAATGGTCCTACCCTCGAGGCGACTCAAAGCTGACTAAATTCGAACGGGAAAAAGAGGTAGGGGCTGTCCGCATTTGCCGGAAGTAGGGCATGGCCTAACTTCAACGGTCAATGGAAAGAAAGTGAACGACATAAGCTCACGATAAATCACTCAGTGAAAACACTAATGTCTTGGATAAGAATGGTCACTTGTGAAACAGTGACAAATGTTCTGAAAACCATCCCAATCAAAGTGAATACAAGGACGGTTGAACTGAGTGATGCCCAGTGGGAATTCCACTAAAATTCGTGGTTCTCTCACTAAAGTACAATGTCACGAATTTATAAATACACGCACGATTTCGTGACATTACACCCCATCAAAATCAAATTTTTCTTCAGAAAAATTTTCGATATACATACATATAAATCCTAACTCAGTTACACAAGATTCACACTGTGGTGTGTGTACTGTCCTGCTACAGGAGAAAATCACAGTCGCCCATGAGCGTAAAAACCTCGTATTTACGTTAATAGAAGCACGCTTGAGGAAAAAACTCCGTGATGACGGTGAAAAATCCTGTACTCAGGTCAAACTGAGCGAAAAGTTTGCTACATTTACATTAACAACTAATTGTTATGTAGCGTGATGTATGTAATACACAGTATAGGTGTGACAGTTTTGGTGTAACTGTGCCTACGTGTAAAATTATATAATACAAATCAATAGTAAACAGAGACGACGAGGCAGAAGAGAAGAGACGGCAGCATGCGGCAGAGACGATTAGCTGATCTGCACGACAAAATTGCTACAACCGCCAGCTGCACCTGCAAAAGCAGTCAAGGTGGAGCATCAAAAGTGTCAGTGCGACAAACAGTTTTTATTAAATTGCAATTTCTCTCTCTGCCTAGCAGTCAGTATATGTACTACAAAAAGTATGCCCTAGCCGAAAATTTTAAGTGACAGCCAAGCTTTGTAAATTTGAGGTCACTATTATTTTCGTATTGGATACATTATTAACCAGGAAACGTGGTCCCAGGACAGAATCTCAAAGGACCCTTATAGTTTACTGGTTAAACCCTACATTATTATTAACCAGGAAACGTGGTCCCAGGACAGAATCTCAAAGGACCCTTATAGTTTACTGGTTAAACCCTAAACTACACTTACGATTAACATTGGCAAGTTGAGAATCCCTACTCAGTCTCGGGCAGGTCACATTTTAACACCCACCGTGGGTGTGAACACTCATGTGGATAATGTGCATTCTCCAGGAATCCTCAGAGAGGCCCACAGCTCGAGACCCCACAAGGTAATTCAAACACAGCCTCGGATTGTCCTTACAGGGGTCTCGAACTTCCCCTTAACCTACGGTATACATGTATATACAGGCCCTGGACATAATGTGTCCTGTGGGGCCAACAGGCGAGATGTCAGGTCTGCACCCACATCACCACTGCCCTGTCTCTCAACTGACTCTGAGATTATGGGTGTGGATTCAAACAGCACAGGAAGGACATGTCCCTGATTGGTGTTACGTTGACACACATTGCAGGAATGCACAAAGCTACCAATTTCTTGTCTCATTCCTGGCCAGAAAAAGTCAGCACGGATACGGCCCTGGGTTTTCCTTTTGCCCATGTGACCTCCTGAGGCTGAACAATGACCTCATTCTAACACTGCGTGGCGATACTTAACAGGAACGACAAACTGCAGTCGAACCTCGCCCTGGGGTGTTCGTGACTCACAGTAGAGCCGTCCTTGTTTATGAAGGAACCTGGCTTGACCTCCCCGTGAATACTTAATCACTCTACTCTTTCGTTTCTTCCGCATGGCAGCAAGTGTCGGGTCAGAATGTTGTTCTTGGACAAAATCTTGGCTACAAATCAGATCTTGCGGTGATGCAATGGTCACAGGGGTGACAGATTGGAGCCTCAGCCATGGCTCGTGTTACTGCAGTCGAAGTCTGAGCAGCGTCATCTACGGTACAACTATACTTGGCACCTTGTATGTTGCCTATGGTATGGTCAAACAAAGGTTTTGGCATGACAACTGCAAGTGTCGTACCAGTGTAAAATGGAGATGCCACCTGGATACGTGCCTCAGGAAACAATCTCACTGATCCATCAATAAGCTGAGCTTGGATCTGTCGACCTGTGTACTCCTCAGGCCGAACTAGACTCTGCCTGACAGAGCAACCTGAGGATCCATTGTCTCTCAGGACCTTTACAGGAATGCCTCCCACAAACCCTGGCTGAACAAGGAAGGCACTGTTGCCTGTGGGAGGGCCTGTGGAGGAAGCAGCCAGCCACTGATGAGGCTGCTGAATGACTGATGCAGCAAACATGGTGCTCTGAGAACTAGATACCTGAGGGGTCGTACTCACTGTCTGAGGAGATGGAGCGTTGACCACCTGTGGCAGAGTGTTCACTGTCACTGGGGAACTAGTGAACTGTGGGGAAGTACCCATACTGCTAGGGACGACACCACCATGCTGCTGTTGAGGAATAAAGGCTGCGTTTGCCTCCTGCCTCCGATACACTGGGGCTTGTGCTGAGAAGGTTTGTCCCGATCTCTGATTGCTTGGCTGATACTGCTGCTGGTTAGGGTACTTGTTGTACCATTTCCACTCAGGTTTCTGTGTGTTTTGCCCCTGGTCCTTCTTCTGCGGTTTGTTTGGACCTTGGCCATTATTCTGAGAACGGCCTTGATGCTGAGGTTCAGTCTGAGACGGTTTCCCAGATTTGTCAGCTTTCCTGTTCCAGGTGTGTTCCTTACGAGTTTGATACCCATACACAGTGAAGAATGCATTAGCCTTCTCCACCATTTGGCATCCCTTACCTGGCAGATCTTAAGCTAAGCCATAAACTCAGTAGGCCACGATTTTTCTAGCTGCGTGTGCAGCATAAGGTCAGTTATCCCCTCTTGTGTGGGAGGAGTTTCATCTTTCTTCGTCCACTCATCTAAGTAAGCAGTAAGCCAATTGAGGAACTGAACAACAGTCTCCTTTTCTTGGAGACGCGCCCTCATAAACTGACCCCTGGCGTCGTCAACTGTGAGACCGTACGCTTTGATGAGTGCGGCCTTCATCTTCTCATACGTGAAATTGTCTCCACGAATTCTGTGGAGAATATCGAGGGCAGGGCCCTCAAACAAGCTAAGAAACTGGAGCCGCTTAGCTGCCTCATCCAGCTGGTACAGCTGAGCCATGTCTTTGAAATGAGCTATGAATGGCTCGATTCGCTCGCCTTCCTTGTATGAAGGAAGCTTAATGCGTGGGGTCGCCAGAACATGTGCAGGGAGGGCACTCGTGGAGCTTGGGTTAGCTGCACCATTTGTGTCTGAAGCCAAGGAGTCTTGCTTGAGCTTCAGCATCTCTAGTTCATGTTTCTCACGTGCCTCGCGCTCAGCACGTTCGGGTTCTAGTTCTCTCTCTTGTTCTCGCTCATGTTCGCGTTGCTCTCACTCGTATTAACGTTGCTCTCGCTCGCATTCACATTGTTCTCGCTCGTATTCACTTTGAATTCTATGCTCTTCACGGGCGTCATTCTCACGTTGCTGCTCGTAACTAAACCGTGAGAGCATGTACTCCTTTATTTGTTTGGGGTCTGTAAGCCCCATATCTTTGGCTTCCTGTACATATATATTAGTGCCATAATGCTAACTCAACTAAGGCTGAGTAGACTAAAGACTGAGTACTGACTGCTATTTTGCAGAAAAATGCCAATAATCAAAAGTAAAGAATATAGGCACAGGTTGGCGGTGACCAGTTTTATCTAGTTAAACTGGTAAAGAAAGAAAGAAAAAAAAAAAAGCAACTGACTGGGAAAACTATTACTTAAAATTAATAGAAATGAATCAATAACCACCAGTAAGATAGTGCATATAGACTTTAATGATAAATACCTAAGTGTGAGTGAGCGAGTCTTATCTCGTTAATAACTTTAGAGCTAGGAGTTCATTTCCTGGAATGAGGTCGCCAGATGTCACGGGAGAATGTGAAGAGACAAGGAATTGACTTGTGAAAATCTAGCAGCAAGTTTTACTTTATGCCGGCTTACTTTGCCGATTCTCTGAGGACAAGAATTTATAAATTTTCTCAACCGTACACAGCAGAGACTATTTAATCACTCGTGCTGTTTGTTAGTACAGTTAGCCTCTTGAGAAAGTGACTCCACCCCTGACAATCAATAACTAATGCTAATAAAATAAACAGGTTCTTGCCGATGCTTAACTCCTGGCTGGCACAACGGATTTAAATTTGATATGAAAGAACTGGCCTAAGTACCAGTTATGAATATTGTAAAGAGTTTGTGCAAACTAGGAGCGGCAACTAAAGTAAGCTTAATGTGGAGAAACAAAACACGATTCTAATTACATTAAGCTCAAGGAAAAGAACTGTAAATTTATTGATTACAATGAAATAAATATACTTTATATGAATCTCAAAAATTAATTCAAAATAACAAAGAGAATACACTCACTCGCTCATTCAAAAGCTAATTACACTTAAGCCTTGAAAAAAAACGAACAGAAATACTGGTCAGTGGAGGGGAGCCGAACGAGTAGTCTGGGCGCCTGTGATGAACATCAAAACGCTGCTATTCACTAAGCCTGCTTCGCCAATTCACCATCTAGGTGGAGATTTAGGAACTCGCTGTACAACGGAGGTGCTGCTCTTTGCTGGGCACAAACGGTCCTACCTTCGAGGCGACTCAAAGCTGACTAAATTCAAACGGGAAAAAGAGGTAGGGGCTGGCCGCGTTTGCCAGAAGTAGGGCGTGGCCTAACTTCAACGGTCAATGGAAAGAAAGTGAACGATATAGGCTCACAATAAATCACTCAGTGACAGAACTAATGTCGTGGGTAAGAATGGTCACTTGTGAAACAGTGACAAATGTTCTGAAAACCACCCCGATCAAAGTGAGTACAAGGGCGGTTGAACTGAGTGATGCCCAGTGTGAATTCCACTAGAATTCGTGGTTTTCTCACTAAAGTACAATGTCACGATTTTATAAATACGCTCGCGCGAATTCGTGACACTCAGTAGCATAAAATTTCCCTACATCTTCAATTCTCTCATTAGCTACAGTATTTTCAATTTGTCATCTATATCCTCCCTGAAGTCCATTACGTTATTGTTACCTCACACTTCCACTGTTCTAACTCGGCATATACTTCCAGCTTCAACTATTGCTGTTCTTCCTTCACTTCTCCCATGAAAGTATCTGGCTGTCCCTGCATCCTCAGTTGTAACTCCCGTTGTTCCTGTAATGCCTCTTGAAGCCGTTCATGTCTTTCTTTTTGTTCTTCACATTGCACCTGTAGTCATTATCAGAGTTCTTTCTTGAGCTCTTTCTGTTCTTCGCTTTGTGACTGTAGCTCTTCTTTGAGCTCATTCATGACCTCTTTCTGTTCCTCACTTTGTGCTTGTGGTTGTTCACTGAGTTCTTTCTGTCCTTCAGTTTGTGCTTGTAGTAACTTCATGATTGCAGCCAGAGATGCCGCCACCTGCCTAGCTTGGCTTTTTGTCTGTACACTCTCTGGCTCCATTTTGAAGATTTGACTCACTACAGCACTCTTCTATCCTGATACCTGACACCACTTTTTATGTCCTCATCCCACACTGCCACCAGCTACGACGGCAGTAGTTCAATATTGGAAGGGTGTTGCCCAGTGAATCATATTTTTGTAGGTTCATCCTTTCAGTGTACACAAGATCAGCTAAGGCATCGTGATAGCACAGGCTTCTCACTTTCATTGTCTATTTTCCAAGTAATTATACTGCCTGCTTCACAATTCCAGAGCTGCACTAACTTACAAGTATAACTGACTGAAAAACTCCTCGTTTTCTCCCCCATCCTTTTATAACTTTCCTTGTTACTACCCCCCCGTGGGCAGCCACCTTGCCATGGTGAGGGGGGGGCATGCCCCTGTGATCCCACAAGCCTACCTGCAGATGTAACAGCATCTGGCAGGGTCTCCCATGCAGATAAGGTTTTGGGTGAGGGGTCCAACTAAGCGCTGCCCAAAACATAAGTTACCCGTATGGGTCATTGGTGCCACCCTCCAGAGGGGTCGCCTTGGTGCTGTCCTGAATTGGTTTGTTGGGTGTCTGGGCTGGGAGGTGTTGGGGAAGGAGGTCTTTGCACTAGTGGGAGTGAACTTTCACATCACTGGGTGTCCTTTTTGGGTCACCCTCTCGGGACAAGGTACCCCCCTCCCATCATACCGTGCTTGATCCCCTCACTCACTGGTAGGCGGTTGCCCTTGGCTCCTGGTGCCATTTTATCTCTCACTAATGTACATATGGATACATTAAACACTTCTACAACCACTCGTGTGGTCGGTGACCAGCCACATTAATCGGCATCTCACTGGTCACTCTCTGACCGACGACCCTGTACCCTCCGAGTCATTTGCCAAAACTGCAAATTCAGGTGTCCCTTCTATCGAGCTGTTACCTGGTGTCTTTGTGAAACACTCTTATACAAAGTACATACTACTCAAAACGGATTATGGTACTTCCTTCCGGAACCTACACTGTTTTCAGATTCACAGTGGTCAAATTACAGCATGTAGATTTACCCCTAAAGTCTCCTTGCAGGGTGATGGTTCTCTGTTGCTAGAAGCCAGGAATGAAGAGGAGAGTTCACGCATCCAGTCTCTTACTATGGTTGCCAGTTACCCAGTATCTGCCTCTCGTCACTTGGTCCTGAATCAGTCCCGTGGGGTTGTGTACTCTCGTGACTTGGTCTCTTATTCTGATTCTTTCCTCTTGGATGGGCTGGGTCCTCAGGGAGTTGTAGCAGTACAGAGAATTATGAAGAAAGTTGATGGGGTTTTAACCCCCACGCCTACTCTTATCTTGACGTTTGATTGCCTTACTTTGACGGAGGTTGTCACTGCTGTGTAGTGGAAGCTTAAGGTTAAGGTTAACCTTATGTTTCCCAACTTAGAAGATGCTATTATTGTCAAAGGTTTGGTCATGTTCACAGTTCTTGCAGGCGGGATGCGTCTGGCCTTCCTGAGATCTGCGGAAATTGTGGTGGAGTTTCTTATGGTATAGTTGATTGTTCTCAACTCTCTAAAATTTGTTTGAACTGTGGAGGAGCGCTTGCAGCCTCCTCACGGGATTCCAAAGTACACAAGTATGAATATGAAATTATTTCTGTCCAAACGAAGGAGAAAATTTCCTTTTCTGAGGCAAAGGCCAGGGTAAGGGAGCAGTTCATTCACCTTGGGATTACCTTTGCTGCTGCGTTGTCTCACCCTGAAGCTACTCGGCAGGTGCCCCTGCCATCACACAGTGCCCCATCAAATTCTCGAGGTTCTATTCCTGGCCTTCTCGGCCGGGGGGTTCCATTGAGGGAGTGCAGCCTGGAAGCAGCTGTGCTTCCTCCTGGGAGGCGCTTCCTGTCTCTGGGGGTGTCCCCTCTGTGGTGGTTCTTCCAGCATCTGGGAGTGCCTCCCCCACCCCAGTTCCTCCGGTTCCTTCTATGACAAACACCTGTGTCGATGCTCTGCCTTGCTTTGACACATCCAAAATTCCCAATGTCCTTCCTGTGCATGGAAAGCATTGCCGTGGCTCCTCAGAGTGCTCAGAGAGTGAAGCACTGCTACAAAAGATCTCTGCAGTGGAACCCACTACTCCTCCTCGGGATGCTCAGGGGTCAAGGCGAGTGCAGGCTGGGGATGACGTCTCACTGCCAACCCAGCCACAACCAGATAATGGTGGTACTAAGGTTGTTGATGCACCTGCTCAGCTGCATGAGGCCTTGCCTTCTCAGGGTTCCAGTACTGTGGGATGTATTACTGATTGTGCTCCCTTTCATGGTGGCACTGCCTGCTCTCTTCTGGCTAGGGCAGCTTGCGGTCCCCCTGCCAAGCCATCTCTTGCCTCACCACAGAAGATCATTGTCCAGCTCTCTTCTTCTTCCTCCAGGTTATCTTCAGCTGGGTGGCACACTGTACACCATAACGGTGCCAGGCAGTCCCTTTCTAAGGGCAGTTCCAAGCATCAATCTAAATCTGGTTGCTTGTCGGGGGCAAGGCTGTCTCGCCTCTCAACCTGATTCTTCCTTTGCTGTGGGTACTATGGCATTCTCAGCCAGTATATTACAATGGAATTGTTGAGGGCTGCGTGGTAAATGGGAGGAGCTGTGGACCCTCCTGGCTTATTCCCCTTTGTGCGTGTGTCTCCAGTAAACTCTTGTAGGGTTTGCCACTCCTCATGCACCACCTGGGTACAATGCATTTTACTCAGCTCCAACCCAGGGTCCTTTTGGAGGTGGTGCTGTTTTGGTGAGGTCTGACATCCCTCATCGGCCAGTCCACCTCCAGTCTGACCTCCAGTGTGTTGATGTGCGGTTATATGCCCACCGCTGGTATACAGTTTGATCCATTTATTTACCGCCCAACACAGCAGTCAGTAGGGTAGAACTTGAGAACCTGCTTGGTCAGTTACCTACACCCTTTCTTCTCATGGGGGACTTTATTGGTTGCCACCCTTTGTGGGGTGACTGTCTTGTTAACTAACATGGGAGCTTGTTGGCGTCCTTATTGGAGGATGAGGGTCTTGTCCTGTTCAATACTGGGGCGTTTTCACATTTTCACCCCTAAACGGGTTCATTTACTGCAGTTGATCTCTCTGTCTGCTCTCCTGACTGTCTCCTGGACTTTATCAGGGAGGTTATGGAGGATCTCCAGGGAAGTGACCACTTTCCCATCTTCCTTACTGCAGCAGTATCTAGTCCTTGTTCCCGGCTACCGAGGTGCAGATTGGATAAGGCAGACTGGTCCCTTTTCTCTTCTCTGATTTCTATTAATGTCTCAGTTGAAGACTTCCCGAATAATGATGAGGCTGTTTCATTCTTTACCTCTGTTCTACATTCAGCTGCCCTTCATACTGTTCCTAAAACCTCTGGCTCGTATCGCTATTGACCTGTCCCATGGTGGAATGAGGATTGCAGTGTTGCTGTACGTGCTAAGAAGTTAGCATTCTCCCATTATCGTAGATACAGGACAGAGCATTATCTTGTTGAGTTCAGAAGGGCACGGGCTAAGGCTTGTCAGGTACTCAAACAAGCTAGGCAGAACTCTTGGATGGCTTATGTGTCACCTGTAAACTCAAAGATGTCAGTGTCTCAGGTGTGGAAGAGGGTGCGAAAGATCTCAGGGAAATTTACTCAAGGCAGGTCTCCCCTGCTGATGTCTAATGGTGAGCCTATTGGTGACCCTGCAGCTGTGGCTGATATTTTTGCGTCCATCTTTGCAGCGGTCAGTCATAGGGATACTAGCTCACCAATATTTACCAAACAATGGGAGATAAAGAAGGCAAGGTGGCTCAATCGGTAGAGAGGTGGCCTGCAGTCCTGACGGACCCAGGTTCGAATCCCGGCTGGGGCAGGGAACAGTTTAAGGATTTGAATTTCATTAAATCAGGCTTTACTGATCTACCAGAAGACCCGCCGACATGTCATAAAAATACCCCCGCTAATACCAATATACCAGTCCTGTATGAGACAGCCCTAGCATGTATTCGGTATGGACGGTGGGTGTTAGCGCCGAAGTGGTGACCTGTAGAGGTGTATGGTATGTAGGAAGACCTTGATAGCAGGCTGTGAAGCCTATGCCCAGAGTCAGACACTTAAAAAAAAAAGGGTATTAGACTTCTGTTCAGGGAATGTGGAGTCCTATAACCTCCCTTTCTCTTATCACGAACTCCAATCTGCCCTTTCCCTCTGTCATGACACCTCACCAGGGCCGGATGATATTCCCTAAGCGATGCTTCGACACCTGGATGATGATGCACTGTCTTTTCTCCTCAGCATTTTTAATAGAATCTGGAGGGAATCTTCCCTTCCCACCTCTTGGCGTGAAGCTATTGTCCTACCATTCTAGAAGCCGGGGAAGGCAGGTTACAGTCCCCTGGAGTATCGGCCAATTGCCTTAACATCCTGCGTGTGCAGATTATTTGAGAAAATGGTCAACACGCGCCTAATGTGTTTCCTAGAAAGGAATGAATGTCTCTCTCAGTGTCAGTCTGGTTTTCAAAATTGTCGCTCTAAAACAGATGCACTTGTCCGTCTTGAGGCTGCACCATGTGATGCTTTTGCTAGACAGCAGCATCTGGTGTGCGTTTTCTTTGATCTAGAAAAGGCATATCATACTACATGGCGGTTTGGTATCTTCCAACAACTCCATTCTTTTGGTTTATGTGGCAGGCTATCCCTCTTTATATTAAATTTTCTGTGTGACCGTTCATTCAGAGTTAGGGTTGGTGTCATTCTGTCTCCTTCATACCCACAGGAGTAAGGGATGCCACAGGGAAGTGTCCTTAGTGTGACCCTTTTTGCAATAGCATTGGACGGTATTGTGTCCTCTATTCCACAAGGGGTGTTGGCCTCACTGTATTTGATAATTTGGCTCTATGATATGCTGCTTTCCGAATGTCTGTGGCTGAACGTTGCATGCAGCTCGCTCTGGACGGGGTCTCTCGGTGGGCCACCGTTCATGGCTTCTGCTTCTTCCCAGTGAACATGGTGGCCTTGCATTTCTGCCGCTTGAGAGGTATTCACCCTGACCCAGACCTGCAGTTATATGGCCACAGGGTGCAATGTGTGGATGAGACAAGATTTCTTAGCCTTACTTTTGACAGGAGACTGACGTGGGTACCCCATATCCGTTCATTATGGCTGTCATGTCTCCATGCCTTGTCTCTCCTACAGACCCTATCTCACTTGTCTTTGGGCACTGACAGAACCATCCTGCTCTGGCTTTACCATGCCTTAGTAAGGAGCAAATTGGACTATGGGTGTGTGATATACTCTTCTGCTACTGAGACACGGCTGCGGCCACTAAATTCAGTCCACCATGCTGGGATTCGTCTGTCGACTGGGGCTGTCTGGTCTTCCCTGATTGAAAGTCTATTGGTTGATGTGAATGAACCACCACTGGATCTCTGCTGGCAGTCCTTGATTGTGCAGTGTTGGCACCACCTTCACCGTCTTCCGGCCTCACTGAGTTATAAGGCTGTCTCTGAGGTTGCTCTTCTCTCCTTTTATGACATTCACCCTTGCTATCCACACCCGTTTGGGTACAGAGTGAGGGCTGCCATGGGGGAGTTGGGTGTCCAGTCCTCCCCTGTTCACCCTGTGCGTGTCCCCTGAGTGTCTCCTTGGCTTCTCCCAGAGATACAACCATGTGATTACATCCATGAGAGGAAGGCCTCTCTTTCCTCACAGGCAGCTTTGTCTTATTTTTTAGAACATGCCTCTGTTCACAGTGACGCGATCCCTGTATATACTGATGGCTCTAAATCCCGTGTGTGGACAAGCTTTGGTGTCATTTTTCGTGATTTTAGCCGTGGTGGAAGTCTTCTTCCTTTTGCATCTGTTTTTACCGCTGAACTTACTGCCATTTTAGTTGCAGTTGAATTGATTTTTAGTTTTCCTCCAGCTTCTTTTACCATTTTTAGTGACTCAGCCAGTGCCCTACAAGCTTTGTCTCGTGGCATCCCATCATATCCCCTAGTCCTGTCTATCTTGGAGTGACTCTTCATATTATGTAGGTGAGGATACTCTGTACAACTGTGTTGGGTCCCTGCATATGTGGGGGTCGTAGGCAATGAGCATGCTGACTTTTTGGGTAGAGCTGCTGCATCTCACCTTTCCTTTCCCCATTACCATGTCCCATTTGAGGATTTATGTGCAGCCACTGTGGAGGCTGTCCATTTCCGCTGGCAGAGAAGGTGGGATGCAACAGGGGCAAACAATCTCCACAGCATTCGTCGGAACCTAGGCGATGGGGGGTATGTGGGACTGTCCCGACAGTCGGAAACAGCATTGGCCCCTCTCTGGATTGGCCACACTAGCCTGACTCATGGTTTTTTAATGGAGAGGGCGCCCCCTCCCTGCTGTGAAGATTGTCTGGTTCCTTTGACCGTGTGGCATCATCTTGTCGAATGTCCCAGTCTTGGGGACCTTTGTCGGCGGTACCTATCCGGGTATCGAGCCGGCGACAGATCGTACCTTCTCTCCTCGGTGCTTAGGGAAGAAGCTTGTGCTTTGGGGGGAGGCATCTTCTCCTTTGTGCTGAGTTCTGGCCTTCTTCACAAGTTGTAGGGCTTTACCATATTTTAGTTTGTGTTTTCATGATAATATTCTAGTTTTAAACTCTGTCTTTCCACCATGTTTTTGGTTTTGGTTGTTTCCTTTATACTGTTGGTTTGTTTTATGCATCGTTTTTTCTTTTTACTTTTTATCGTTTTTTTATATATTTTGATTTTCTTTTAATGTTTGTGTTCGGCTGCATATGACCTCTGCTGTTGCACCGCCATGTCACATTTTCTTTCATTCATTCATTCATTCCTTGTTACTAGATTGTTCTAGGTGCTCCTAGCGATAACAGTTCCAAATCAGAGGCATCCACAATATTCAAGAGCTTTCTTAGATTACGTAGCACCCTAAATGCTTTATCATACAAATTGACATTTAATCTCACTGTTACATAATTTAACAATCATCCAGATACATTATACAGATAGAAATAAAAATTACCGCATAACTTTACAAAGTAGCCTACCTCCGCTCACAATAGCAGGCTACCCGGCATCGCTAACTGGCATCTGAAAATGCGCAAACCATTCAGTAAGTTCAGTACCACCCAGTTAGTGCTCCTGCTTCTTGACAATACTACAGTATAGCACAGCACATAATAGCCTATGATTTCATCATCCTTTGTGTAATCCTAACGTACAGTATGCTGCATGTTTGATCACGAGCGTGTTCTACCTCACTCCCCCCGTCCTCCCTTATAGTAGAGTAAGTCGTTCTTTCTGTTGTTCAGAGCAGGATTGTCAACTCTGTCCCCTATGGCTTCATTTGCGCGTCCTTCTTACAAGTTGTATCAAGCTCTGCCGGCCCCTATATAATGAGCTCAGTCTCTGCGTTAATTGCCACTTAAATCTACTCCTCATTTTGTTCACATCTCTGTCCTCCCCTGTACAGTTGTTATTATTGTGAGTGCTCAAGAAGTCTCCAACCATCTAGCAGCTGTGTAATTTGAGTATAAGTGTTATTGCATTTTTTCTTGTACTGTGTAGCATAAGGTGTTAATTTTTAGGCCTAGTGAGGTTTTTGTGATTAATGTAAAGTTTGGATGTCAGTCATTTTTTTTAATATTTTGTATCTGTAATAATATATCTTGCATTCACTGAGTATTATCTAGTATTCTTATTTTATCAGGGCTGACTTAGATAAATTTACTCATGCTAATTTCGTGTTAATAGAGGCTATTGCAGTTAACCATATATTTAACTTGTTTTTTTGCCATTACATTATCCTTATGAGTCCTGAATGTTTTGTTGTTAGTTTGAGCATTAAACTTTAACTTGTAATTTTACCTAACTCTTTTGTTTTGAACCTGGAACTTTGCGGGACAGTTTTCTCTGTTCCGTAACATAAATTTGGCGACCTCTTATCAGGATATTCAGGATATTATCATAAGGATATTGTTTGATATTTTGTGACTGTGATTTATTCATGATGTCTACTATTACTACACTTGATGAAGCCAAAGATTTTTTGTCAAATGTGCAAACAGTATGTGATGTAGAAAACAGAACAAAGAATGAACTTAAGCTTGTTGCTCAACAATTGGGAATTGCTGTTCGCTCTCATCATTCTAAAGATCAAATTGTTGACATGATTAATGAAAGCTTGTTTAATGTAACTCCTCCAAATGAGCAAACGCAGATTGAATTAGCTAAGTTACAGCTAGCCCTGCAGGAGGCTCGTGCTCAGGAGGCTGAATTTCAGGCAAAAGCTAAGGAGGCTGAGGCACAAGTTGAAATTGCTAGGATTCAGGCAGACCATGAGTATCGCATGAAACAAGGTGGAACTGGATCATCTAGCTCTGATGATTTTGATGTGGCTAAAAATGTTAAACTTGTCCCTCCTTTTAATGAATCTGATTTAACAAAGTATTTTCAGTTGTTTGAGAGGGTAGCTACAGGTTTTAATTAGCCCCAAAAGTATTGGCCAGTACTCCTTCAAACTGTTCTCACCGGTAAAGCTCAAGTAACTTATGCATCTTTGCCTCAGGATCAATCTGATAATTATGATGTAGTTAAGAGCTTGATTCTTAAGGCCTATGAGTTTGTTCCTGAAGCCTATAGAGTAAAATTTAGGACAACTTATAAGCAAGATAAGCAATCCCATGTTGAGTATGCAAAAATCAAAGAAGATCTATTAGAGCAGTGGTTAAATTCTAAGAATGTGGATTCTGATTTCGGTAAATTTAAGCAGATGATTTTGCTGGAGGACTTCAAAAGGTGTATTTATAAAGATGTAAGCCTATATCTTGATGAGAAAAGAATAGATAATTTGTCTGATGCTGCAGTTTTAGCTGATGATTATGTTCTCACTCACAAGAGATATTCTAAAGAAAAAGGGAAAGCTGAGAGTAAGTCCGTTGCCTCTACTCAGAGTACAGGTAACAGGAAAGAGAATAAAGATGATGTTTCTCAGGAAGTAAATACCAGCTTCACCTCTAGATTTCAGAAAAGTAAATGTACTTATTGTAGTAAGCTTGGTCATACTACGGAGAAATGTTTCAGGAGACAGCGTGATGTGAACAAAAAGGAGTCTTTAAATATTCAGTCAATTGGTCTAGTGTCCACCCTTGAGAGTTCCCAGAATTCTTTAACTGAGTTAACTGAACCTGCTTTGAGGGGTAAATTAAATTCTCATGATGGAGCTCCTCTTTTGAGCAGTGACATGGGTGACACTCTCAAGAGTTCATGTGCTAATTTCCTGTCTGATGGTTTTGTCAGTCCTCTGGACAGTAATGACAGGAAATCAGTTAAAATATATCGTGATACAGGTGCTTGCCAATCCCTTATGCTGACCAGTGTTCTAGGCTCTAATGTTAATGCCTCTGATGAAACTGTAATCTTACAAGGTGTAGGGAATAATTACTTCTCTGTCCCTCTGTGCAGAGTGAATTTAGAGTCTGGTTTTGTTAATGGTTCCGTTATGGTTGGGTTGGTTGAGACACTCCCAATGTCAGGCGTAACTTTCTTACTTGGAAATGATATTGGTGGAAGTCAAGTGTGTCCGACTCCTCAGTTGTCTAGTGAGCCAGTGGCTGCGGCCCAGGATTGTGATGTCCCTGATGTGTTCCCTGCATGTGCTGTCACTAGGGCTAAGTCTAAAGTTACTGGTGACTTAAAGGATAATGATGATGATGATGTTATCCTAGCTGACACTTATCTTGCTACTTTGGACCACTCACCAGATGAGGCAGTACCCCGTAGTGTTGATAATTTGTCTCGTCAAGAGTTGGTTGAGTTGCAGGTTGCTGACCCTGAGTTGAAAGGTCTAGCTAACTCTGCTTGCAGTGAGGAAGAGTCAGCTGGTGCTTCTACTTGTTATTATATAAAGTCAGGAGTACTTATGAGGAAGTGGAGACCCCCAACAGCATCAGCCGACTGTGAGTGGGAGGTTGTACATCAAGTTGTCATCCCTCGTGTTTGTAGGCAGGATATCATTAGAGTGGCTCATGATTCCAGTTTGGCAGGACACCTTGGAGTGAGAAAGACTGTGGCACGCATTTTGAAACACTTCTACTGGCCAGGTATCTTCAGGGATGTTTGCTGGTATTGTAAGTCTTGTCACACCTGTCAAGTTGTGGGGAAGTGTAATCAGACCGAAAAGGTTGCACCTCTAGTTCCCATTCCACCTTTTGAGGCGCCATTCACCCGTGTGTTGGTGGATATTGTGGGCCCTCTTCCTAAGACTTCTTCAGGATTTTCTTATGTGTTGACCCTGATTGATATGGCTACTCGTTATCCTGAAGCCATTCCACTTAGAAATATCTCAGCAAAGAACGTGGTTAAGGAAATGCTAGGGTTCTTCACAAAGTTTGGTCTGCCCAAGGAGGTACAGTCAGACCGGGGAAGTAATTTCATGTCAAATGTTTTCAAGCAGTCTCTGAAAGAGTTGGGCATCACCCAGATCACGTCTTCAGCTTACCATCCCCAGACCCAAGGAGCGTTGGAGAGATATCATCAAACACTCAAATCGATGCTCAAGAAATACTGTTTGGAACATCAGAAAGACTGGGATAAAGGTCTTCCATTCGTCGTATTTGCCGCAAGAGAATCACCAAATGAATCACTGGGCTTCTCACGTTTTGAACTACTGTTTGGCCATGAAGTAAGAGGACCCCTTAAGCTACTCAAGGAATGCTGGCTGTCGGAGGAAGATGACGTCAACCTGCTGGAGTATGTGATGAAGTTCAAAGAACGGCTGTCCACTGCTTTACAGCTGGCGAGAGAGAATTTAGGAGCTGCTCAGGAGAAGATGAAAACTTGGTATGATAAGAAGTCCAGGTTACGCCAATTTCAGCCAGGAGATCAGGTTTTGATTCTGCTACCGGTGCATGGGCAACCTCTTCAAGCCAAGTTTAGTGGTCCTTATTTCGTGGAGAAGAAACTCAGTGATGTCAACTATGTCATCGCCACACCAGATCGTAGAAAGAACAGGCAACTTTGTCACATCAACATGCTAAAGTTATATCACAGGCGGGACGAAAATAATCCAGTCTGCACTGTAGCTGTTCCACCCGAGTCTGCAAGTGAAGTTCTCCCATGCAGTATGAGCCTGAGTGATAGTTTGGGGAAGAATCCTGATATCATGAATGATCTCCAGACTAAGCTTTCTCATCTACCTCCCGAGGAAAGGCAGGAGTTTTCGGCATTACTGCAGGAGTACCCGCAAGTGTTCCGTGCCACTCCAGGAAGAACCACTGTGTTGATGCATGATGTCGATGTTGGAGACGCAAAGCCAATTAAACTGCCTCCTTACCGTGTGAACCCAGTGAAAGCTCCTCTCATCGAAAAGGAGCTTGGCTACCTGTTGGACCACAAGATGATTGAGCCCTGTCAGAGCGAGTGGAGTTCTCCTGTCACTCTGGTCCCTAAGCCAGGTGGGTCACAGCGGCTTTGCATCGACTACAGACGTGTTAATCAGATAACCAAAACAGACACTTACCCTCTCACTAGCGTGGAAGATTGCATAGACAAGATCGGAAAGGCTAGGTACATAAGTAAGTTTGATTTGTTAAAGGGATACTGGCAAGTACCTATGACTGAACGTGCTAGGGAGATCTCATGTTTTGTAACACTAGGAAAGACTTTTGCATGTTCTGTAATGCCATATGGTATGAAGAATGCACCAGCCACATTTCAGAAGCTCATAAATGTTGTAACAGAGGGTTTGGCAGGGTGTGTTGTTTATATTGATGATGTATTAATCTTCAGTGACAACTGGAAAGATCATCTATGCCATGTCAGTAAATTTCTTGAGCGTTTGGGTCAGGCTAATCTTGTAGCTAATTTATCAAAGTGTGAGTTTGGTCAGGCTAAAGTTCAGTACCTTGGGTATGTAATTGGTGATGGACATGTTGCACCACCAGCAGCTAAGGTTCAGGTTATAAGTGATCTTCCCAGACCTAAAAGTAGGAAAGAGCTACAAAGATTTTTGGGAATGGTAGGTTATTACAGGAGATTTGTTCTTAACTTTTCAATTCTTGTATCACCACTTACAGACCTACTGAAAAAGGGAGTTGAATTTGTCTGGACTGATAACTGTGAATCCTCTTTCACCAAACTTAAAGCTATCCTATAAGTCAGCCAGTGCTCGCTACTCCAAATTTTGCTAAGCCTTTTAAGATGGCTGTTGATGCAAGTGATACAGGAGCTGGGGCTGTTTTGCTGCAAGAGGATGATCAGGGTATTGAACACCCTGTATCTTATTACAGTAAGAAGTTCACTCCACCTCAAAAGAACTACTCAACTATTGAGAAAGAGCTTTTGGCCTTGATTTTGGGTTTACAGCATTTTTCATTTTATTTGTGTTCTGGTTTTGACCCCATAGTCATTTATACTGATCATAACCCACTGAAATTCCTTAGTAAGTTTAAAGATAAAAATCAGAGATTGACAAGATGGAGTCTACTTCTTCAGGAGTATTCATTAGACCTACAACATGTCAAGGGGAAAGAAAATGTTATTGCAGATTGCTTATCTAGACTTTAGACAGATTGTTTTAGAGTAATAAGAAATTTCCTTTGTAAATTTCTTTTTCTTTGTGGGGAGGTGTTACATAGCCTATGATTTCATCATCCTTTGTGTAATTCTAACGTACAGTACTGTATGCTGCATGTTTGATCACGAGCGTGTTCTACCTCACTCCCCCCGTCCTCCCTTATAGTAGAGTAAGTCGTTCTTTCTGTTGTTCAGAGCAGGATTGTCAACTCTGTCCCCTATGGCTTCATTTGCGCGTCCTTCTTACAAGTTGTATCAAGCTCTGCCGGCCCCTATATAATGAGCTCAGTCTCTGCGTTAATTGCCACTTAGATCTACTCCTCATTTTGTTCACATCTCTGTCCTCCCCTGTACAGTTGTTATTATTGTGAGTGCTCAGGAAGTCTCCAACCATCTAGCAGCTGTGTAATTTGAGTATAAGTGTTATTGCATTTTTTCTTGTACTGTGTAGCATAAGGTGTTATTACTTAGGCCTAGTGAGGTTTTTGTGATTAATGTAAAGTTTGGATGTCAGTCATTTTTGATAATATTTTGTATCTGTTATAATATATCTTGCATTCACTGAGTATTATCTAGTATTCTCATTTTATCAGGGCTGACTTAGATAAATTTACTCATGCTAATTTCGTGTTAATAGAGGCTATTGCAGTTAACCATATATTTAACCTGTTTTTTTGCCATTACATTATCCTTATGAGTCCTGAATGTTTTGTTGTTAGTTTGAGCATTAAACTTTAACTTGTAATTTTACCTAACTCTTTTGTTTTGAACCTGGAACTTTGCGGGACAGTTTTCTCTGTTCCGTAACACACTGCACAAGGTTCAATCTTCTTATAACCTTCCTTGTTACTAGATTGTTCTAGTGCTCCTAGCGACAACAGTTCCAAGTCAGAGACATCCACAATATTCGAGAGCTTTCTTAGATTGCGTAGCAATCTAAATGCTTTATCATACAAACTGCAATTAAAATTAATTTTTTTAACAATCATCCAGATGCATCATTATAGAGAAAAATGAAAATTAGCGCATAACTTTACAAAATACTTCCACTCAAAACAGGCTACCTGGCATCTCTGACTGGCAACTGAAAATGCTTGAACCATCGGGATGGAATTTTTCAGTACCACCCAGCTAGCACTCCTGCCTCTTAACAGTACTATAGTACAGCACATACTATGCCATAGCAATGCACAAGGTTCAAGTGGCATTTCCATCATCATCATCATCATCCAGACCTTCTTTCCCACCCTAGGGCAGGGTGAGGAGTAGCACTGTCCAGACAGCCCAAATTTGCCCAATCCAATGGGCCACGCTTCCATTCACTCATCATTCAAGCCCCAGGAATCCTGGCTCTATCGGATACGCCAAAAACATTCAACACGTTCTGTAGCTTCACATAATCGTATGCAATAGAGTCAATTCGGACGCTGCCACGTTAAAAAGGGGTGTCAATCTCTGATCATGCAATTCTCTTCACAACATTCATCCAGCCAGCGCGATCTCCTGTCATTTCCCTAGCCTCACCGACTTCCAAACCTCTCTTCCTCACACACTCATCCACCATATCTCTCCACCTTCTATTAGGCCTACCTCGCCTCCTCCCTTCTTCGAATTCGCTCAGATATACCTTTTTCATCACCCTATTGTTATCCATTCTCTCGATATGACCATACCATCTCAGCGCACTCTCTTCGATTCTGGTGTCCACTTACTCCCTCACTCCACATCTTTCACGAATCACTTTATTTCGTATCCCATCCACCCTCTGTACTCCACATACATTCCTCAGCAGTCCCATCTCCACTGCTCTTACTCTTGACTTTTCATTTTCATGCCACACCATAGTCCCACATCCATATGTTAAAGCTGGCACTAACACTCCTTCAAGTAAGCCTTGTGCAGCTGCTAACACTCAAGCCTCTGTTTCTCATCAAGGCCTTCATTGCACCAGCTACTTTTCTTCCTTGTGTCACTCTGCTTTCCACTTCTTTTGCACAATTTCCTCCCTTTTCTATCACTGTACCCAGGTATTTGAACTCTCTCACTAATTCCAGTCTCTCTCCATTCACTGTAACATCATACTGGTAGTCACCTTCTCTCTCAATAACCATCACTTTGCTCTTTTCTACATTTACTCTCAAGGGACGACGCTCACACACATCAGCAAAGCTCTGCACTAGCCTACCGAGTTCTTGTCTGGTACTTGCAGGCAGTACTGCAACATCAGCATACAACAAATTTGAGATATTCCATCCATCACCATTCATTACCAGCGCCATCCCTCTCTCCATTACTCGCTATTTTTACTTCTCTCGTCACCTCATCCATATATATATTGAACAACCATGGAGACATCACACAACTTTGTCACACGCCCACATCGATCGTGAATCATTCACTTAGGTGCCCATTAACCCTTGCACATGCTTCACTACCATCATAAAAACTCTTGACGGCACCTAGCAGCTTACCATCTACACCGCACATGCGCAAAACTTTCCACAATCCTTGTCTGTTCACTTTGTCGTATGCTTTTTCCAGATCCATGAATGCCATAAACACTTTATGGTCCTTCTCACAAGCCTTCTCTACTATCTGTCTCACTGCAAATATTTGATCCACACATCCTCTGCCACTCCTAAAGCCACCCTGTTCATCACTCACTAGGAATTCTGATATCTCTCTTACTTTCTTTATAATAATTCTTCCATATACCTTCCCTGCCACACTCAGTAAACTTATGCAACGATAATTCTTGCACTCACTTCGCTCACCTTTATTTACAGGGGCACAATCACTGCCTTTTTCCACTCTGCAGGCAGTTTCACCCATTCTTGCCTTCTTACATACCTCCAACAAGCAATTCATTCCACCCTGTTCACTACACTTAAGCATCTTTGCATACACCTCATCAACCTCAGCTGCTTTCCCATTTTTCAGTCACTTCACAGCACTCTTCACCTGTGCAAGTGTCACGTCTCCTGGTACTGCATTCCTTTTCTGCACCCCCCCCCCAAACCAATCATGTTTACAGTCGCTCTGCTCTCTCTATTCCCATTGATCAGGCTCTCAAAATATTCTTTCCATCTGTTCCTTTCTTCATCTCCATGGTTAATAATCTACCACCTACATCCTTCACACCATCACATTTCTTTCCACTTTCACTTCAACATTTCCGCACCTCTTTCCAGAATAACTTCCTATTTTCAGAGTAGTTTGCATTCATTTTTCTTCCTAGATCCTCATTTACCTCCTTCTTTTTCCTCTTCACTAGTCTCTTTACATGCTTCTTGCTCTCAGCATATTCTGTTCTTATTTCAACTGAACCCTTGTCCTGTAACCACTCTAGCCATTTCTTCCTCTTGTCCTCCACCGCTTTCTTAACTTTCTCATCCCACCATGCCGTACCTTTCTTCGTTGTTGTTACTCTTGCCACACCACACATAGCTTTGGCATTCTTTACTAAGAAGCCCCTATATGCATTCCACAGGCTGTCCAAATCCATTTCACTCCAATTCACCGATTCTAGCTCCTCTCTACTTTGGTCCTGTAATCACCGGCCATTTCTTTGATCGTCAGCTTCTCAAATTTCAGTCTTTCTCCCTGACTGCTCCTTTCTCTCCTGGTCCACCTCACTCCACTCAGTTTGATCTTGCAAACCACAATCATATGAATGTGTTCAAGAGTTCGAGATATGCCGTGATGACATTGTGTGAAATGAAGGTGAAAGGGTGCGAAGTGGAGGAGTGGGAGGGTGTGAAACGTGTAAGATCGGGAATGAATGGGCGAGGAAGATGCAAATAAGGAGTTGCTTTGTTGATGAATGAGGTGTGGCAGAGTGGAATGAGAGACTACAAATGTATCAGCTCGAGGTGTATGTATGTCAAGTTCAAGTTTGAGAAGGTGAAAGTGGCAGTAATTGTAGCATATGCACCGTGTGAGGACAGGAGAGAGAGAGAGAGAGAGAGAGAGAGAGAACGACAGGTTTTGGGATGAGCTGTGAAGTAGTGGGAGAAATGCCCAGGAGCTATATAGTGATCGTAATGGGAGATATGAATGGAAGAGTAGGCAATGGTCCTGAGGATGACATAAAACAAAAACACACACACGAAAAGATAGAGGTAGTGTACACTGAAGCTATGCCCGTAAGTCTTATTTATATCATCTATTATGAGATCTAGCATATACGGTACGTTATTGGTTTCCATTGATGGAACAACTGCATAATATTTGAAGGGAAAATTTCTTTATAAAATTCCTTAACACTACTGTATTTTTGCTGTTTTGTACCTAGTCTAACACAGTGTCTCCACTGCTTTCGTCCAAGAAAATATGAGTATATTGTCTTAATTCTCAAAGGAAAGTGGTGGGTGGGCTTGGGGGTAAGGTGTTCCAACCACATGTGGTCCATCAGCATTCAGCTACAATTTTTTTTTTTTTCATTATATATCTATCTCTATGTCTGTCTATCTATCTATCTACGTTATCTATCTATCTATCTATCTGTCTATCTGTCTGTCAGTCTGTTTATAATATATATATATATATATATATATATATATATATATATATATATATATATAATTTCACATTTAGTCTGGCACCCCACGGGATGCAAAGGGCCTTGATGAACTCTCTCCAACAATATTTGTTTCTTGCCATCTCCTTCATGTCCCACCAACACTCCTCTCCTGCTTCTCTTTTCATCGTCCTCAACCAGGTTTCCCTCGGCCTACCTCTGCCTCTTCTTCCTCCAGCAGTCCACTCTGGCACATCCTGTATTAAACTGCGTTCTTTTCTATATATGTGCCCCAGCCACTTCCAGCTAGACAGTCTCACATATTCATAAACTGGTTCCACTCTCGTAATATTACTCTTTCATTTGTAACTCTGTCTTGTCACTTTACCCCCAAGAATCCTTCCCAGTTTTTTATTCTCAAATCCTAATACTTTCTGATCTGTTGCAATTGTACTGTACCGTGACTCATGCCCATAAATTAAAATTGGTCTAATCAAGGACCTGTAAATTTTTACTTTAGTATGTACCGAAAGCATATTATTATTCCAAACAGATTTCAACATTCCAACAGCTCCCCAAGCTAGTCTAATCCTTTCCTCAGTTTCATTGTGTAATGATCCAATAGATGATACAGTAATTCCCAAATATTTAAAATTTTCTACATTCTTCACCACATATTCCCAATTTTCACAATCGAGTTGGTTCTCCACATTCATATTAATAATTTCAGTCTTTCCACAATTTATTACCAATCCCACTTTTTCTCCTTCCTCCACCAGACAATCAAGCACCCTCTGCATCTCGCAAATCAGTACAGTATCATCAGCATAGTCCAAATCCATCAGCTTCTTTCCAGTTAATTCCTGCACCTGCTTTCCTTACAACCTTTCTCATAAAATAATTCATAACCAAAACAAACAGCAATGGCGAAAGAACTCCTCCTTGAATCACTCCTGACCTAACTTCAAATGGATCACTCAAAGAAAAACCCACCATTACCTTACAGAAAGTTCCTTCATGCAGGCTTCTAATAATATTTACAAACCTTTCTGGTATACCATAGAATCTCAGAATTTTCAACATAGCTCCTCGTGTGAAACACTATCAAACGCCTTTTAAAAATCCACAAAACACATACTAAGTGGCATTTTCATCTCATTAGCTTGATGCATTAGGTGCCTTACAATAAGAATCTGATCATTACAACCTCGACCCTTTCTAAATCCCGCTTGTTCTTCTCTTAAAATTTTATCCATTACTGGCTCCATTCTGTTCAACAAGATTTTGGAAAAGACTTTTGCAACTATACGTGTTAAAGTTATCCCCCTCCAATTTCCACACACACTTAAATCTCCTTTTTTTGGTATTTTTATAATTACTCCATTTTTCCACTCTTCTGGAATTCCACCATTATCCCAAGCCACATTAAAAAGTTTCAAAAGTACATTCATCAACTCATCATTTTTCACCTTAATAATTTCAGGAAATATTCCATCCTCTCCTGGGGCCTTAAACTTCTTTAACTCCTTTATAGATTTTGCTACCTCTTCCAAAGTTATATCCCCTGTTTCTATCTCCAAATCTTTCTCGGCTGGCAAAATGTCCTCTTCAGCTGGGATTGGTCTATTTAGAACAGATTCAAAATGCTCTTTCCACCTTCCTTTCATATCCAAATCTTTAGTCATCAAGTTACCATTTCTGTCTTGTACAGGTATTTCCTTCCTTCTCTTTTCAGTCCCAGTTAGCTCCTTTATGGCCTGATACCCTGCTCTTATGCTGTGACCTTCATTTTTACTTTAATCAATTTCTGTCTCTGTTGCCTTTTCATCATATAGCCTCCTCTTATCACGTCTAACGAGTCTTTTTACTTCAGAATGTAAACTCCAGTACTTTGCTCTAGGTACTTCAACTACCTGGCCATCAACATGTTTTTCTTCACTTCTTAACTTCGCCTCTTTCCTATTGTGAATTGCATTGCATGTTTCATCTGACATCCACTTTTTCCTTCTCGCTTTTCCCTTTTTCTTAATAGTAACCTTAGCACTCTCATGCAAATCTCTTTTACCTCTCTCCACATTGATAAATATCATTGTCTTCAGATTCCATCAAAGTCTGCAGGACTAGAAATCTGTTTCTACATTCCCACCGAAATTTTTCCTTCATATATATATATATATATATATATATATATATATATATATATATATTGTTGAGAAGTGGTATTTGGTAGATAGGAAGTACTGGAAGGTTCCCAGCACTTCTCGCATTTTTCTAGGTACGAGTCAGGGTTGCCAGTTAGCCTGCTGTTTGTTAGCAGAGGTATTTTGTAAACTTACGCATTAAATTTTATGCTCTTTTTCTCTATAATGTTTTACTTATGTTACTGGTAAATTATGTAATTTTATTGGAGTTTGTATGCTAAATGATTTAGTGATACGTAGTGTGAGAAAACTGTGGAGTATATTGAACGCCTCCAAGTGGTAAATGTTGCTCCTTCGAGAATGTTCCATAACTTTGGAGGAGTAGTAAAGGCTATAAAAGGAGGTGGAAGAACATAGGGGAGTCAGTTTCGTTTCAGTTTTAGTTTCAGGGTCTGTGCTGGCTAGTGAAGAACGTAAAGCTCCGGTACTTGTGAAAACAGTGATGTGTAGTTGGCAAGAATTAAGTGTAATTATCTGGTGAATAAAGATCACGAACTTGAGAAGCCAATGTTTATTTACCACGCCTGAGCCGATTTTGTTGCACACTCAAAGGCTGACCATAGGAAGAACAACTCACTAGGCAACGTCCTTTCTTATACTGAACTTCTGCTGCTGGAGCCTGTGGGAGTGTGGGACGGGAACGTAACAATATATATATATATATATATATATATATATATATATATATATATATATATATATATATATATATATATATATATATATATATATATATATATATATATATATATATGTGTGTGTGTGTGTGTGTGTGTGTGTAAGAAGATATTATAGCTCTTAGAAATTTCCTTACCTTTCTCTCTGTACAAAACATCGGTTGCACTGAACCTCACTCACATTGTTCTCCTCTGGAGCTGTGATTACACGAAGGCGTCCGGGATATTTTCGTCTTTCCTTTTCCTTGCAGATATCAGCATCTCTCTCTCTCTCTCTCTCCTTATATATATATATATATATATATATATATATATATATATATACACAAAATGTATGGGGGCTAGTGGCTGGTTACCCTCGATTTGCATGTCTGAACTAAACCATTTATCCCTAAGCCCCTGAGCTCCTGATGTGGCTATATAGAATTCGATGATGCTCGCTGTTTACTCCGTTGCTTTTTACATCGCACTGATTAAGCTACACTTTATAGTTTCATTAGCATCTTTTCCACATAGAAATTTGACCTCTTTTAATTATTCTTTTAACGCAAGTATATTTAATTTTAGCTCTGAAACTGTATCAAAGAGTGGAATGGTTGATGCTATATTTCCTTTATTAATGACTAACATTCGTAACTATTCCACTTGCCTCCTTTTAGTTAAATTAGTTTCCTTGTCCTATTGTAATTCCTTAAATACGCTGATGACCTCTCTTCTGGAAGGACGCGTTACAATTTTTATGGCGTAGTTTTCTGCAAAAATATGTGAAAATCGCAGTTGTCATTAATCTATCCTACTCCAGATTTACATACTTATGTTTTTCCACCCATTTATTGTTTTACAGGCCCCGACAAACAAATTGTACTTTGTTTTTTATTGATTCGTTATGTGACTGTAATGCCAGATGTTTCAAGTTCGGCTTCCCGTCCGGGGCTCTCTTTCTAGACTGGGGCTTAGACAAATAAGAGAGAGGTAGGACACAAAAACTCCAGGCAACAACCTTACACGTGTATTACTTAGTTGGACAAGGGAACGAGTAGATGTTACTGACACAAATACACTGGGTAATTACAAGCTCTTATGTCTAGATATGGTTATCAGTATCACGCAGGATACTGTTTGGGTCACAGTGAATAGCACTTGAGGCAGAGTGTCCTTAATTAGGTGAAGTCCAGGTTTTCTGTATTCGTAGAGTTACCAAGGTTATTTCATACCGGGGAGCGTTGCTTTGGCACTGGGGTCTGATTATGGTCTAAGTATCAGGAGATATTTTCTGATGGTAGCGTATTTACCCCGTTAAGCCTTGTACACACCGAGATACAGAGTCAATAGAGACAGTCGAGCGACTATGTATCTCGACTGTTGCGAGACAATCCAGATATAGACGGGCGACAGTCCAGAGACACACTGGAGACAAGGCAACTTTGTCTCTGGATTGTCTAGAGACTGTTGCGAGACGGTCGCTAGACATTTCTGCTACTTTCTCGCTGGACTGTTGCTAGACAATTGAGAGACAGACCAGCGACGTAGCGCGTCCGTGATTGAACCATCCGCCTCGTGAATTTTGAAATATCAGTTTACAACCAACATTTGTCATACTAAACTCAAGAAGTGATATTCCAGTCACAGGCAAAATGTACACTACATGGGAAGATATACATTTATGGACGAAGATATATATATATATATATATGTGTGTGTGTGTGTGTGTGTGTGTGTGTGTGTGTGTGTACCGTATATACCGCTATGTATATATCATTTCATTCATTCATCACCCAATCCTACAGTGACCCATGAGGAGCGTGTTAGCTCGGGGCTAGGCAAGTTGATCCTGACACTTAAGATAAGAGTGGCCATCCTCACTTATCCCTGAGTGGCATTACGTGAGCAATAAACCCCAACCATTCCTTGGATATAAACCCTCACCGGCTCAATCCGATTGGAGCGCCGTATTTACTCACAAAATCACCAGGCACCAAAATGTGGATATATGGTTACCACCCAGCGGAGTAAATGGTTTCCTGGTGTACAGGAAACCTTTTGGCTTGTCACTCAGTGTAGAGTCACCAACAGACAGAAGGAAGAGGAAAGAATAAAGGAATGAAGGACAGAAGATGGAGTGTAAAGTCACCCGTGGGCAGAGGGACGAGGAAAGAATGAAGGAAACACAGAAGAGGATGGAAGGAAAGAAGAATGGAGGAGAGGAAAGGGCAGACACCCGAGAGCAGCACTACATCGAGTGAGTGGATGGTGAGCGCCCGCACCTGCGTATATATATATATATATATATATATATATATATATATATATATATATATATATATATATATATATATATATATGTGTGTGTGTGTGTGTGTGTGTGTGTGTGTGTGTGTGTGTGTGTGAATCCAAAACCAACAGTGGAATCACTAAAGCTAATAACTGTCATGACTGAACCATATACGTACCCATAATTTTTCAATTATTTATGTAAAACGTGTAAATATACCATAATTATTATTAGGACAGACCCTTATACATACAGTATAATTTTTCAACGATGATGTATAACTTTTATGCAAAATTAGAGTATATAAATATACTCTATAATTATTTAGGATAGAACCATATACATATAATTATTCAATGTATGGTACAACTGTTATGCATAAATAATGTTAAAATATGTGAATAGGCTTCTGACTCCTCATAGCAGGTGGCGTGCATTTTTAAATGCGAACTTTAAAAAAAAAAAATCCGTCATCCGTTCCCAAACTCCTCCGCACCGAGCAACTTGTATCTTGTCTCCCATATCTAGTGGGAGACAAGATACAGCCGAAATCTTGTCTCTGGACTGTCGCGCGACTGTCCAGCGACAGATTTAGACTTTCCTGAGAGTCGTGCAACAGTCTAGTGACACTGTCGCGCGACTTTTGCTGGATAAAGTATCTCGGTGTGTACGTGACCCAGAGACAGTGTCTAGTGACTGTTGCGAGACAAATTTAGATTTTTCGGAGACAGATGCGAGACAGTCCAGAGACAATGTTGCGCGACTTTGTATCTTGGTGTGTACGAGGCTTTAGACTTGACTCTCACTGGGTGGCCGTATTTGTGTTTAAACTGTTGCTGTCATTGACTCCACCACTTTGGTATTATCATTGACTTCTATCGGAGGGGTAGCTCACTGCTCCGTCTTTATACCCCTTGGTTACATACACTGTTCACCGAAGTTGTTATTCACTCCACCACTTTGGTATTATTACTGACTTCCATTAGAGTTAGTTCACTGTTCTGTCTTTACATCACTTGATCACTAACACTGTACTATTACTGTCACTCCTGTCGAGTCTGGGCGTCGTGGCGGTCAGGTGTAAGGGCGGAGGGACGTCACAGCTCCGCTACTGACTGGGCTGGGCACCACCGGGGGCCTCTGTATCCAGAGGCCACGGGATCACGTGCAGGGGTGTCCGTTCTTGTCCAGGGCTGTGGGTGGTGAAGTGTCCCATGCTCTCAAGGCTGTGGACAGGAGTGCGGCCCTCAGGGCTGTGGCCGAACAATTGCCTGAATCTGTCGTTCAGTCTCCTGACGGAGGACGAAGATCTCCAACGTCGAGGTGTGGGGAGTTCCCGCCCGGGAGTCCTGGGGGCGGTCTGGGGTTCCCGAGGGCTGTGGTCCCCAGGGCTTGGCGGCACCGACAGGAAGGGGCTGCGGCACAGGTCTGTGTCAGGGTCCGTCAGGTTGGTCTCTTCCAGAGCCGGTTGCAGGGAGCAGAGGCCGGGGGAGACTAAGGGGCCTCTCCAATACTCCTTTAGGCCTGAGACTCCCTCTGTGTCGTGGGTTGGGGAACAGGCGTCAGCTTCATATGGAGGAGCGGCTACAGGCTGTCTCCTGCCATAGGGCCCGGCTACTGGCTGTGGCTTCCTGGGGGAGCAGCTACAGTCTGTTGCCAAGGCCCAGCTACTGGCCATGGCCTGGGGAGGTGGGCAGCTGCCAGCAGAGCCAAAGGCACCTTCAGAGCGGCCACAGGCCGTCTCCTGACAAAGGCGGAAGGGGCTACAGGCCGTCTCCTTCAGGAGGGTTGAGCGGCTACAGGCCGTCTCAAGGGGAACACCTTCGGAGCAGCCCCAGGCCGTCTCCTGACAAAGGTGGGAGAGGCTACAGGCCGTCTTCTTCGAGAGGGGTGAACAGCTACAGGCTGTCTCAGGGAGGGTACCTTCGGAGCGGCTACAGGCCATCTCCTGATGAAGGCGGAAGCGGCTACAGGCCGTCTCCTTCAGAGGGGTTGAGCGGCTACAGGCCGTCTCAGGAAGAACACCTTCGGAGCGGCTACAGGCCGTCTCAAGGAAGACACCTTCAGAGCAGCTACAGGCCATCTCCTGACGAAGGCGGGAGCGGCTACAGGCCATCTCCTGACGAAGGTGGGAGTGGCTACAGGCCGTCTCCTTAAAACCCTTGGAGCGGCTACAGGCCGTCTCCTTAAAACCCTCGGAGCAGCTGCAGGCCGTCTCCTTAGCAAGGGGTGAGCGGCTACAGGCCATCTCTGGAGTGCTGGTAGGAGCTGGATACGCAGCTCCACCCCTTAGCTGGCTGGGGAAGGCTAGCCCGGAAGGTAGTCTAGTAATCCTGCTATAGTGGCGGCGGGCGAGTTCCGGGTCATAGGGGCGCGGGGCCCGGGCGGACTTATGCCATTGTTGCTCCGAGTCCCGCAGCGCTGTCGTTGCTCCTCTGTGGGCTCCTTGTGGGGGTGCCTGGGTGCTTTCTGGGGCACTATACTGCATTTTAGTGACAGTAGTCGCAGTGCGCGACTCTGAGGTTGTAATTATTGTGTCCTAGCAACCTACCATTGAAGTGCATGTGATTTCGTGTATAATATGAGACGCATGTGATTTGTGTATAATATGTTCGTGAATAATAATATTCGTGTATAACATATTCGTGTATAATAATATGATTCGTGTACAATATAATACGAAATGGGACGCACTATTGAATGGCAGGTTGCCAGGGTACGATAATGACAACTTCAGAGTCGTGCGCTGCGACTATAAGATCATCTTTGAATGTTGGATTTCCTCGTCTGGATTCTGTGTAGCGAATGAACTTGAATGGTACCTGATGTATCTTTTGCTTAGTCCGACCACGAAACAAGCTAATTTGTCACTAATGAATCCAGTGTGATCATCTACATCTCCCGTCACTTGGAAGCCTACTCCACCAAGCTTTTCTTTCGTTTTTCCCTTATGATAACTCCACCAACGTACTGTTTAGTTGCTGTATCATGGAAAGTTATTATACTTCTGCATACAGTGTCATTTCCACAATCAGGGACTGTATCAAGAACGTCCTTTTTAGTTTATTCTTGCTGCTAGTAGATATGAGAAAGTCAGAAAGATCTCTCGTACTGGAAGGGTTAATTGATGCCATATCACACCCATGAACTTCAAAGAGTGTGTCCCTGGTTGAAAATAATCGCCAGATGGCAAAAGAATAAAAAGTCGTTTTCGCATTCAACAGGTTAACCATTAATTCGAGGGACTCTCTCCTCACGTAAGGACCCATGAACATGATGGGTAACTTCGTTAGCTCCATGAGTATGTCACCGGCTTTTGTTCAGAATCAGCTTTTTGATAACTAGCTAACTTTGTAGCACCAACTCCATGCAAGAAACGTGTTCCCTCCAAGAACGAACGAACGAAAACACGGAGTTACTCATGAACTAACCAGCCCGCGACTAACGTAGTAGTCCTACTTCAAACAAAGTTATTATTAGCATTTTCTGTGAGTTGGTATTCACAGAAAATGGCTTATTCAAATTAGTAGACAAGAACTTTACCTTCATTGGCGCCTTAAATATATTTGTAACAAAAAGAAATATGCCATACATAAGAAAACAACAAGACTGTCCAGTCATGTACACCTGCATCAAGACCGAGGAAAGCTTCATTATCCCTTCACCCAGCCACCGCACGCCCATGGGCAGTGTCGAGGAGTGTTGCTGCATCCTTCATGCATACTTTCTATATTATATGTGTGTATACTGACCATAGTAAAAGACCGGTTGGCTCTTTTTGCAAGAACAGTCCCAGGATGTCCCTAACGACGAACACGTACCGGGGTCCCAGGGGATATACATTCACCCCTCCTTCCCCCGAGTTAGCCTCCAGTATGCCACTTACAACTCGCTCCCGCCAGGTCCAGCCAATCAGATTCTGAGGTAACATCCCATTATAGTACCTACCATACCTCACTACTAACTCACACTCCACATATGCATCCCTCAACCCAGTATCACTTACTATTCCAGCCTTTCCCTCTCCCGCGCCCTGCAGGGATCCGGCTGGCGTTGAAGGAAAAAAATTGCCCTTTTTTTCTCTCTCTCTCATCTTGGCCGAGACACAGTTAAGGTAGGAGTGTGGATCCTGGGTGGAAGGAGGGGGCCTTTGCTACGATTGTGAATGGAGCTGGTAGCCTACACTGTAAAGGGTGAGTCGTGAATAACAAAATAAGAGTTTCACAAGATCTCAAGTTTCTGTGGGGACATGACCTGCATGTCCTGTCCTACAGAGATGATGCTGAAACAGTATAACGTTTCTTGGACAATTTTGTTGTATGTATTAGCGCACAGAGTTCACATGTCACCCATTTATTTAATGCGTACCTGCAGTAAATAAAGGACGTTTTCGTTTCTGACGATAATGTCCATTACTTATCAAATATAATGATATACTGCTTTTCCAAGAATTAAGAGTAAGTGGACAGAGTGTGACGAATGGGACCAATGAGAATGAGATCTATTTTAATATTAACATCGATCCCGCCGCCTCCACATGCCGATCCCACACTTGGACGAAAAGCAGCTTATCCCTGAAAACTTAGGTCTGTATTGCAGGTAGCATAGGAGACTTCGTAGTACTTTTTCTTGACAGTTTGTCATGCATAATACATCTTTATATTCTTTAATGTTATTTATATATACTGACATGGTTTGCATCAGTAGTGTACAAGACAGCGAAGTGTATTATGGAAAGTAAACGGCTGAGGACAGTTGCTGTGATGTCTCATATGCCACCTAGTCTCATGCGCCACCTGGAATACGGCTTTTCATCCCTTCATTTGTTACTTTTTTTTTTTTTTTTTTTACTTTATTCATGCTGCTGCCAAACGATATTTTTTCAGTATAGGAGAGCTCCTTATTAAGATAAAGCATAGATAAGTAAGATAATAAAGGCTCTCAAATGCCAAAGAAGTTTCATATATTACCTGATTATCAGAAGGACTTCCAGACCTCCCATGTCAACCTAGCAAAGGCTAAAACCCCCTCCTCCCTTCTCACCAGTCCCATACACTCACATGCAAAGTTAACAGTGTCAGCAGAAACCTTCCCTCTTCCAATGCTACGCGTATAAATGTAGTTTTCCCTCTTCACTGCACAGTCGTGATATTAAGTGATGTCACGAACTCCGCTGAAAATCAATGGAATTTGATACATGACCTAACACGACTGTACAGTAGGTGTCTCAGCCAACTCCCTCATTCTCACTCCCATCCCCACAGTGGCAAGATGCGGTCTCAAAGATATCCCACCGCTCACAACAACCATTGCTCCCACCCTCACTGATTCATAGTCGCTACCATCCCTTCTATTCTTAGGGATGTCCCATGACCTCTCCAGTCTCTGGATCGATCACATCCCCTCCTATCCCATTTCTTCCAGGGAAGCTAACCAATTCGCATGCCCATCCCCTGAAGCTACGTGCTCATAATGCTGAATCACAAATACTATAACATATTATAGTCTCTAGAGGTGGTCTGGTGTCCTAAAGGACGCAGGTTCTAATATCGGCTGAGGAGGGAACAGTTTAAAGAATTTGAATTTCGTTAAAGCAGATTTTACTGATTTACCAAAGACCCTCCGACATGTTACAGACACTCCCGCTAATACTAATGTACCAGTCTTTTATGAGACAGCCCTTGCAAAAAAAAAAAAAAAAAAAAAAAAAAAAAAAAATCTTTCCTACTCATGTATCTCTTCAGTCATTAGCTTCAGTTACCACTGAATGAGTACCTTTCACAGCATTATCATGCGTATTACTGCGCCTTACATATTCCTAGCCTGTATGTTTTACTGTATTGTAATAGTTTTGCGTTTAAAATTTTATATCAGCCATCACAAAGATATTTTATCATCACTTGATAGGTGACTCACGAAAAAATTTCAAACACAGATACAGCAGTGTACGCTCTGTATGTTACTCAGGTAAAACATTTTAGTACTCCTAGCTTTCGTCAATGAACGTACTCTGTTTCTCACAAAACTGGTATCATGGCAAACATCAGTAGTTAATTCCCATCCCTATTATGCAGTGAGGAAAAAATTACTGATAATCTTTCACTGCATCTGTCTCGACTTCCCTTCCTTCTTTAACTTCACTTTCTGTATCTAATTCCTTACCTGGATTTCCCTTCCGTGCCTCGGCATCTCGGTTCCCACAACTTATATCATCTTACGAGCATAATCACGTTTTTGCTTCTCTAATAACTACTTCACTTCTACGACATGTTTTTTGTTTTATTCTTGCCACCTCCAGATATGTTTATTCTACTCAGGATTGAAAGGTATGTTTATCCCTCCCCAGTTCCAAAAACCTCCTCTAAACTAAACCGGAAGGAGAATTCAGAGAGTGCAACATCTGAGCCCTACAGATGGTATAAGGGTTGAATTTTGTCATATGGCTTTGTCCTATGAATTTGATTTTCGAACGATGGGTCTCAACATCGGATTACTTCATCTTTGCCTGACCCTTAACTCATCTACCAAATAATTGTTTAAGTTAAACTTCCATAGTGACCTTGACCTTTGACCTGTTCTACTCATAATCGAATATTTTCATCCTTGACTGACCTTCAATACTTCCATGAAGTTTGGTCAAAATCGAATTAGCGCTGTTTGAGCTATACGACTGAACATTTAATCTTCCATTTTGACCCTGACCGTTCATTATTATTCTCAAAATCGACCCATTTCAGCGTTGCTAAACTTTCATATCTTCCGCCAAGTTTGGTTTAAATCGAAGGAAAGCTATTTAAGTTAATTTGTCATGAGACCTTGGCCTTCGACTTATTATTCCTGAAAATTATGTCAACTTCAAGGAACAGTCTTAACCCTTCCACCAAGTTTGGTTCAGATCGAAGCTCTATGAACTACTTTGTACACACACACACACACACACACACACACACACACACACACACAAGATAAAGCATAAGATAAAGGATGCGTCATCAAAATGAAAGTGGTAGAACTTTTCAGTCATCCCTTTTCCCTTGTCTCATTTTCTCCACGTCCAGAACATCGCCACCTACTGTACTGCACTACCATGCCATATCCTGCTTTGGCACTCTGATAGCACCTCCTTTCTCTGCGGTCCATTATGCCATGACTCAACATTTTTCTTCCTTCTTGTTCATTCGCCTGTTCTTTCCTCTTGTCATATCACTCTGCCTTCTCTGGTAATTTGGTAATGCTTTCATCTTTTGCATGCCATTTTTGACCCCCCTCCTCTCTCTCTCTCTCTCTCTCTCTCTCTCTCTCTCTCTCTCTCTCTCTCTCTCTCTCTCTCTCTCTCTCCTGTTTGAACGCATCGATTGCGTGACGCTACATCCTCCATGGCAGGGGTTCTTAACCTGTGATGCATATGTGCTTTATCAGCGGTCCATAATGAGATGAAACATCTGTTTTTAAGTGGCGGAAATACAGAAATTTTCTGATCTACGAGTAAAGTCAGTTTATATTACGAGGATCATTATACTGAAAAAGTTAGGGTATGCTATTATGTATCAAGACTTACATAATTGTGCTTATACTGTACTTATTTATAGTCAGTTCGTTAGTATAAGGATCCCGTGTCCACGCCAGCATACGCACCAGTAACTATGAGCATACGCATTACGTAGTGCGCAGCTGTCAAAAAAAAAAAAAAAAAAAAAAAAAAAGCTATGGAAAGAGAAAAAAAAAAAAAGTTGATAATACTTCCTGTCGGGGCTGGCTTTGAAAAAATAAACTTCCAACTTACATATGGCTAGTGAGGGACGCCTTCTCACGATGGTCCCGATATAACCGGGATGTGGAGCTGACCTGTTGGTTATTCAAACGTTCCCCGTCTGCCTCTCTGTCCCCCGAAAGGAGACTGTGGGTTTCAGAAGGCAGCTTCATCCTACAGTTCTGTGGCTTACATCCAGATGAGCCTGGAACCACTGCTGCAGTGACAGCAGCTATACTTTATGTAGATATAGATATAATTCTGGGAGGTTACTTTAGAGTGTAATAGTTACACCGCAGCGCAAACAACTGTTACACACTCCGACCAGTTCTATGTAATGGAATCTCCTATAATACCTTGTGTTACTCTGTCCCAACTCTCAAAACCATTTTGAGTTTTGCCAGTGGAGCTATGCTGTTAGGGATAAGAGGACGGTTAGGGAAGTGGTGGTCGAGTCGATAGAGACAGTCTGCTTTCGTAATGGATGCGAGTTCGATTCCCGACTGTGGCAAGTAACAGTTTAAGACTTTGAAGTTCGTTACAACAGACTTTACTGATCTACCGTAAAACTCACTGACATGTAATATAACCCATGCTACTATCACTGCACAAATCTTTATGAGACTGCCCTAACATGTATTCACTGTGGACGGTGGGTGTTAACGCGAAAGTGATGAAATATAGAGATCTGTAATACGTAGTAGGCTGCTGGACCTTTGGGAACGGGCTGTTAAGTCTATGCCCGGAGTCGGATGCATAAAAAAGGGCAAAGTGTGTGCTAATTGCAAAACATTAATCGGAATACTTCTGCAGCTGTTCTTGAAAAGCTAACTGATACTTATCTTGTATAAAAGTGTCAAATACTCGTAGTTAAGATAA
This sequence comes from Coenobita brevimanus, assembly GCF_032717465.1. NCBI lineage: Eukaryota > Metazoa > Arthropoda > Malacostraca > Decapoda > Coenobitidae > Coenobita > Coenobita brevimanus. The sequence continues at coordinate 15,409,226 of NC_137029.1, read as the reverse complement.
ATTACGCCGGTTTATTAACAGAGTTTGGAATGCGGGAAGTGTTTGTGACAGGATAAGAGTTCGGCTCTGATTCGTTGAGACGGTGATGCACTATGCAGCGTTGAAGAAACACCCGTAATCACCACGGAAATAGTTACACGACCTGTCCTAGAGGATTGTTTTTAAAAGTAGTCATTGAGTGGCAAAAGTACTGAATTCAATTTAACATCAATTTCAAACAGTGACTTAATAAAACTAAACTGAAGAAAGAAAGTAATATCGCCTACGGCATTCTTTATATCCTTTACTCATGGATCTCTGTAACATGGAGGGACTTCAGGCCTTCGCCTTTGCCATCAAGCCCTGCACGCGTATTCTCGTCGTTTAAGGATGCTTCCTATAGCCATCTGAGATGGGAAGAGCCCTAAGCTTTTGAAAGCAGGCAGCAGATAGGTTGTCTAAGTGCATTTACAAGTAACGATAATTTTAACTAATTTTTATTATACGGGTTACAGTTACTGTTAAGATAATATTGCTCAAATAAAATATGTGTATCGTTGTGTGATAGATCATTTAAGAACGAGGTCCTACAAAATCTATCAGATGAACTAGATAGGCCTACATGTGAAATATTCAGTTCTGTCAGATCAACATTTTCGGTCAAAGTTTTACGAGTTCCTCGATTTTTTTTTCCTATGCTAAGGTAAACTAAGGTAAAATATACTTCACTACTGTGACATTATTTGACTTGGTAGAACTGAAAATTTCACACGTATCTACTGTAGGTCACTTGATGGATTTTGTAAGGCCTCGTTTTAAATTACCCGGTAATCCATGCAAATAATGATACATATACATATGTTCTATACGAGCAATCATATAAATAAAAACCTCATTGTAACCCTTGTAATAAAAATTGTTTAAAATATATGGTTACAAATGATTGCACTCGGCAACCAATCGGCTGCCAGCTTTCAAAAGCTTAAGGCTCTTCACTTTTCAGCTGACATCGAATTGTTGGGCTTAGTACAACTTTCTCTCCAGTTTACTTATTCATATGGCAAGTCAATATTTTCTTGTCTTCTACGCAATCTGTGTTGGTATTGAAAAGATATCATTAATACAGCTTAGCAAGGTATAATCTGCACACTTCATCGCTAAAGAAGAGCTAGGAAACCTCCTAAGTTGACGAGAATACAAAACTTGATGCCGGTTTCTAGTACGAGTCTTGATACCAGGTTCTAATACGAGCCTTGACCCCAGGCTCTAATACGAGCCTTGGCCCCAGGCTCTAATACGAGCCTTGGCCCCAGGCTCTAATACGAGCCTTGGCCCCAGGCTCTAATACGAGCCTTGGCCCCAGGCTCTAATACGAGCCTTGGCCCCAGGCTCTAATACGAGCCTTGGCCCCAGGCTCTAATACGAGCCTTGGCCCCAGGCTCTAATACGAGCCTTGGCCCCAGGCTCTAATACGAGCCTTGGCCCCAGGCTCTAATACGAGCCTTGGCCCTAGGTTCTAATACGAGCCTTAATGTCAGGTTCTAATTTGAGCCTTGAAGCCAGGTTTTAAAACGAGCCTTGATCCCAGATTCTAAAACAAGCCTTGTTCCCAGATTCTAAAACAAGCCTTGATCCCAGGTTCTGCTCACGCCTGTCCAAGATGAGTGGCTGGCTCCACCCTTGACCATTTGATTATCGTCTATGGAGGCAAGCTTTCGCCACCGGATGTTTTATAAGTATATTCCGGATTCATGCATTAACCACTCCACTCCCATGACATATATGTATGCTTTATTATTGCTGTGACCAGACGATTTTATTCAGTCTATGAGGGACTATTCGAACAAGATGGTTAGACATAACCTCCATTATGAGAGGTCGGTCTCCCCTACACTGAGGTAGCTACACTAAAATTAAAAGTATGTCACTGGGTTAAAGGCGTTAACCAAGCATGCATCACAAGCATCATTTTAGGGCATTACCGTCTGCATGAGGCGCTGCTGGGAAGCTTGTATTTGGTGGCGCTATGTACCCTGGATGGAGATTTGTGGCATCTGCCCGGAAGCCAAATCTTATATTTCCTTGCTCTTTGTTGCTGGAGGGACCCTAGTCCAGCTGGTACGGCGCTGTCTACCACAAGAGGGCTCCGGATCCTCACACGATATATGTACTGTACTGTACCTGTAGGACAGCCCCACAGAAGCATTGCTTACCTGCAGTCGATGGATCTGCTCGACCCGACAGACCGGGGTTAAGCAACACCAACAAAAAACAACAATAACAACAACAACAGACTGTTTGACTTCTCCCTCTTCCTCCTCCGACTCTCTCTCTCTCTCTACACACACACACACACACACACACATACATACATATATATATGTATACATACATTCTGTATATATATATATATATATATATATATATATATATATATATATATATATATATATATATATATATATATATATATATTTATATATATATGTATATATACATTATGTATATATATATATATATATATATATATATATATATATGTGTGTGTGTGTGTGTGTGTGTGTGTGAGTGTGTGTGCTGATATCCACAAGGAAAAGGAAACACGAAATATCTCGAACTCTTTAGTATATTCACATCCTCAGGAAAGAGCAAAGTGCTCTACCCTGGAGAAGTGAGTACACGAAAGCGCTCGGGATATTTCGTGTTTCCTTTTCCTTGTGGATATCAGCATATCCATGAATCAAGTATTATTGATTTAATTGTGCATATATATATATATATATATATATATATATATATATATATATATATATATATATATATATATATATATATATATATATATACACACTGTATATGGCTAGTGAGGGAGTGATCGCCCTCTACCTACACAGATCAAAAGCCCTCGGGAGCAGGGGGGTGGTTGCTTTCTCAGGCAGAGGAACTCCTTGAGAGTGAAATGGCTGGGAAGCATGCCGGCACGTGACTGGCTACAGCATAGCTGGGTCTTTCGGGTGTGGGCAATCAGGCAAGTTAGCTGCCTACTGCGACTGCAACACAATGGCGAGGTGTTCAGGAAGTTAGCCAAAGAAACCTTGATGGACTCTGAAAGAACAATAATGGCCCCCAGTCCCGTGCAGCCCTTAAATGGGCAGGGGGTGCTAAGAATCTCACGGTTGCCTCAGTTACAATCTAATTCCTTTGTCAATGCAAAAAATACAATTAAAATTGGTAACTGGAATGTGAGAACGCTAAATCATGACGGTAAAATCGATGAGTTAGTGAAGGTTTTTCAAAATTACGGACTTGATATTTGTGCTCTGACAGAAACTAGATTAACTGGAGTCGATAAGTTGGATTTGGAGGATGGTATACGTTTATTAATATCTGGTCGACAGGACGGAATGCATTATCAGGGAGTAGGATTGTTGCTGGGTTGTAAGGCAAATAAGGCTTTATGTGAGTGGGATCCTATAGATGAGCGATTGTTATACGCACGGTTTAAATCAAATCATGGCAACATCAGTCTGTTTGTGTGTTATGCACCTACTAATGATGCACTCGATGAAAGGAAAGACACATTTTATGAAAAGTTGCAAGAAGGAGTAGGAAGGGTACCTAGACATGATGTTTTGATCTGCGTTGGAGACTTTAATGCAGTAATGGGCTGTTCAAATGAGGGATTTGAGGCATGTATGGGTAAGATGGGAGTTGGTAGTAGGATGAGTGAAAACGGAGTGAAGTTTGGAAGCTTCTGTCTAGCAAATGACTTAGTCATCGGGGGCACACTCTTTCAGCATTGCAATATACACAAGACAACTTGGGTGTCGCCGTGTGGAAAATATAAAAATCAGATTGATCACATCGCTATCAGTAGGAGACATAGAAGTTCTCTGCTAGATGTTCATGTTAAACGGGGAGCGGATATTGGTAGTGACCATCAACTCAGCATTGCAAAAATAAGGTTTAAACTTAAAAATCAGAAGAAGGAAAAATCTGGTGTTGGTAGATACGATATTGTTAAGCTTAGAAGGGAAGGAGAAGAAAAGGAGGAATTCAGATTAGAATGCAGAAATAGGTTTTTGGTGTTGGAAACGTTGGAAGAGGGGGAGAGAAGTGTAGATGAGATGTGGGAGGATGTGAACAAAGTTTTGCATGAGACTGCTGAATGTACGATTGGAAGGAGACATAGCTTCAGGAGAAAGAAATGGATATCAGAGGAAACGTGGGATATGATAAAAAAGAGAGGTGAGGCTAAATTGAGGAGTGAGATGCAATGCGTTGATGAACAAGAGATTGAATTAGCAAGAGCTGCGTACTGGAGTTTGAATTCAGAAGTAAGAAGGTTAGCTAGGAGAGATAAAAGAAGATGTGTGGATGAAAAGGTTGCAGAGACTGAAATCTTAATAAACAAAAATGATGGACAGAGTCAAAGAATAGCATATGAATCGATTAGAGAACTGAGTGGTAATGCAGGTAAACGCAAGGAAATACCAGTTAGAGACAGGGAAGGAAATTTATTGACCAAAGATGGAGATATTAAAAATAGATGGAAAGAGCATTTTGAGACAGTTCTTAATAGACCAATACCACCAGAAGAGGATATACCGTCTGCTCAGGAAGATTTAAATATAGAAACAGGAGAGTTGAGGCTTGCAGAAGTGGAGAAAGCAGTAAAACAGTTAAAGAATAATAAGGCACCAGGGGAGGATGGTTTATTTCCGGAAATGTTTAAAGTGGAGGAGGATAGATTAATAATGATCTTGACCAAGCTATTCAATAAGATATGGGTGACGGGGTTACTACCATCAGTTTGGAAGAATGGTGTAATTGTTAAAGTTCCGAAGAAGGGAGACCTGAGTGAATGTGGTAATTGGAGGGGAATCTCTTTGTCACCGATAGCTTTGAAAGTTTTCAGTAGAGTGTTGTTAAATAGGTTGGAGCCAGTGGTTGAGGGTATTCTGAGGGATGAACAGGCTGGTTTTAGAAAGGGATGTGGTTGCAATGATCAGATCTTTATAGTTAGGCATTTGATGCAGCAAGTTAATGAAATGAGAGTACCGTTAAGTCTTTGTTTTGTTGATTTTGAAAAGGCTTTTGATAGTGTTTCGAGAGAGACTATGGGGAAGATCATGAGACATTATGGAATACCAGAGGAGTTTGTGAGGGTCATTATGAACATGCATGAGGACACATTTTGTAAAGTGATGGTTGATGGTTGTCTGAGTGATTCGTTTGAAGTCAAGTCCGGAGTAATTCAAGGTGGTGTTCTATCGCCTTTACTATTTATATTGGTCATTGATTACATTATGAAACGCGTTGGAACAGAAACCGGTGCAGGTATACTTTGGGGAGAGAACAGGAAACTTTTGGATTTAGATTATGCAGATGATGTAGTTTTGATTTGTGATGGGCCAGAAGAGATGCAGAGAGTGTTGGACTGTTTGGTGAGTGAAAGTCGCAAGGTGGGTTTGGTTATTAATTGTGGAAAAACTGAAATAATCAATATGAATATGGAAAATGCGCAGGAATGTGTAATTGGAGGTATGGTTGTAAAGCAAGTTGATAGGTTTAAATATTTAGGTACTTATTTAGCCAAGGATGGTTCTTTGAACTTTGAATTCGAGGAAAGGTTAAAGAAGGCTAATCAGGCAATGGGAATGCTTAAAAATATTTGGAATAATAAAAATTTCTCTGTGCATACAAAAATCAAACTTTATAAGGTAATGGTTAGGAGTATCTTAATTTATGGACACGAGTCTTGGTACAGCACAGTGACTATGGAAAATAAATTCTTGGTGTTTGAAAATAAAGCACTTAGAAGAATATTAGGAGTTAAGTGGTGGGAAAGGATACCAAATAGTAGAATTAGAGAAATAACGGGAGTGCAGCCGATCGATGAATATGTTAGATTCTCACGATGGAAGTGGCTAGGACATGTGTATAGGAGACAGGGAATAGTACGAGGTACACCAGGGTGGGTGGCACTTGGTAGGAGAGGTAGAGGAAGGCCAAAAGAGACGTGGGTGAGGACAATGAGACGGGAAGCTGGAGATGAGTGTTGGGGAGATCTTGAGGAGTTAGCACAAGATAGGATGTGGTGGTGTGAGTTCATCGAGGCCCTATGCATCCCCGAGGGTGCCACAGGAAATGATTTATATATATATATATATATATATATATATATATATATATATATATATATATATATATATATATATATATATTCGGAAATATGATCTCTAGACTGCAAATGAGTGGTAAAGCCTGACGAGTGGGGTAAGATGTATGACAGTAACAGAAAGAGAAAAAAGGAAGGGCGGCAGGAGAGGGAGAGAGGAGATCAAGAAAAAATGGAAGGGATTAGTTAGTACTGAGGCAGTCTGAACTTTAAGTCTGAGAGGGAGAGGGGAAGTTACGAGTACTCCAGCTGACGGAAGGGAGGGATGGGCGAGAGGGCTGGGGAAGAGAGATGGAGATGGTAAAGGGTGGGGGTGAGGAAAGGAGGGATGGTAAACGGTGGGAAGTGGGAATGGGAGAGGAATTTGTTGTGGATGGACAGACGGGAGGGACGGAGTAAAGGGAAGGGTGGAAGGAAGGAGAAAGGAGATGGATGAGGGGTGGGGAGGAGAGAGAGGAGGGAGGAGCAACAAGCGCGCGCGTATACAGAAGTTGCCACTCTCTCTGGCTTAACCACTTTAAGCCTATCATCTCTTCTTCATGTCACCATTCTTGTGGCAATAATCTGTTTAATAATAATAAGTAAACTACCAATCTGGCGTAGCACTGCAAATGCCATAGTGGTAGATTTAGAAATTTGAGGGAGGGGAAAGTGAAATAGTTGTCAGTTATTTCTCGCTAATTGAATCATGATATTTATTCCTAAGGCTGTAGGTAAAGGTACAGTCACATCATAACTACTTTGGAACAAAGTAATTGTAACAGTTACAAAATGATTAAATCATTAGATTATCTGAAAAAACAGCACAAACAATAAATGCAGAAATGGAATGTCGAGTGAGGTTGGGGTGAGGGGAACAACGCGTCAGGCAGTCACACTGAGGCAGTGTTGAGGGGAAGGCGTGTGATTATACACTCCCCTTGGTTCCCTTCGACTCGGATTCCGAAGCACTAGGACGTATTTCACCCACCCAACGCTTCCCCTAGACTTTCAGCCCAGCAGCACTTCAAAATGATGACAGAGGTAAGGCATCCCCACCAATTGGCTATGCATCATTTATATACCTTTCAAATTTCAGTGACAATCGATGCAACTTTCCCATTTTCCTTTTTCCCCCCTCTTTCTCTTTGAGTGGAAAATCATTAGCTATTTATTGTGGAATAATCGTTCAGAATATAGACCACAGAACGGAGTCAGATGTGAGAAAAATTAAGTGATATTGACGCTGGGAG